>NC_041385.1:712354856-712465135 GCF_002162155.2 Triticum dicoccoides
CTTCTGGACCTTGCTGTCGTAAGCCTTCTGCTCGCCGTAGCCGTGCGCCTTCTCGCCGTAGCCATGCTTCTGGACCTTGCTGTCCTGGTGGTACGCCGTATGCTCGCCGCCATAGCCGCTCTTCTGGACCTTGCCGTCCTGGTGGTGACCACCATACGCCTTCTGCTCGCCGTAGCCGTGCTTCTGCGCCGAGCTGTCGCGGTGGGCTTCAGCTCCATAAGCTTTCTGCTCACCGTAGCCATGCTTCTGCGTGGCGCCGGTGCTGTCGTGGCTGACAGCATCGTAGCCTCCATGCTGGTACGACGACGCTTTCTGCCCGACATAGGCGTCGTGCTTCTGCACGGAGCTTTCGTGGTGGTGAGCGCTGTACCCTCCGGCGCCGCTCTCATGCTGGTACGACGACGCCTTCTGCTCGCCGTGCTTCTGCGCGGCGTTGTCGCGGAAGAGAGCGTCGAACCCTCCGACGTCGCCCCCGTACGCCTGCTGCCCGTAGCCGTGCTTCTGCACCTCGGCATCCTCAGAGCACAGCTCCGTGAGGGAGGCCGTCTTCTGCACGGCGCCGTTGTACCCCGCCTGCTTCTCGTTGAGGCTCATGTGGCTGATCTCCGTCATGACGGTGGTCACGGAGTCGGAGTTCTGGGTGTGGTAGCTTATCACGGGCTTGCTCTGGCCGTAGCCACCGCCGAAGCCCAAAGCACGCTTGACGATGGACATGGCTGCTTGCTTGCTTGGGCTCCTGGCTACTTGCTCTTACTACTACGGCTAGCTTGTGTTTTTGTTTTGCTAGTTGCTTTGTGCTCTGCTGTATGTGGCAGCCTTGGGAGGTAGGGTTTTATAGGCGCCGTGGCGAGGGTGGGAGCCATAGCATTTGTGCTTGGTATGGTAGCAGATGGATATATGCTCTAAACTTTATATCTGGTCAAGCATCTAGTGATTCGAACCTAATTTCCATGCCTGGCGGGAATGTAAATTCCCGAGCATCCTCGCCAAATTTCCAAGAAGCTTGTATGCATCTCCAAATTCCTAAGCATCTTGTGATATTGGAAGAGATAAAGCCAAGATCCTATTCGCGAGCCATATTTGATGGCCTATTTTCCCGTGCCTGGCGGGGATGCTTACTTATCGTATCTTATAATGAAATGATCGAACGACGATGAGATACTACTGGCTTAGAAAATCATCAAAATATGATGATGTCTTACGTCTATTGCATGGTTTATGATTGAAAACTGAGTGTATATATAACGAAAGGTCATGTTGTAATCACTGATGATTTTTAAGCGATTACTATAGGTCCTTTGCAAGATTTACAGGGAGACAACATTTTAAATTTTGCGACATAGGTGAATGAACATGAGTAATTTTCGTGCACAAGATCGTGGGTTTGGTAGGAGGACAACATCTATAACCAGTAACGTAGCTAGGATATCGGTACGTCCCGGGCCAGCTTTAGGGCATTGTGGCTACAGTGTGCTGCAGTACACAAGTGTAGCAATAAACAAGTCTAGGTTTTACCCTCACGCCCCGGGCCAAGGCCAAGGTGGCCTGGGGCCTGTCTACGCCCATGTCTATGACCTCGTTGAAATTCATTGTGTCCTCTCTCTTCTTTCATGCTATAGAACTTGGAAAATTTGATTGAGTAGAGAAGTTAAAATAAAGACGATGATTTGAGTTGAAATCTTATGCATTTATAATCTGTTTTTATAAGGGTGTTATGCTCATATTAGGGTAACAGTGTATTTGCTTATCTGGGATGAGATAAGTCTCATAATAGTAACATTTGTTTATTATATCTTTTGAAAGGTTGCTAGTCTCACATATGGGTAGAAGTGCATTTGTTTATTTGTATGGTGATCACATGTGAACTCACCACTGATACGTCTTCAACGTATCTATAATTTATAAAGTATTCATGCCATGTTTACAACAATTCTATATGGTTTTGGTATAGTTTGAATGGAACTAACCTGGAGTGACGTTGTTTTCAGCAGAACCACCGTGGTGTTATTTTTTGTGCAGAAATAAAAGTTCTCTAAATGCAGCGAAACTTTTTGACGATTTTTTTGGAACAAAAGGGACACTAGAAGCTTCGTGGGAGGACTAGGAGGTGAAGGAGGAGGCCACTAGGCACCAGGGCGCGCCACCCCCCTCTAGCGTGCCCTGGTGGGTAGTGGGCCCCTCGAAGCCCATCTCAGCGTGAGACCGACGCCAAAAAAACCTATAAATACAGGAACCCCCAGAAATAACCCTAGATGAGAGTTCCGCCACTGCAAGCCTCTGTATCCACAAAAATGCAATTGGGAGCCCGTTCCGGCACCCTGGCGGAGGGGGAAATCATCACCACATGCCATCTTCATCATTTCGACGACCATCATGATGAGGAGGGAGTAGTCCACCCTTAGGACTGCGGGTTTGTATCAGTAACTATGTGTTCGATCTCTCTTTCGCGCGCGTTCTTGATTTGGCACGGTCTTGATGTACAATGAGCTTTGTAATATAGTTGGATCATATGGTTTTTCTCCCTCTCTATCTTGTTGTGATGAATTGAGTTTTACCTTTGAGATTTCGTTATTATCGGATTGAATATTTTTATGGATTTGAGAACACTTGATGTATGTCTTGCATGTGGTGACAATGTGGTTTTATATTGATTCACTTGATGTACATTTTGGCACTCAACTCGCGGATTACCGAGCTGACATTGGTGTAATCTATGCATAGGGGTTGATGCACGTTTTCGTCCTACTTTCTCCGGTAGATATCTTGGGGCACTCTTTGAAGTTCTTTGTGTTGGATTGAATATTATGAATCTGAAGTTGTTTGATGCGTACCGTATAATCAACTCACGGATACTTATGGTGACATTGGAGTATCTAGGTGAAATTCCAGTTAGTTGATGCATATCATATGGTGTTATTTTAGTACAAACTCTAGGTTTGTTTGTGACACTTATAGGAATAGCTCAATAGATTGATCGGAAAGGATAACTTTGAGGTGGTTTCGTACCCTACAAACATTTTATCTTGTGTTCTCCGCTAGACAAGAACTTTGGAGTGATTCTTTGTCGCACATTGAGGGACTGTTATATTATTCAATTATATTAGCACTGTTGAGAGATTGCACTAGCGAAAGTATGAACCCTAGGCCTTGTTTCTAAGCATTGCAATACCATTTGTGCTCCATTTTATCACTTGCTACCTTGCTGTTTTCTTATAGATTACAAAAACCTATATCTACTATGCATACTACACTTGTATCACCATCTCTTCATCGAACTAGTGCACCTATACAATTTATCATTGTATTGGGTGTCTTGGGGACACAAGAGATTTCTTGTATTTAATTACAGGGTTGTTTAAGAGAGACCATCTTCATCCTACGCCCCCCATAGATTGATAAACCTTAGGTCATCCACTTGAGGGAAATTTGCCACTATCCTACAAATCTCTGTGTTTGGAGGCCCAACAAAGTCTACAAGAAGTAAAGTTGTGTAGTAGACATCAAGCTCTTTTTTGGCGCCGTTGCCGGAGAGGTGAGTGCTTGAAAGTACATCTTTAGATCTTGCAATTGAATCTTTTAGTTTCTTGTTTTATCACTAGTTTGGCTTATAAAAGAAACTATAAAAAGATGGAATTGAGGTTGCCTCATATTATTCATCTTTATCATGTCTTTTTTGAAAATGAAGGATCAAAAAATTGTGCTCAATTAATAGAAGAAGAATTCAATAAAATGTTTGGCATAAAATCTTTGGATGATGAGCATGATTGCAATGTTGCTAGTATGAATTCTTTGAATATCCATGATGCTAGTGATGTGCAAAGCCACCTGGAACACCATAACATAATGGTGTGTCCGAACGTCATAACCGTACTTTATTAGATATGGTGCGATCTTTGATGTCTCTTACCGATTTACCACTATCTTTTTGGGGTTATGCATTAGAGACAACCGCATTCACGTTAAATAGGGCACCGTCAACATCCGTTGAGACGACACTATATGAACTGTGGTTTGGCAATAAACCTAAGCTGTCGTTTCTTAAAGTTTGGGGTAGCGATGCTTATGTCAAAAGGCTTCAGCCTAATAAGCTCGAACCAAATAGAGAAGTGCATCTTCATAGGATACCCTAAGGAAACAATTGGGTACACCTTCTATCACAAATCCGAAGGCAAGATCTTTGTTGCCAAGAATTGAACCTTTCTAGACAAGGAGTTTCTCTCGAAAGAAGTGAGTGGGAGGAAAATAGAACTCGATGAGGTAATTGTACATTCTCTCGAATTGGAAAGTAGCTCATCACAGAAAACCGTTCTCGTGATGCCTACACCAACTAGAGAGGAAGCCAATGATAATGATCATGAAACTTCAGATCAAGTTACTATTGAACCTCGTAGGTCAACCAAAGCACGTTCCGCACCAGAGTGATACGGTAATCCTGTTCTGGAAGTCATATTACCAGACCATGATAAACCTACAAACTATGAAGAAGCGATGATGAGCCTAGATTCCGATAAATGGTTTGAGGCCATGAAATCTGAGATATGATCCATGTATGAGAACAAAGTGTGGACTTTGGTTGACTTGCTCGATGATGGGCGAGCCATAGAAAATAAATGGATCTTCAAGAGGAAGACGGGCGGTGATGGTAGTGTTACTATCTACAAAGCCTGAATTGTCACAAAAGGTTTTCGACAAGTTCAGGGTGTTGACTACGATGAGATTTTCTCACTCGTCTCGATGCTTAAGTTTGTCCGAATCATGTTAGCAATTGCCGCATTTTATGAAATCTGGCAAATGGATATCAAAACTGCATTCCTTAATGGATTTATTAAAAAAGATTTGAATATGATGCAACGAGAAGGTTTTGTCAATCCTAAAGGTGCTAACAAAATGTGTAAGCTCCAGGGATCCATCTATGGACTGGTGCAAGCATCTCGGAGTTGGAATATACGCTTTGATGAGTTGATTAAAGCATATAGTTTTATACAGACTTGCGGTGAAGCCTGTATTCACAAGAAAGTGAGTGGGAGCACTATAGCCTTTCTGATAAGTATATGTGGATGACATATTGTTGATCGGAAATGATGTAGAATTTTCTGGAAAGCATAAAGGAGAGTTTGAAAGGAGTTTTTCAAAGAAAGACCTCGGTGAAGCTGCTTACATATTGGGCATCAAGATCTATAGAGATAGATCAAGACACTTGATAAGATTTTTCAATGAGTACATACCTTGACAAGATTTTTAAGTAGTTCAAAATGGAACAATCAAAGAAGGAGTTCTTGCCTGTGTTGCAAGGTGTGAAGTTGGGTAAGACTCAAAGCCCGACCACGACAGAAGATAGAGAGAGAATGAAAGTCATTCCCTATGCCTCAGTCATAGGTTCTATAAAGTATGCCATGCTGTGTACCAAATCTGTTGTGTGCCTTGCTAATGAGTTTGGCAAGGGGGTACAATAGTGATCCAGGAGTAGATCACTAGACATCGGTCAAAATTATCCTTACATGACTAAGGAAATGTTTCTCGGTTATGGAGGTGATAAAGGGTTCATCGTAATGGGTTATGATGATGCAAGATTTTGAAGGAAATATGCCCTAGAGGCAATAATAAAGTTATTATTTATTTCCTTAATTCATGATAAATGTTTATTATTCATGCTAGAATTTCATTAACTGGAATCTTAGTACATGTGTGAATACATAGACAAAACATATAGTCCCTAGTATGCCTCTACTTGACTAGCTCGTTAATCAAAGATGGTTATGTTTCCTAACCATATACATGTGTTGTCATTTGATGAACGAGATCACATCATTAGGAGAATGATGTGTTGGACATGACCCATTCGTTAGCTTTGCATTATGATCGTGTTAGTTTCATTGCTACTGCTTTCTTCATGACTTCTACAAGTTCGTCAAACTATGAGATTATGCAACTCCCGAATACCGGAGGAACACTTTGTGTGCTACCAAACGTCACAACATAAAAGGGTGATTATAAAGGTGCTCTACAAGTGTATCCAAAGGTGTTTGTTGGGTTGGCATAGATCAAGATTAGGATTTGTCACTCCGTGTTCCGGAGAGGTATCTCTGGGCCCTCTCGGTAATGCTCATAACTATAAACCTTGCAAGCAATGTGACTAATAAGTTAGCTGCGGTATGAAACATTATGGAACGAGTAAAGAGACTTGCCGACAACGAGATTAAACTAGGTATGATGATACCGACGATCAAATCTCGGGTAAGTAACATACTGATGACAAAGGGAAAAACGTATGTTGTTATGCGGTTTGACCGATAAAGATCTTCATAGAATATGTAGGAACCAATATGAGCATCCAGATTCCACTATTGGTTATTGGCCGGAGACGTGTCTCGGTCATGTCTACATAGTTCTCGAACCCGTAGGGTCCGCACGCTTAACGTTTGATGATGATTGGTATTATGAGATTATGTGATATGATGTACCAAAGGTTGTTCAAAGTCCCGGATGTGATCACGAACATGACGAGGAGTCTCGAAATGGTCGAGACATAAAGATTGATATATTGGACGGCTATGTTCGAACACCGAAAGTGTTCCGGAGAAGTTTCGGATAAAACCGGAGTACCGGGGGGTTACCGGAACCCCTTGGGGGGTTACTGGGCCTCATGAGCCAAGTGGTGGAAGAGAGGAGGCAGGCCAAGGTGGGGCGGGTGCCCCCTAGCCCAAACCAAATTGGACTAGGGGGGCGGCTCCCCTTTCCTTCTCTCCTTCCCCTCCTTCCTTCCCCTCCTAGTTGGACTAGGAAAGGAGGAACCTACTCCTACATGGAGTAGGATTCCCCCCTTGGGGCGCACCCCTTATGGCCGGCCGGCCCCCTCCTCCACTCCTTTATATACGGGGGAGGGGGGCACCCCATAGACACACAAGTTGATTTTTTAGCCGTTTGTGGTGCCCCCCTCCATAGTTTTCCACCTCGGTCATATCGTCGTAGTGCTTAGGCAAAGCCCTGTGCCAGTAACTTCATCATCACCGTCACCACGCCGTCGTGCTGACGGAACTCTCCCTCAGCCTCAACTAGATCTAGAGTTCAAGGGACGTCATTGAACTGAACGTGTGCAGATCGCAGAGGTGCTGTGCGTTCGGTACTTGATCAGTTGGATTGCAAAGACGCTTGACTACATCAACCGCGTTACATAATGCTTCCGCTTTCGGTCTACGAGGGTATGTGGACACACTCTCCCCGCTCGTTGCTATGCTTCTCCTAGATAGATCTTGCGTGATCGTAGGTTTTTTTTTAAATTACTACGTTCCCCAACAGTGGTATCAGAGCCAGGTTTATGTGTAGATGTTATATGCACGAGTAGAACACAAAGAGTTGTGGGCGATAATAGTCATACTGCTTACCAGCATGTCATACTTTGATTCGGCGGTATTGTTGGATGAAGCGGCCCGGACCGACATTACATGACCGCGTTCATGAGACTAGTTCTACCGATGTGCTTATGCACAAAGGTGGCTGGCGGGTGTCTGTTTCTCCAACTTTAGTTGAATCGAGTGTGGCTACGCCCGATCCTTGTTGAAGGTTAAAACATCACAGTTGACAAAAAATCGGTATGGTTTTGATGCGTAGGTAAGAATGGTTCTTGCTAGAAGCCCGTAGCAGCCACGTAAAACTTGCAACAACAAAGTAGAGGACGTCTAACTTGTTTTTCCAGGGCTTGCTGTGATGTGATATGGTCAAGGCATGATGTGATATAAATTGTTGTATGAGATGATCATGTTTTGTAACAAAGTTATCGACAACTGGCAGGAGCCATATGGTTGTCGCTTTATTGTATGCAATGCAATCGCCATGTAATTGTTTTACTTTATCACTAAGCGGTAGCGATAGTCGTAATAACAATAAGTTGGCGAGACGACAACGATGCTACGATGGAGATCAAGGTGTCGTGCCGGTGACGATGGAGATCATGACGATGCTTCAGTGATGGAGATAATGAGCACAAGATGATGATGACCATATCATGTCATGTGTTTTGATTGCATGTGATGTTTATCTTTTATGCATCTTATTTTGCTTAGTACGGCGATAGCATTATAAGATGATCCCTTACTAAATTTCAAGGTACAAGTGTTCTCCCGGAGTATGCACCGTTGCTACAGTTTGTCGTGCCAAGACACCGCATGATGATTGGCGTGATAAGCTCTACATTCACATACAACGGGTGCAAGCCAGTTTTGTACATGCAGAATACTCGGGTTAAACTTGACGAGCCTAGCATATGCAGATATGGCCTCGGAACACTAAGACCGAAAGGTCGAACGTGAATCATATAGTAGATATGATCACCATAGTGATGTTCACCATTGAAAACTACTCCATATCACGTGATGATTGGACATGGTTTAGTTGATTTGGATCACATGATCACTTAGATGACTAGAGGGATGTCTATCTAAGTGGGAGTTCTTAAGTAATATGATTAATTGAACTTTAATTTATCATGAACTTAGTCCTGATAGTTATTTTGCATGTCTATGTTACTGTAGATCAATGGCCCGTGCTATCGTTCCTTTGAATTTTAATACGTTCCTAGATAAAGCTAAGTTGAAAGATGATGGCAGCAACTACACGGACTGGGTCCGTGACTTGAGGATTATCCTCATTGCTGCACGGAAGAATTACATCCTGGAAGCACCGTTAGGTGTACCACCCGCGCCCGCAACTACAAACATTGTGAATGTCTGGCAGACGCGTGTTGATGACTACTCGATAGTTTAGTGTGCCATGCTCTACGGCTTAGAATCGGGACTTCAAAGACGTTTTGAACGTCATGGAGCATATGCGATGTTCCAAGAGTTGAAGTTAATATTTCAAGCAAATGCCCGAGTTGAGAGATATGAAGTCTGCAACAAGTTCTACAACTGCAAAATGGAGGAGAATAGTTCTGTCTGTGAACACATACTCAGAATGTCTGGGTGCCATAACCAGTTGACTCAGGTGGGAGTTAATCTTCCTGATGATAGTGTCATTGACAGAGTCCTTCAATCATTTCCACCAAGCTATAAAGGCTTCATGATGAACTATAATATGCAAGGGATGAACAAGACTATTCCTGAGCTCTTCGCGACGCTAAAAGCTGTGGAGGTAGAAATCAAAAAGGAGCATCTAGTGTTGATGGTCAACAAGACCACTAGTTTCAAGAAAAAGGGCAAATGGAAGAAGGGGAACTTCAAGAAGAACAGCAAAAAAGTTGCTGCTCAAGAGAAGAAACCCAAGTCTGGACCTAAGCTTGAAACTGAGTGCTTCTACTACAAAGGGACTGGTCACTGGAAGCGGAACAACCTCAAGTATTTGGTGGATAAGAAGGATGGCAAAGTGAAAGGTATATTTGATATACATGTTATTGATGTGTACCTTACTAATGCTCATAGTAGCGCCTGGGTATTTGATACTAGTTCTATTGCTCATATTTGCAACTCGAAACATGGGCTACGGATTAAACGAAGATTGGCTAAGGACGAGGTGACGATGCGGGTGGGAAATGGTTCCAAGGTCGATGTGATCACCATCGGCATGCCACCTCTACATTGATACGTCTCCAACGCATCTATAATTTATGAAGTATTCATGCTATTATATTATCTATTTTAGATGTTTAATGGGCTTTACTATGCACTTTTATACTATTTTTGGGACTAACCTATTAACCTAGAGCCCAGTGCAAGTTTCTGTTTTTTCCTTATTTTTGAGTTTTGCAGAAAAGGAATACCAAACGGAGTCCAATTGACGTGCCAATTTTTGACGAATTTTTATGGACCAAAACAAGCCCCGGGAGTGCAAGAGTCAGGCCAGAAGAGTCCCGGGCTACCCACGAGGGTGGGGGGCGCGCCCACTCCCTAGGGCGTGCCCCCCTTCCTCATGACGGCCTGGAGACCCCCCTGACGTGAAACCTACGCCAAAAAATCCTATAAATACTGAAACCTCTGAGGAGCACAATAGATCGGGAGTTCCGCCGCCGCAAGCCTCTGTAGCCACCAAAAACCAATCGGGACCCTGTTCCAGCACCCTGCCGGAGGGGGATCCCTCACAGGTGGCCATCTTCATCATCCCGGCGCCCTCCATGACGAGGAGGGAGTAGTCCACCCTCGGGGCTGAGGATATGTACCAGTAGCTATGTGTTTGATCTCTCTCTCTCGCTCATGTTCTTGAGGTGATACGATCTTGATGTATCGCGATCTTTGCTATTATAGTTGGATCATATGATGTTTCTCCCCCTCTACTCTCTTGTAATGGATTGAGTTTTCCCTTTGAAGTTATCTTATCGGATTGAGTCTTTAAGGATTTGAGAACACTTGATGTATGTCTTGCCGTGCTTATCTGTGGTGACAATGGGATATTCACGTGATTCACTTGATGTATGTTTTGGTGATCAACTTGCGGGTTCAGTGACCTTGTGAACTTATGCATAGGGGTTGGCACACGTTTTTCGTCTTGACTCTCTGGTAGAAACTTTGGGGCACTCTTTGAAGTACTTTGTGTTGGTTGAATAGATGAATCTGAGATTGTGTGATGCATATCATATAATCATGCCCACGGATACTTGAGGTGACAATGGAGTATCTAGGTGACATTAGGGTTTTGGTTGATTTGTGTCTTAAGCTGTTATTCTAGTATGAACTCTATGATAGATCGAACGGAAAGAATAGCTTCGTGTTATTTTACTACGGACTCTTGAATAGATAGATCAAAAAGGATAACTTTGAGGTGGTTTCGTACCCTACCATAATCTCTTCGTTTATTCTCCTCTATTAGTGTCTTTGGTGTGACTCTTTGTTGCATGTTGAGGGATTGTTATGTGATCCAACTATGTTATTATTGTTGAGAGAACTTGCACTAGTGAAAGTATGAACCTTAGACCTTGTTTCCTACCATTGTAATACCGTTTACGTTCACTTTTATCGCTTGCTACCTTGCTGTTTTTATAATTTCAGATTACAAATACCTTTATCTACCATCCATATTGCACTTGTATCATCATCTCTTCGCCGAACTAGTGCGCCTATACAATTTACCATTGTATTGGGTGTGTTGGGGACATAAAAGACTCTTTGCTATTTGGTTGCAGGGTTGTTTTAGAGAGACCATCTTCTCCTATGCCTCCCACAGATTGATAAACCTTAGGTCATCCACTTGAGGGAAATTTGCTACTGTCCTACAAACCTCTGGACTTGGAGGCCCAACAACGTCTACAAGAAGAAGGTTGCGTAGTAGACATCAAGCTCTTTTCTGGCGCCGTTGCCGGGGAGGTGAGTGCTTGAAGTTATATATTTAGATCTTGCAATCGAATCTTTTTGTTTCTTGTTTTATCACTAGTTTAGTCTATAAAAGAAAATGACAAAAAAATTGAATTGAGTTTGTCTCATACGCTTCATCTTTTTAATATCTTTCGTGAGAATGATGGAAAGGAAAATTGTGCTCAAGTGCTAGAAGAAGAAATCTATAAAATGTTTGGCACTAAATCTTTGAATGATGAGCATGATTGCAATGTTGTTAGTATGAATTCTTTGAATACCCATGATGCTAATGATATGCAAAGCCACAAGCTTGGGGATGCTATGTTTGATGAAGATGATATGTTTAGTCCCCCAAGTTTTGATGAGCAAATTTATTATGATGAAAGCATGCCTCCTATCTATGATGATTATTGTGATGACTTGTATGCTATAAAGAATAATGATAATCATGAAACTTGTCATCATGATTTTAGTTTTCAACTGGATTATGCCTCACATGATAGTTATTTTGTTGAGTTTGCTCCCACTACTATTGATGAGAAGAATTTTGTTTATGTGGAGAGTAATAAAATCTCTATGCTTGTAGATCATGAAAAGAATGATTTAGGTGCTGGTTATATTGTTGAATTCATTCATGATTCTACTGAAAATTATTATGAGGGAGGAACATATGCTTGTAGGAATTGCAATAATATCAAGTTTCCTCTCTATGTGTTGAATATCTTGAAGTTATGCTTGTTTTGCCTTCCTACGCTAGTTGATTATTGTTCCCATAAGTCATTTGATCACAAAATCCCTATGCATAGGAATTGGGTTAGACTTAAATGTGCTAGTCATATTCTTCATGATGCTCTCTTTATGTTTCAATTCTTATCCTTTATGTGAGCATCATTGAAATCATCATACCTAGCTAGGGGCGTTAAACGATAGCGCTTGTTGGGAGGCAACCCAATATTATTTTTGTTTCTTGCTTTTTGTTCCTGTTTAGTAAGAAATAATTCATCTAGCCTCTGGTTAGATGTAATTTTATGTTTTATTTAGTGTATTGTGCCAAGTAGAACCTTTGGGAAGACTTGGGTGAAGTCTATATGATCTTGCTGTAAAAAACATAAACTTTTGCGCTCACGAGATTAGCTGTCATTTTTTATTGGAGAGTGATTTTACGTTGATTCTTTTTTAATATGATTAATAGACAAATTCCTCAGGTCCACCAATTTATTTAAGAATTTTTGGAGTTACATAAGTATTCGAATGATACATATTACTACAGACTTTCCTGTTTTTGACAGATTCTGTTTTGTATGTGTTGTTTGCTTACTTTGATGAATCTATGAGTAGTATCGGAGGGTATGAACCATAGAGAAGTTGGAATAAAGTAGGTTTAACACCAATAGAAATAAATAATGAGTTCATTACATTACCTTAAAGTGGTGGTTTGTTTTCTTGTACTAACGGAGCTTACGAGTTTTGTGTTGAGTTTTGTGTTGTGAACTTTTCAAGTTTTGGGTAAAGATTCGATGGAATATGGAATAAGGAGTGGTAAGAGCCTAAGATTGGGGATGCCCAAGGCAACCCAAGTTAATATTCAAGGACAACCAAGAGCCTAAGCTTGGGGATGCCCCGGAAGGCATCCCCTCTTTCTTCTTCGTTCATCAGTAACTTTACTTGGAGCTATATTTTTATTCACCACATGATATGTGTTTTTCTTGGAGCGTCATTTTATTTTGTTAGTATTTGCTTTATGTTATTTAGAATAATGTTTTTCATCTATATTTTCAATAAAAATGTCAAGGATATCCTTTACCATGCTTATTTTGCAAGTATACATGTTGCTGTTTCAAAACAGAAAGTTTACCGCTGTTGCAAAAATTCCCTAGAAAAGTCAGAGAGTGATATAATGTTGAATATTTTTGAATAATGAGCTCTGATAAATATTATACAGCTTAGTATTTTTATTATAATTTTTGGAGTTAGGGAATTATGTTGAATCTTGCATTCTTTACAGACTATACTGTTTTGGCAGATTGCTGTTATGTTTGCATTGTTTGCATATGTTTGCTTGTTTAATGATTCTATTTGATGATAGGAGTATTAAATATGCAGAGACATTTAGTATGCAATGTTGAATAATAATGTTAGTAATTTGTTACAGTAGAGAATAATAAGGTTATTTCATTGTTTTATACTAACTTATCTCACGAGTTCTTGTTGAGTTTTGTGTGGATGAAGTTTGTGAGATTTAGGAAAATTGTGATATAAAAGGAATTAAGGAGACACAAAAACTCAAGCTTGGGGATTCCCAAGTCACCCCAAGATAATATTCTAAGAAGTCTCAAGCACCTAAGGGCATCCCACCTTTCTTCTTCAACAATTGTTGGTTAGTATCGGTTGCACCTAAGTTTTTGCTTCTTCACATGAGTCATGCTATCCTTGAAATGTCATTTTGTTTTGTTTTGCTTGCTGCTTGAATAAAATACCAAGATCTGAAATTCATAAATGAGAGAGAGAGAGAGTCTTCACATAGCTAAATAATTATTTGACTACTCATTGATCTTCACTTATATCTTTTTGGAGTAGTTTGTCATTTACTCGTGTGCTTCACTTATATCCTATGAGTAAATGGTTGAATGAGTAGAATATCGTAAATCTGAAATCATATATGTTTCATATGCTTATGCCATGGGGAGTGATGACTTCACATATAAGAAGTAGAGGTTGTAAATTTATTGAAGGTTAGCAAACATTGTATTGGTCACTTGAACAATTCATGAAAGAATATTGAAGGAAGAGAGATTTCACATATAAATATACTATCATGGACATCTTTTGTAATTGTGAGCACTCATTAAAATATGACATGTTAAAAGGTTGATGTTGGACAAGGAAGACAACTTAATGGGTTATGTTTTCCTATATCTGAAAAGTTATATTGTCTTGGATCATCCAACATATTGAGCTTGCCTTTCTCCCTCATGCTAGCCAAATTCTTTGCACCAAGTAGAAATACTACTTGTGCTTCCAAATATCCCTTAAACCAGTTTTGCCATGAGAGTCCACCATACCTACCTATGGATTGAGTAAGATCCTTCAAGTAAGTTGTCATCGGTGCATGCAATAAAAATTGCTCTCTAAATATGTATGACTTATTAGTGTGAAGAAAATAAGCTTTATACGATCTTGTTATGGAAGCAATAAAAGCGACGGACTACATAATAAAGGTCCATATACAAGTGGCAATATAAAGTGATGTTCTTTTGCACTAAGATTTTGTGCATCCAACCATAAAAGCGCATGACAACCTCTCCTTCCCTCTGTGAAGGGCCTATCTTTTACTTTTATCTTCTACCCTTATACAAGAGTCATGGTGATCAACACTTTTACTTTTTACATTTTTTCCTTTGGCAAGCACTTTGTGTTGGGGTGATCCGGATATATATATATATATCCACTTGGATGTAGGCGTTCATAAATTATTATTGTTGACATTACCCTTGAGGTAAAAGGTTGGGAGGCGAAACTATAAGCCCCTATCTTTCTCTGTGTTCGATTAAAACTTTGGACCCATAAATATCACGTGAGTGTTAGCAATTGTGAAAGACTAAATGATAGTTGAGTATGTGGAGTTTGCTAAATCAAAGCTCTGATATAGACCCTTCCTGAAAATAAGATGAATTGCAATTTTTTGATGACTGAGAACATAGTTTGCTAGTTTTCAAGAAAGTTTATGGTCTATGCTTTAACATGTGAATAGCTAGTTACTTGATCATGAAAAGTTTTATGAGATGAGCTACTGTTATGATATATAAATGATGCTAGAAAAGGTTACTGAAATTATCATTGATCAAACTTGTGCACCTGCTAGCATTCACACTTCATAAATTCTTTCTTTTATCATTTACCTACTCGAGGACGAGTAGGAATTAAGCTTGGGGATGCTGATATGTCTCCAACGTATCTATAATTTATGAAGTATTCATGCTATTATATTATCTGTTTTAGATGTTTAATGGGCTTTACTATGCACTTTTATACTATTTTTGGGACTAACCTATTAACCTAGAGCCCAGTGCCAGTTTTTGTTTTTTCCTTGTATTTGAATTTCGCAGAAAAGGAATACCAAAGGGAGTCCAATTGACGTGCCAATTTTTGACGAATTTTTATGGACCAAAAGAAGCCCCGGGAGTGCAAGAGTTGGGCCAGAAGAGTCCCGGGCTGCCCATAAGGGTGGGGGACGCGCCCACCCCCCTAGGGCGCGCCCCCTGCCTCGTGGACGTCCTGGAGACCCCCCTGACGTGAAACCTATGCCAAAAAATCCTATAAATACTGAAACCTCCGGGGAGCACAATAGATCGGGAGTTCCGCCGCCACAAGCCTCTGTAGCCACCAAAAACCAATCGGGACCCTGTTCCGACACCCTGCCGGAGGGGAGATCCCTCACCGGTGGCCATCTTCATCATCCCAGCACTCGCCATGACGAGGAGGGAGTAGTTCACCCTCGGGGCTGAGGGTATGTACCAGTAGCTATGTGTTTGATCTCTCTCTCTCTCGTGTTCTTGAGGTGATACGATCTTGATGTATCGCGAGCTTTGCTATTATAGTTGGATCTTATGATGTTTATCTCCCTCTACTCTCTTGTAATGGATTGAGTTTTCCCTTTGAAGTTATCTTATCGGATTGATTCTTTAAGGATTTGAGAACACTTGATGTATGTCTTACCGTGCTTATCTGTGGTGACAATGGGATATTCACATGATTCACTTGATGTATGTTTTGGTGATCAACTTGCGGGTCCAGTGACCTTGTGAACTTATGCATAGGGGTTGGCACACGTTTTTGTATTGACTCTCCGGTAGAAACTTTGGGGCACTCTTTGAAGTACTTTGTGTTGGTTGAATAGATGAATCTGAGATTGTGTGATGCATATAATATAATCATGCCCACGGATACTTGAGGTGACGATGGAGTATCTAGGTGACATTAGGGTTTTGGTTGATTTGTGTCTTAAGGAGTTATTCTAGTATGAACTCTATGATAGATCGAACGGAAAGAATAGCTTCGTGTTATTTTACTACGGACTCTTGAATAGATAGATCAAAAAGGATAACTTTGAGGTGGTTTCATACCCTACCATAATCTCTTCGTTTGTTCTCCGCTATTAGTGGCTTTGGAGTGACTCTTTGTTGCATGTTGAGGGATTGTTATGTGATCCAACTATGTTATTATTGTTGAGAGAACTTGCACTAGTGAAAGTATGAACCTTAGGCCTTGTTTCCTACCATTGTAGTACTGTTTACGCTCACTTTTATCGCTTGCTACCTTGCTGTTTTTATAATTTCAGATTACAAATACCTTTATCTACCATCCATATTGCACTTGTATCACCATCTCTTCGCCGAACTAGTGCACCTATACAATTTACCATTGTATTGGGTGTGTTGGGGACACAAGAGACTCTTTGCTATTTTGTTGTAGGGTTGTTTGAGAGAGACCATCTTCATCCTACGCCTCCCACGAATTGATAAACCTTAGGTCATCCACTTGAGGGAAATTTGCTACTGTCCTACAAACCTCTGCACTTGGAGGCCCAACAACGTCTACAAGAAGAAGGTTGCGTAGTAGACATCATACATCTACCATCGGGATTAATTTTAGACCTGAATAATTGTTATTTGGTGCCAGCATTGAGCATGGACATTATATCTGGATCTTGTTGTATGCGAGACGATTATTCATTTAAATCAGAGAATAATGGTTGTTCTATTTATATGAGTAATATCTTTTATGGTCATGCACCCTTGCTGAGTGGTCTATTTTTGTTCAATCTCGATAGTGATGATACACATATTCATAACATTGAAGCCAAAAGATGCAAAGTTGATAATGATAGTGCAACTTATTTGTGGCACTGCCATTTGGGTCATATCAGTGTAAAGCGCATGAAGAAACACCATGCTAATGGACTTTTGGAATCACTTGATTATGAATCACTTGGTGCTTGTGAACCGTGCCTTAGGGGCAAGATGACTAAAACTCCGTTCTCCGGAACAATGGAACGAGCTACTGACTTATTGGAAATAATACATACTGATGTATGCGATCCAATGAGTGTTGAGGCTCATGGCGGGTATCGTTATTTTCTTACCTTCACAGATGATTTGAGCAGATATGGTTATATCTACTTGATGAAACATAAGTCTGAAACATTTGAAAAGTTCAAAGAATTTCAGAGTGAAGTGGAAAATCATCGTAACAAGAAAATAAAGTTTCTATGATCTGATCGTGGAGGAGAATATTTGAGTTACGAGTTTGGTCTTCATTTGAAACAACATGGGATAGATTCACAATTAACGCCACCTGGAACACAACAGCGAAATGGTGTGTCCGAACATCATAACCATACTTTATTAGATATGGTGCGATCTATGATGTCTCTTATTGATTTACAGCTATTGTTTTGGAGTTATGCTTTAGAGATGGCTGCATTCACTTTAAATAGGGCACCATCAAAATCCATTGAGACGACGCCTTATGAACTATGGTTTGGCAAGAAACCAAAGTTGTCGTTTCTTAAAGTTTGGGGCTGCAATGCTTATGTGAAAAAGCTTCAACCTGATAAGCTCAAAGCCAAATCGGAGAAGTGCATCTTCATAGGATACCCAAAGGAAATTGTTGGGTACACCTTCTATCACAGATCCGAATGCCAAATCTTTGTTGCTAAAAATGGATCCTTTCTAGAGAAGGAGTTTCTCTCGAAAGAAGTGAGTGGGAGAAAGTAGAACTTGATGAGGTAGTTGTACCTTCTCCCTTACTGGAAAGTAGTTCATCACAGAAATCAGTTCCCGTGATTCCTACACCAGTTAGTGAAGAAGCTAATGATGATGATCATGAAGCTTTAGATCAAGTTACTACCGAACCTCGTAGGTCTTCTAGAGTAAGATCCGCACTAGAGTGGTACGGTAATCCTGTTCTGGAAGTCATGTTACTAGACCATGATGAACCTATGAACTATGAGGAAGCGATGATGACCTCAGATTCCGTGAAATGGCTTGAGGCCATGAAATCTGAGATGGGATCCATGTATGAGAACAAAGTGTGGACTTTGGTGGACTTGCCCGATGATCGAAAAGCCATAGAAAATAAATGGATCTTTATGAAGAAGACCGACGCAGACGGTAATGTTACTGTTTACAAAGCTCGACTTGTTACGAAAGGTTTTCAACAAGTTGAAGGAGTTGACTATGATGAGACTTTCTCACCCGTAGCGATGCTTAAGTCTGTCCGAATCATGTTAGCAATTGCTGCATTTTATGATTATGAAATTTGGCAAATGGATGTCAAAACTGCATTCCTGAATGGATTTCTGGAAGAAGAGTTGTATATGATGCAACCAGAAGGTTTTGTCGATCCAAAGGGTGCTAACAAAGTGTGCAAGCTCTAGCGTTCCATTTATGGACTGCTGCAAGCCTCTCGGAGTTGGAATAAACGCTTTGATAGTGTGATCAAAGCATATGGTTTTATACAGACTTTTGGAGAAGCCTGTATTTACAAGAAAGTGAGTGGGAGCTCTGTATCATTTCTGATATTATATGTGGATGCCATATTGTTGATTGGAAATGATATAAAATTTCTAGATAGCATAAAGGGATACCTGAATAAGAGTTTTTCTATGAAAGACCTCAGTGAATCTGCTTACATATTAGGCATCAAGATCTATAGAGATAGATCAAGACGCTTAATTGAACTTTCACAAAGCACATACCTTGATAAAGTTTTGAAGAAGTTCAAAATGGATCAGTCAAAGAAAGGGTTCTTGCCTGTGTTACAAGGTGTGAAGTTGAGTCAGACTCAATGCCCGACCACTACAGAAGATAGAGAGAAAATGAAAGTCATTCCCTTTGCTTCGGCCATAGGTTCTATCATGTATGCAATGTTGTGTACCAGACCTTATGTGTGCCTTGCTATAAGCGTAGCAGGGAGGTACCAAAGTAATCCCGGAGTGGAGCACTAGACAACGGTCAAGAACATCCTGAAATACCTGAAAAGGACTTAGGATATGTTTCTCAGTTATGGAGGTGAAAAAGAGCTTGTCGTAAACGGTTACATTGATGCAAGCTTTGACACTGATCCGGATGACTCTAAGTCACAAACCGGATACACATTTTTATTGAATGGAGGAGCTGTCAGTTGGTGCAGTGCCAAGCAGAGCGTCGTGGCGAGATCTACGTGTGAAGCGGAGTACATTGCTGCTTCAGAAGCAACAAATAAAGGAGTTTGGATGAAGGAGTTCATATCCGATCTAGGGGTCATACCCAATGCATCGGGTCCAATGAAAATCTTTTGTGACAATACTGGTGCAATTGCCTTGGCAAAGGAATCTAGATTTCACAAGAGAACCAAGCACATCAAGAGACTCTTCAATTCCATCCGTCATCAAGTGTCGGAAGGGGACATAGAGATTTGCAAGATACATACGGATCTGAATGTTGCAGACTCGTTGACTAAGCCTCTTCCACGAGCAAACCATGATCAACACCAAAGCTCCATGGGTGTTAGAATCGTTACTATATAATCTAGATTATTGACTCTAGTGCAAGTGGGAGGCTGAAGGAAATATTCCCTAGAGGCAATAATAAAGTTATTATTTATTTCCTTAATTCATGATAAATGTTTATTATTCATGCTAGAATTGTATTAACCGGAAACTTAGTACATGTGTGAATACATAGACAAAACATATAGTCCCTAGTACGCCTCTACTTGACTAGCTCGTTAATCAAAGATGGTTATGTTTCCTAACCATAGACATGTGTTGTCATTTGATGAGCGGGATCACATCATTAGGAGAATGATGTGATGGACATGACCCATCCGTTAGCTTAGCATTATGATCGTGTCAGTTTCATTGCTACTGCTTTCTTCATGACTTATACAAGTTCCTCAGACTATGAGATTATGCAACTCCTGAATACCGGAGGAACACTTTGTGTGCTACCAAACATCACAACATAAAAGGGTGATTATAAAGGTGCTCTATAGGTGTATTCGAATGTGTTTGTTGGGTTGGCATAGATCAAGATTAGGATTTGTCACTCCGTGTTTCGGAGAGGTATCTCTGGGCCCTCTCGGTAATGCTCATCACTATAAGTCTTGCAAGCAACGTGACTAAGAAGTTAGTTGCGGGATGAAGCATTACAGAACGAGTAAAGAGACTTGCCGGCAACGAGATTGAACTAGGTATGATGATACCGACGATCGAATCTCGGACAAGTAACATACCGATGACAAAGGGAACAACGTATGTTGTTATGCGGTTTGACCAATAAAGATCTTCGTAGAATATGTAGGAACCAATATGAGCATCCAGGTTACGCTATTGGTTATTGACCGGAGATGTGTCTTGGTCATGTCTACATAGTTCTAGAACACGTAGGGTCCGCACGCTTAACGTTTGATGACGATTGATATTATGAGATTATGTGATATGATGTACCAAAGGTTGTTCGGAGTCACGTATGTGATTACGGATATGACGAGGAGTCCCGAAATGGTCGAGACATAAAGATTGATATATTCGACGACTATGTTCAGACACCGGAAGTGTTCGGGAGAAGTTTCGGATAAAACCAGAGTACTGGGGGTTACCGGAACCCCCCGAGGGGTTATTGGGCCTCATGCGCCAAGTGGTGGAAGAGAGGAGGCAGACAAAGGTGGGGCACGCGCCCCCTAGCCCAAACCGAATTGGAGTAGGGGGCGGCCCCCCCTTTCCTTCTCCCCTTCCCCTCCTTCCTTCCCCTCCTAGTTGGACTAGGAAAGGGGGAACCTACTCCTACTTGGAGTAGGATTGCCCCCTTGGGGCGCACCCCTTGTGGCCGACTGCCCCCCTCCTCCACTCCTTTATATACGGGGGAGGGGGCACCCATAGACACACAAGTTGATCTTTTATCCGTGTGCGGTGCCCCCCTCCATAGTTTTCTACCTAGGTCATATCATCGTAGTGCTTAGGTGAAGCCCTGCGTCGGTAACTTTATCATCACCATCACCACGCCATCGTGCTGACGGATCTCTCCCTTTCTCTCAGCTGGATATAGAGTTCGAGGGACGTCACCGAACTGAACGTGTGCAGATCACGGAGGTGTCGTGCGTTTGGTACTTGATCGGTTGGATCGCGAAGACGTTCAACTACATCAACCGCGTTACATAACGCTTCTGCTTTCGGTCTACGAGGGTACGTGGACACACTCTCCCCGCTCGTTGCTACGCTTCTCCTAGATATATCTTGCATGATCGTAGTTTTTTTTGAAATTACTGCGTTCCCCAACAGCTTTAAACACTAATCTAGATGACTCTGAGTCTTAGTCTGGATACATATTGAAAGTGGGTGCAATTAGCTAGAGTAGCACCATGCAGAGCATTGTAGACATAGAAATTTGCAAAATACATACGAATCTGAATGTGATAGATCTGTTGACTAAACTTCTCTTACAAGCAAAACATGATCACACCTTAGTACTATTTGGGTGTTAATCACATGGCGATGTGAACTAGATTAATGACTCTAGTAAACCCTTTGGGTGTTGGTCACATGGCTATGTGAACAATGGGTGTTAATCACATGGCGATGTGAACTATTGGTGTTAAATCACATGGCGATGTGAACTAAATTATTGAATCTAGTGCAAGTGGGAGACCGAAGGAAATATACCCTAGAGGCAATAATAAAGTTGTTATTTTATATTTCCTTATTTCATGATAAATGTTTATTATTCATGCTAGAATTATATTAACTGGAAACTTGATACATGTGTGAATACATAGACAAAATACTGTGTCCGTAGTAAGCCTCTACGAGACTAGCTCATTAACCAAAGATGGTTAAGTTTCCTAACCATAGACATGTGTTGTCATTTGAATAACGGGATCACATCATTATTAGAATGATGTGATGGACAAGACCCATTCGTTAGATTAGCATTATGATCGTTCAGTTTTATTGCTATTGCTTTCTTCATGTTAAATACATATTCCTCCAACTATGAGAGTATGCAACTCCCGGATACTGGAGGAATACCTTGTGTGCTATCAAACATCACAACGTAACTGGGTGATTATAAATATACTCTACAGGTATCTCCGAAGGTGTTTGTTGGGTTGGCATATATCGATATTAGGATTTGTCACTCCGAGTATCAAAGAGGTATCTCTGGGCCCTCTCGGTAATGCACATCATAAGAAGCCTTGCAAGCAAAGTGACTAATGAGTTAGTTGCAGGATGATGCATTACGGAACGAGTAAAGAGACTTGCCGGTGAAGAGATTGAACTAGGTATGAAGATACCGACGGTCGAATCTCAGGCAAGTAACATACCAATGACAAAGGGAATAACGTATGTTGTCATAACGGTTTGACCGATAAAGATCTTCGTAGAATATGTAGGAACCAATATGGGCATCCAGGTTCCGCTATTGGTTACTGATCGGAGAAGTGTCTCGATCATGTCAACATAGTTCTTGAACCCGCAGGGTCGCACGCTTAACGTTCGTTGACGCTAGAGTACTATTGGGATATTTCATGAGTGGTAACCAAATGTTGTTCGGAGTCCCATATGAGATCCCGGACGCCACGAGGAGTCTTGGAATGGTCGGGAGGTAAATATTTATATATAGGAAGTCATATTTTGGGTTACGGAAAAAGGTGCAGTTGGTGCCCCTCTCTCTCCCGCTACTCTGTAGTTCCACCGCCTCGTCCCGGCGACGCTTAGCGAAGCGCTGTCGGTGCTCCACCACCACCATCACCACCACACCGTCTTGTTGGTTGTGATCCCATCTACTTCTCCTCTCCCGCTTGCTAGATCAATAAGGAGGAGACGTCATCGAGCCGCATGTGTGCTAAACTCGGAGGTGCCATCCGTTCGGCACTAGATCGGTTGGATCGTGATCGGATCGCGAAGAAAGTTCGACTACACCAGCCGCATTGTGAAACGCTTCTGCTTTCGGTCTACAAGGGTAAGTAGACACACTCTCCCCCTCTCGTTGCTATGCATCTCCTAGATAGAACTTGCATGAGCGTAGGATTTTTTTTGAAATTGCGTGCTATGTTTTCCAACAGCTAGTTGCTTCTTTTTCCCATAAATTGTTTGCTCACAAAATCCCTATGCATAGGAAGTGGGTTAGACTTAAATGTGCTTGTCACGTGATTCATGATGCTCCTGTTATGTTTCAATTCTTTGTTTTTAAAAGAGCATTATGAGGGGTGGGGATGGTTGTAGGGGAGCATCCATGGCAACAACCAGGAGCTTCGGGACCTCTACTGGCCGACAAGCACGTGCAACAGCTGGTGCAGGGAGCATCGGGTGGGGTCCCGGGGTCGCGGGCAAAGGGAGGGAGGCACATGAGGGGGGTGGCGGCCGAGGATGGACGGGGGTGGGTGCTGCCTGCCGGATCCGCGAAGAAGGCCATAGGGGAGGACCGGATCCGGCCCGCCGGACCAGCTGGGGGTAGCCGTCGCGGGGTAGGGGTGTGGTGCAGGGTGGAGGAGTGGGGGGAGCTCGCGGGCACAAGGAGGCAGACCGCCCTGCCGCCGCCTTCCTAGGGGCCGGCACGGCTTCGTCGGCCGGCCCTCCAGTGGCGGCGACGCGGGGGAGGGCGACAGAGAGGTCTGCTAGTGGTGGTGGCTAGGGTTCCCCCGCTTTGCTAGAGGATGGCGATGCCCGGAAGGGGGGAGAGCGATGTGTCTTTTTGGTTTTGCATCTAGATTTACACATACTATTGTAGTCACATTTGTTTGGCAGCGCGCTACAGGTAAGAGGACGGTGTAGAAAAGAATGGGTGATGCTACAGGCATGGCTAGCCGATGCCGAGAAGAAGTATTACTTGGATCAAGGGACCATGTTGCCAAATTAGGCGAGAAGTGACACGACGCACATGAACAATGTTAGTTTTCTATTCAGGAAACCTGGCCTAGGGTATCTCCAACGCCAACCCTCAAACCTTTCGCTTCCGTCTGGACCACGGAAGTCATTCAACATGATTTTGTATCGGTCTGTGATGCGGTCCTGGCGTACTTTCTCCCGTAAACCGGACACAGACATGGGGGGCTTTGCGGGAGTCTGGACCGCTGCCACGCCCGCTTTTGATTGTCCTGGCCCACCGAAAACCCCTCCTCCGTAACACCCCAAAAATTTAACCAGGTTTTAGTTATTGAAATTTTGCCAAGAGTTAAAATTTTTGCCTGCAAGAATATTTCTGTTGATTTCAAAACTTTTCTTTTAATATTAAGGAATTTTCCCAAGTGGATCCTTCCAAGATATATTGGACTTATATGCCCTCTCATTAAAAATCATTTCTTAATCAGTAGGATTATTTATTAAATTATTTCACCCTGAGCTATATTCATTAAAATGACTTGTTTTAAGTTTTGGAGCTCTTTTTGAACTACAACCATTTGATAAATTTAACTAAAAATTCCACCAAAATTTGGAGATGTCCTGTGATGCCTCTAAATCACTTTTGTGCATTATTGTATTGTCACAGCCCTAGAATATTGTTTGTAAATAGTTGCATCTTCATCCAGGCATCATATTTAAATTTCTGAAACATGAGCTGAGGAATTTTGGAAGCCTCAAAAACTTAAATAAGAGAGGGGCAAAAACCCTAGAAATCCCATTCATTGCTCCAAAGTGCTCTTCTTAAATGTTTGATAATTTTTGGTAAGGGTTCTGGTCCCAACCAAAATATTGAACATTTTTAAGGATTTATTTTTGGGACTTTGGATTTAATTCATTAGCTATTTGAATTTGAATTATATTCATATAATTAGAATATAATTTCAAATACCCCTGAAATATTTTATAAGCTTTTGGAAAAGTCCATCTAGCAATATAAAATATTCAGAGGAGTTTTTGGCATTGTTTGAATTATTTTAAATTCAAAACAGTGGCAAAATAAATTAAATAAAATAAAACAGAACAAAAAATATAAAACAGAGCAGAGGACTACCTGGCGCTCACCTCAGCCCACTTAGCTGGCCCAGCTCCTCCAGCGCGGCCCAGCCGGCCCAGCCCATCTCCACTCCCTCCCCTGTCGTCTTCCTCCCTGCCAGGAGGACGGGCACGCGCCCCGCGCGCGCGGCCACGCGCCCCGGCCACCTCCTGCTTCCCGGCCACCTCCTGCTTTCCCCCCCGGCCTCCCTAGCGATGCCACGACGAGGCCTCGTGTCCCCTCGCTCCTCTTCCTCCCCCGCTGCATCCCCTCTCTCCTCTGCTCCCTCTCTCTCGCCCGGACCGAACGGAGCCGCCGCCACCGACGAGCTCCCTCGCGGCCACCGCCACCCCCTCTCCTCCCCGACGTGCTCCCGAGCTCCTGCACCTCGTCGCCAACCCCCTCACCGAGCCACGTGACCGGAAGAGCCCCGAAGCACCGCCCCGACGCTTTTTCCCCTCCTCGGCCACCGAGGATCGCCGTCGTCAAATTCGTCGCCGCCCGGCCTCCCTCAAGCTCGCCGTCCACCTCTACAGGGTCTATGTGAGCTCCTCTTCCATTTCCCCTCCTCCCCGCGCTCGTTCCCGCACGCTAGCCGCCCTTTTCACCGAGGCCGTGAGCTCCTCGCCGCCGGCGATGACGCGGACAAGGCCAGAGCCACCGGAGCTAGCTACCGAGCACGGCAACGTGCTCCACACCTCACCAGGAACCTAACACGCACACTAGCTTCCCCTCCCGTGCCCCCTAACGCCAACCCCGACCTCGCCCGAACTCCGGCCGCCGCCTTCCTCGCCGCTGCGACGCCACAGCCAACCCCAACTCCTCTGGCTTGCTCCATTAGATGCGCACGAGCTCGAGCTCCCTGTAGAACCCCTCCGCGCGTCGAATGGGCGACAGAGCAGCCATTCCGGCGAGCCACCGCCGCGTCTGGTCGTTGCCGGCGGTTAGACGCCGGTGGATTAGCCGGGTTGACCAGGGATTTGACCCCCCTGGGTCACTGACGTGTGGGCCCGTCCCCTGCTAACCTTTGGTTAAATTAATAACTAAGTTTAATTAAACCACTGACTCACTGACATGCGGGCCCAGGCCGACTAATTAAACTAGGTTAGGTTTTAATTATATTAGGATTAGCCGTAGTCACTGACCAGTGGGCCCCACTGGTCAGGTTTGACCCGAGCCGGCCCCTGTTGACTTGCTGACGTCATGCCAACGTCATGCTGACGCAGTAATGTTTTCTGGATTTAATTTAATTCAGAAAATTCCAGAAAATTGTATAAACTTCTAAAATTCATAGAAATTCAACCGTAACTCCAAATTAAATAAATTATATATGAAAAATTATCAGAAAAATTCAAGGAATCCATCTGTACCATTTTCATGCATGTTAGAACAACTTATAGCTGCTGTTTAGCACAAATCAATTAAATGGCATTTAAATAATCACATATGGAGTTTGAATTTGAATCTTGGATTCAAACCAACTTCATTTAATCTGGTTTTAGTTGCATTAGCCCAAAACACATTCATTTTGCCATGTCATGATCATGCATCATATTGTGCATTGCATTGATTGTGTTCCTTTCTGTGTTGCCGGTATTTGTCCCCTCTCGATAGACGTGATACCGATGATGTGATCGATGACACCGATGAAGAGCTATGCTATCTTCAGAAGTGCCAGGCAAGCAAAACCCCCTTGTTCATTCCGATAAAATCCCACTCTCTCGCTCCTGCTCTCTTTTACTGCATTAGGACAACATCGATTCATCTGTTACTTGCTGCGGTAGCTGAACCCCTTTATCCTCTGCATGACCTGTCATTCCACAGTAATTAGATGAAACCCACTAGCATGAGTAGGAGTTGTTTGAGCCCTGTTGTGCCTACTCCTTCATGTTTGTTTGTCATTCCTGCTACTGCTTAGAGTTGAGTCAGGTCTGATTCATCGGGGATGAATCAGAGGCGTGTGAACATGTCCTACTGTGTGTGAGCTAAGTGTGTGAACACGATTTGGTAAAGGTAGTGGTGAGAGGCCATGTAGGAGTACATGGTGGGTTGTCTCATTGCAGCCGTCCTCAGGAACTGAGTTCTGTGTTTGTGATCCATGATTCAGCTACTACCACGCCTTGGGCCCGAAACCAATGGACCCTCTCGGCTTCTTGACCACCCTTGTCCTCTGTCCAGGAGTTGCAAGTAGTTTCTGGTGTTTGTAGTATGCTGGAGGCCGTGGGCAGCGCTGACCGTAGGGGTGGGCTGTGATGCGGTAGGCACGTGGCACGGTGTACCGGGCGCCCGTTTGGTGTCTCGGGAACCCTGTTCACATCGTTTGGGGCTGTGAGCGAAACTCCGGCCGGATCTCCTCATGGATGGAACCCGAATAGGCGATAAACCTGGACTAGAGACTTGAGTGTTCAGGTAGGCCGTGGCCGACACCCACGTTGGGCTTCCGCTTGAAGGTTGCCGAGTACATGTCGTGTAAACGGCGATAAGTGGTGAGAGCGTGTGTGAAGAAGTACACCCCTGCAGGGTTAATATGATCTATTCGAATAGCCGTGTCCGCGGAAAAGGACTTCTGGATTGCTTACATCAGTTCATAGATAAGTGAAAGTGGATACCCTAAAATACGCAAGATAAGCGTGAGTGCTATGGAGGGCGTTCTCGTAGGGAGACGGGAGCGGATCCATAGTGGTGTATTGATATGGTGAATATGTGGACTCGTGTGCGCCACCTCAAAAGAGTCGCTTGCAGTCGTAGTTTAGGATAGCCACCGAGTCAAAGCTGGCTTGCTGCAGTTAAACCCCACCATCCCCTTTGTTGATAATGATGCATATGTAGATAGATCTGATGTAAGTCTTGCTGGGTACATTTGTACTCACGTTGCTTAAAAATTTATGTTTTTGCAGAGAGACTTCAGTCTCACTAGTAGTTCCACGTGGACTTCGACGTTTAGCTTGATACCTCAGCTACGATCTTGTGCCCTCGGTAGGATCTGATAGACAGTCAGGCTTCTCAGCCTTTTTCATTTATAGATGTCTGTACTCAGACATGATAGCTTCCGCTTGTGCTTTGATTTGTATGCTCTGAGTGTTGGGTCATGAGACTCATGTTTGTAATATCTCGCTCCTCGGAGCCTATTGAATAAAGTACTTGAGTCGTAGAGTCATGTTGTGATGCCATGTTGTGGTTGCACATATCGAGCATATTGTGTGTATATTATTGAAATGCTTGGTATGTGTGGGATCTGACTATCTAGTTGTTTATCTTTAGTAGCCTCTCTTATCGGGAAATGTCTCCTAGTGTTTCCACCGAGCCATGGTAGCTTGCTACTGCTCCAGAACACTTAGGCTGGTCGGCATGTGTCCTTCTTCGTTCCTGTGTCTGTCCCTTCGGGGAAATGTCACGCGATGAATACCGGAGTCCTGTTAGCCCGCTACAGCCCGGTTCACCGGAGTCCTGCTAGCCCAGTGCTACAGCCTGGATTCACTCGTTGATGACCGACACGTTCGATGCTGGGTCATGGATGCCTGTCCCTGTAAGTCTGTGCCACTTTGGGTTTACGACTAGCCATGTCAGCCCGGGCTCCTTATCATATGGATGCTAGCGACACTGTCATATACGTGTGCCAAAAGGCGCAAACGGTCCCGGGTAAAGGTAAGGCGACACCCGTGGGAATACCGTGCGTGAGGCCGCAAAGTGATATGAAGGGTTACATGCTAGATCTATGTGGCATTGAGTCAGGGTCCTGACAGCGTTGGTATCAGAGCTTGACTGCCTGTAGGATTACCAAGCCAAACTGGTTGAAGTTGAGTCTAGAAATGCTTTAGTTATGTAAGGGAATTGATTGTGGGATGGAACGTAAGGCTCTTTTTACTCCTTATACCTCATGCCTTTCTGATCTGAGTCATCTTATCTTTCCTACGGGGATTAAGAACTAGGCTATCTCTTCCTTCTATCAGGATCACGTGTTACTAATCAGTGGACTTATAAGATTGTTGGATTTAAGTCTCAGTTCAGTTCCTACTACTTCCGTATGATAATTGTTGATCTCGGAACCTTGATATTGTGCTTCTAAGTGGTTATGCCACCATTTTTGTGAATGTCTCAAATCTTTTCCGAGCATTTACAGCCGTTATGCTGTCCGAGTCATCCCAGGTTTCTAAAGAGTCTGATGCATTTGCAAAATCCTTTTTCTCCGGTTTCAATGTCTGTTAGGCCAGGTTAATCACACAAATTGTTGAGCTGAGGTACTCTACTGCCTCAACCTTTATGTTGGAGTTATTATTATGACCCTAGGTGTCTCAGGGGATCATCTAGTGGTCTAGCCATGATTTGTGTCCTAGTGTGATGATTCTGGCCATCATTCTCGAAAGCATCCTGTGATGCCATTTAGTTAGTAGGTATTCTATTCCTGGGTTCTTAAACCCGAGATTCACTCTACTTAAATCATGTTGATAGTGTTGCTCGTTCCTTTAGGTTATTAGTAACCTTTGCATTAGTCCTCGATGTTCGTGGTATTCCTTTCTTCCAAATACTATGAACCGCTTATGGCAGATGTTCCTCGCTGATCAAAAGATCACAATCAGAGTGCTCTCGATGGGTTCTCGATTCTACATTGTGACTCTGCCAGTTCTACCTTTCTGCATGGGTTATCCGGAAGAAATATGTGGAATTCGTTCGACATGCTAAACCATGCATCCACAACTCAGAAAACTGTATGTTCCTTTGAGTTGTCCCTCTTTAGTTGTCTTCTGACCCTCGTCTATCAATTGATAGTCAGGAGTAATTGTGCATTCGTGTTATCAATGCTTATTACTCTTGTGGTCCGCCAAGCCATTCTGTCCTGAATGACTTGGAGAAACAAACTCCAGTACCTCATCCATACCTAGGATTGGGTTAAAGCAATTGTGCTCCGCAGATCAAAATGCCAGCCCAGCTTTTGATTCTGTTCTACCCTGAAGTATTACCGTCTTTATGTCAGGATTTTCATGAGGATTGCACCGGCTCTTGTGAATTCTTGACATAGTGATACTTCTCGCCATCCTTTTTCATTCCTCGGTTCCGTGTTGTTGCAGCCGGAGTGCCGACAAGTGAATCATGGTGTGTGAAATCAATACTCCCAGCAACCTCGTTGCTTGGTAGCTAAAGGATAATAATTTCATTCTTAGCGTGTTGGTTTTTGAATCATCCTTCTAAGACTGATCGTGCTACCTAGTCCTTATTTTGGTGCACCCTTCGATTGATGAGTTAGGATCTTGTCAAGTCCTCACTCATTTGATCATATCGTCTTGCCCTCAAAAGCGAGATTGGTCTCGAGCTTAGTAACATACCGGTGGTTCATGATTTTCTGAATATCTTCTCGGAAGTATCACCAGGTCGTCACCTGACCGTTATGTTGAGCTCGAGATCAAGTTGGTTTCTTGTGAACCACCTTCTCTCCAAGAATCGGTGTTAGATATCCCTGAGCTAGTTGGTTAAGCTAGACAACAACTTGGAGAGTTGGAGGATAAAAGCTTGCCTGACTTAGTTCGTTCCAAAGGGATAATCTTGTGTAGTGTGTGTTGAAGAAAGATGATATCTTCATCGATTGGTCCCTGTGATCAGTTGCTGGACCTATTGTCTTATCAATCCTTTGATTTGAGTGTGGGCCATCGTCAAGTCAAACCAGAACCAACGATATTCGTAATGTTGTCTTACTCGTGGTTGATCCCTCGAGCATACACCATTATATCTTTCGGGTCTGACCAATGCTATCACCGTGTTCACTTAACTATGGAATTCCTTTTAAAGGGAAACCCAGATGAATTGTTGTTGAGCCCATTGACAACATCCTTATCTCCTCCATGATTTTGTTGAACATTAAGCTAGTGTTGGAAACTTTTGAAAGCATTTGTTCATGCTAGCTCATGAAGCATATGTTCGGATGTAAGAAGTGACTTCCTCTAGTTCATGTGCATTTGATGCAAGTTGCCGCCGTGGATTCGAGAAAGTCAATGTTGTTCCTTTGGAATCATCCCAAATCAGTCATGCATACGTGCGAAGTATTCTGTGGTCTGGAGACTTGCAACCTTCATTCCATATGTGTCCCGAGCACACCAAGCCACTGATTGATTTGTTCAAGGAGAAGAAGTTCCTTCATAAGGGCTAATCATATGACTTATGCAAGGACTTCGTTATCCACGGTGATGGTTCCCAACCAGAACTCGGTAGTGTTTTATTGTAAGACTACCACGTGGTCATGCTTGTCTGGGACAACGTGTTCACATGTTTGTAGCAGAACCAGCTCATGTTTTGGAGCTTACTATCGTAGTTCATTCCCCGAGAATCTCGCAACGTCATCTCGTCGATTTGTGTTGCAAACTTTCGTTTTTCTTCCTAGACTCGATGAGTCTGGAATATCCTGACACCAACCAGATCTGAATCTCAGGCAGATATGATGGTTGGAACATTCTCCAAGAACTATAATATTGGTCCCTCGATAACCGGTAAAGTGGATGTCGTGGCCAACACACCCAGCCGGAAGACCTGTTATTATAATATCTTGATTGAGGAAGTTGGCCACCTCCCCATAGGGATTTCGTAGGATTTACTCCCTAGTTGCCCCTATGGATTTTTGTGTTCCCGAAGTCCGACCTTTACTTGATGTTCTAGATACCAAACCATTTCAATGAATGGGATACGCTAGCACATCAAGGAGAACATTAGAAGCGAAGTGCTAAATGTCTCTCGGTCGATCATCCAGATTTTATTTCCTTGGCCCCATCAAGGGTGAAATCTGAGAAGGTGTTATCTTCCTTTGCATCTGCATCCTCCATCACCATTCATCATGGTAGCAAGTTGTGTTGCCAGGATCCTTGACACGGATGTTGGTAAAACCTTGATGATTATGGAATTGCTCAAGTTCTTGAGAGCACGCGCAAGTGCTAGGTTTAATCATCGGCATTAACTGTATAGCGCTCTCAGTTTCCTCGGCAATGCTATAACCATTCCAATAGTGGAATAACTCTCTATTGTTGAGCCTCTCCCCAGTTACTAGAATCATTCCCAGCATTTGCATTTTGTTCCCAGCTTGCACCGCCAATGTGTCATTCTACCATGGGTCTCTTCCATTACCGGTGATAAGCAAATTCATCCATTACGTTGTCTTCAACAAGGTAATCCACATCATCCAAGTCCGAGTATGCCATTCTACCGACCCCCTCCAAACGATCGCTCAAGAATTATCTTAGGCTGGTTTAAAGAGTTTCAATGATCTCTGAATCAAAAGTAATTCTTTTTGCCACTTAAGGTAATAATCTACGAATCACCCTCCTCCAGGATGTTTCGTCGTGGTATCATGGCAACTCAACTCCTCGCTACGTTGACAATCGTTTACCACCTTCTTAGGTGTGGAATTGTTGTCTACCTAGTGAACCTCGTCATCTGTTCCACTCCATTCCTCTAGAGGTGTGCTTCGTCTCTCAGCTCGAGAGATGTTGCTATGTCACATTCCGGGAGTTAATCCTGAGTTGTTCGATCTTCGAGAAGATCGACCCTTCTAGAGTCTCCTTCTTCCCTCCATGTCATGTTGACAGGATTTCGCAGAGCAAGACTTCAAGACAATGATGGTGATTGAATCAACGTTCAATTGAAGTGCAACCTGGATCGTGAAGATTGTGCTAGTTTGCTTTCCCCCTTCACCCTACCCTACGCTTGAATCTCGGGACGAGATTTTTGTTTAGTGGGGGTGAGTTGTCACAGCCCTAGAATATTGTTTGTAAATAGTTGCATCTTCATCCAGGCATCATATTTAAATTTCTGAAACATGAGCTGAGGAATTTTGGAAGCCTCAAAAACTTAAATAAAAGAGGGGCAAAAACCCTAGAAATCCCATTCATTGCTCCAAAGTGCTCTTCTTAAATGTTTGATAATTTTTGGTAAGGGTTCTGGTCCCAACCAAAATATTGAACATTTTTAAGGATTTATTGTTGGGACTTTGGATTTAATTCATTAGCTATTTGAATTTGAATTATATTCATATAATTAGAATATAATTTCAAATACCCCTGAAATATTTTGTAAGCTTTTGGAAAAGTCCATCTAGCAATATAAAATATTCAGAGGAGTTTTTGGCATTGTTTGAATTATTTTAAATTCAAAACAGTGGCAAAATAAATTAAATAAAATAAAATAGAACAAAAAATATAAAACAGAGCAGAGGACTACCTGGCGCTCACCTCAGCCCACTTACCTGGCCTAGCTCCTCCAGCGCGGCCCAGCCGGCCCAGCCCATCTCCACTCCCTCCCCTGTCGTCTTCCTCCCTGCCAGGAGGACGAGCACGCGCCCGGCGCGCGCGGCCACGCGCCCCGGCCACCTCCTGCTTCCCGGCCACCTCCTGCTTCCCCCCCGGCCTCCCTAGCGACGCCACGACGAGGCCTCGTGTCCCCTCGCTCCTCTTCCTCCCCCGCTGCATCCCCTCTCTCCTCTGCTCCCTCTCTCTCGCCCGGACCGAACGGAGCCGCCGCCACCGACGAGCTCCCTCGTGGCCACCGCCACCCCCTCTCCTCCCCGACGTGCTCCCGAGCTCCTGCACCTCGTCGCCAACCCCCTCACCGAGCCACGTGACCGGAAGAGCCCCGAAGCACCGCCCCGACGCTTTTTCCCCTCCTCGGCCACCGAGGATCGCCATCGTCAAATTCGTCGCCGCCCGGCCTCCCTCAAGCTCGCCGTCCACCTCTACAGGGTCTATGTGAGCTCCTCTTCCATTTCCCCTCCTCCCCGCGCTCGTTCCCGCACGCTAGCCGCCCTTTTCATCGGGGCCGTGAGCTCCTCGCCGCCGACGATGACGCGGACAAGGCCAGAGCCACCGGAGCTAGCTACCGAGCACGGCAACGTGCTCCACACCTCACCAGGAACCTAACACGCACACTAGCTTCCCCTCCCGTGCCCCCTAACGCCAACCCCGACCTCGCCCGAACTCCGGCCGCCGCCTTCCTCGCCGCTGCCGACGCCACAGCCAACCCCACCTCCTCTGGCTTGCTCCATTAGATGCGCACGAGCTCGAGCTCCCTGTAGAACCCCTCCGTGCGTCGAATGGGCGACGGAGCAGCCATTCCGGCGAGCCACCGCCGCGTCTGGTCATTGCCGGCGGTTAGACGCCGGTGGATTAGCCGGGTTGACCAGGGATTTGACCCCCCTGGGTCACTGACGTGTGGGCCCGTCCCCTGCTAACCTTTGGTTAAATTAATAACTAAGTTTAATTAAACCACTGACTCACTGACATGCGGGCCCAGGCCGACTAATTAAACTAGGTTAGGTTTTAATTATATTAGGATTAGCGTAGTCACTGACCAGTGGGCCCCACTGGTCAGGTTTGACCCGAGCCGGCCCCTGTTGACTTGCTGACGTCATGCCAACGTCATGCTGACGCAGTAATGTTTTCTGGATTTAATTTAATTCAGAAAATTCCAGAAAATTGTATAAACTTCTAAAATTCATAGAAATTCAACCGTAACTCCAAATTAAATAAATTATATATGAAAAATTATCAGAAAAATTCAAGGAATCCATCTGTACCATTTTCATGCATGTTAGAACAACTTATAGCTGCTGTTTAGCACAAATCAATTAAATGGCATTTAAATAATCACATATGGAGTTTGAATTTGAATCTTGGATTCAAACCAACTTCATTTAATCTGGTTTTAGTTGCATTAGCCCAAAACACATTCATTTTGCCATGTCATGATCATGCATCATATTGTGCATTGCATTGATTGTGTTCCTTTCTGTGTTGCCGGTATTTGTCCCCTCTCGATAGACGTGATACCGATGATGTGATCGATGACACCGATGAAGAGCTATGCTATCTTCAGAAGTGCCAGGCAAGCAAAACCCCCTTGTTCATTCCGATAAAATCCCACTCTCTCGCTCCTGCTCTCTTTTACTGCATTAGGACAACATCGATTCATCTGTTACTTGCTGCGGTAGCTGAACCCCTTTATCCTCTGCATGACCTGTCATTCCACAGTAATTAGATGAAACCCACTAGGATGAGTAGGAGTTGTTTGAGCCCTGTTGTGCCTACTCCTTCATGTTTGTTTGTCATGCCTGCTACTGCTTAGAGTTGAGTCAGGTCTGATTCATCGGGGATGAATCAGAGGCGTGTGAACATGTCCTACTGTGTGTGAGCTAAGTGTGTGAACACGATTTGGTAAAGGTAGCGGTGAGAGGCCATGTAGGAGTACATGGTGGGTTGTCTCATTGCAGCCGTCCTCAGGAACTGAGTTCTGTGTTTGTGATCCATGATTCAGCTACTACCACGCCTTGGGCCCGAAACCAATGGACCCTCTCGGCTTCTTGACCACCCTTGTCCTCTGTCCAGGAGTTGCAAGTAGTTTCTGGTGTTTGTAGTATGCTGGAGGCCGTGGGCAGCGCTGACCGTAGGGGTGGGCTGTGATGCGGTAGGCACGTGGCACGGTGTACCGGGCGCCCGTTTGGTGTCTCGGGAACCCTGTTCACATCGTTTGGGGCTGTGAGCGAAACTCCGGCCGGATCTCCTCATGGATGGAACCCGAATAGGCGATAAACCTGGACTAGAGACTTGAGTGTTCAGGTAGGCCGTGGCCGACACCCACGTTGGGCTTCCGCTTGAAGGTTGCCGAGTACATGTCGTGTAAACGGCGGTAAGTGGTGAGAGCGTGTGTGAAGAAGTACACCCCTGCAGGGTTAATATGATCTATTCGAATAGCCGTGTCCGCGGAAAAGGACTTCTGGATTGCTTACATCAGTTCATAGATAAGTGAAAGTGGATACCCTAAAATACGCAAGATAAGCATGAGTGCTATGGAGGGCGTTCTCGTAGGGAGACGGGAGCGGATCCATAGTGGTGTATTGATATGGTGAATATGTGGACTCGTGTGCGCCACCTCAAAAGAGTCGCTTGCAGTCGTAGTTTAGGATAGCCACCGAGTCAAAGCTGGCTTGCTGCAGTTAAACCCCACCATCCCCTTTGTTGATAATGATGCATATGTAGATAGATCTGATGTAAGTCTTGCTGGGTACATTTGTACTCACGTTGCTTAATTTATGTTTTTGCAGAGAGACTTCAGTCTCACTAGTAGTTCCACGTGGACTTCGACGTTTAGCTTGATACCTTAGCTACGATCTTGTGCCCTCGGCAGGATCTGATAGACAGTCAGGCTTCTCAGCCTTTTTCATTTATAGATGTCTGTACTCAGACATGATAGCTTCCGCTTGTGCTTTGATTTGTATGCTCTGAGTGTTGGGTCATGAGACTCATGTTTGTAATATCTCGCTCCTCGGAGCCTATTGAATAAAGTACTTGAGTCGTAGAGTCATGTTGTGATGCCATGTTGTGGTTGCACATATCGAGCATATTGTGTGTATATTATTGAAATGCTTGGTATGTGTGGGATCTGACTATCTAGTTGTTTATCTTTAGTAGCCTCTCTTATCGGGAAATGTCTCCTAGTGTTTCCACCGAGCCATGGTAGCTTGCTACTGCTCCGGAACACTTAGGCTGGCCGGCATGTGTCCTTCTTCGTTCCTGTGTCTGTCCCTTCGGGGAAATGTCACGCGATGAATACCGGAGTCCTGTTAGCCCGCTACAGCCCGGTTCACCGGAGTCCTGCTAGCCCAGTGCTACAGCCTGGATTCACTCGTTGATGACCGACACGTTCGATGCTGGGTCATGGATGCCTGTCCCTGTAAGTCTGTGCCACTTTGGGTTTACGACTAGCCATGTCAGCCCGGGCTCCTTATCATATGGATGCTAGCGACACTGTCATATACGTGTGCCAAAAGGCGCAAACGGTCCCGGGTAAAGGTAAGGCGACACCCGTGGAAATACCGTGCGTGAGGCCGCAAAGTGATATGAAGGGTTACATGCTAGATCTATGTGGCATTGAGTCAGGGTCCTGACATGTATTTATTTCATTGCATATTTTGAGTATTACACATGTTTTTCTTCTCTGGTCTAGTGGACAATTTTGCACTACAACCCTTTTAAATATTTCCCTTGAGCCTCCACCAAAATTATGGGATGTCAGTAGCAGCATATGATTTCATTATATGCAAAGATCCAAGGATGTTCTTTGAAAATTTTGAGTGAACCAACCTCATCTTCATTCTGGTCCATCATGATGGTTTGTACAGCAACCTTAGTCTTACTTGCTCTCTGGCCCTCGATTCTTTCTCCTGCTTGTAGACCACCCTACTAAACCCCTAAGTCCAGAGCATGCACTCTTTTGATCATTTTTAGTTCATGATATAATGCCATTTAAGTTCTGCCCAGAATTGAAGTTCTGCAAAACTTGCACTAGCAAGTTTGTGCTTTTCACCAACTAACCTCACCACCCTCTTGTGCATCCAAGGAGACACTGATCTGGAAGATTTGGCCCCTCCAAGAATAGCCTAGGTGCCTTTGGCATTTTGACAAACACCTGGAGTGCATGGACTGATTTGGCATGATCTCAAGTATACATTATGAACTTGGCCACCTGACCAAACCACCTTGTCCCTGGAGTTTCCCTCTATCTCTAACCTAGTTCTGTTGCTTGCCAACCTCACCTGTGACCTGTAGCATGCCACGACATTGTGTCGAACACCTTCCGTGCGTGCACTGGACGCGCCCAGAGCGCGCGTATTGCACGAGCGGCGCCTGAGCCGCCGCGTCACGCCCCACACTCACCCAGCCCGTGACCGACCGTAGCCGGCACGCCGTGTCCCCTTGCGCGCTGCATGCTCCCCCTCACCGCAACGCGCCAAGCAGACCCTCGCCGCGTCCCCGGCAAGCCAAGGACTAGCCGCCACGGCCGCCTGACAGCCCTGCTCAGGTCGGTGCCGCCCGAGCCTTCCCCGCTCGCCACCTGCCCCCTGGAGCTTCGCAAGCTTATCCGCAGCTTCGTCTCCTAGCGCGCGTCGCCGCCACGTCGCCATTGCTACAGAAAGACGGTTCGCCGTCGTCCTTATCGCCGGCCACCTCAGAACCGACCTCCACCGCGTATATAAGGACCCCAGAACTCAATAGAGTCCTCGAGCAACCACATATGATCCTCCTAGTGCTACCACGGCCAGCAGTCGAGGAGGGGAAGGCCGTCTTCCCCGAGTCAGGCCAGTTCGGTCGCCGCCAAGCCCCGGCCAATTCCATCGCCACCAGTACCTCTACCTCTCGACTCTCTCCACCAAGAACTCTCCCTTCCTCTCGCGAGCACAACCCCTCGCTCAATTTTGGTCGGAGACCACCGCAGCCCAAAAATCACTTTGTCCCTGAAGCCCCCTCCGCCGCAGAGCTCACCGCCGGCGACTCCCTCCACCTCCGGCGACCCTGCGACCTCCGGAAGGACCGCCTAGGAGTGGCATATCCATCCCTTCTCTTAGATGCCCGCAAAAAGACGCCGTTCTCCGGAGACGATCGCCGGACGCCCCGCCTCTGCTTGGGCAGAGAAGAAGAGGGAGTGGGGACTGGTCAAACCTGACCAGTGGGCCCCATGGACCCACTGTCAGAGACCCAACCCCGTCTCCACGCGTTTAAGTGGAAGCGTAAAGACCCCGAGTACGTCTCCCCTTTTCGAAGGCGTATTCTGCCCGAATCGTTTTCTTTTCTGTTTATTTTTTTAAAAAACAGATTTTGACCAAATCTTTGACTGGCTTTATCTTTTTAAATACAAATCCAAATGAATTAATTATTTTTCCTACCTCTCTCATATTTGATCTAGTTTATTTTAAGAGTTAATAGAAAAATTTTCCAAACAACTTTTTGTGTTGTTTTTATTTTTGTGTGTTAATTTTTTTATGTGTTTAAAATTGGATTTTGAAGGAAGGAGAAATATTTCAAGAGTTTGAAATGCACCCTGCCTTCCCTTGACCTGAAGGCAAGCATTCTGAACCCTGGCATGATATTTTTGAGTGTTCGTTGACACATTTATCACACTACCTCTTTTGTTGGAGAAATTGTTATTTCATGTGAGATGATCATGTGCATGGATGCATATTTGTGATTTCCATGCTGTTGGAAATGATCACACTTGTGATGATAATCATCCTCATGTGCCTTGCATGCATACCGGCAGGAACCCGGGAAAACCTCTGCCTTGGGTAGGCATGAGTTTGTCGCCGGTCTCCGTCGGGACGGTTATGTCTGTTATGGCATGGTAAGGTAATATGAGCGGTGACTTTGTTGGTTGAAATATATTCGTTATGCTAATCATGTAGGGAATACTTAAACCTCCTGAGTCGACCATAGATCGAGTCTTGTTCCAGTAACCCCCATACTTGTTTCGTACTACCACTCGTCTCTACAACAAGTAGAGTACGGTTCAGTAAGTTGTCAACCTCTTCCTAGCACACACCGTACAGAGAGGCCAGGGTGGAAGGTACCGGTTGTAGCTGGTAGGTAGGCCACCTGGTCTGGGGGCATGGGTGTTTCCGGTTGAGACCGAGAGGGGAGGCCACCCCTTAGAGTGCGCAATATAAATTTGATCCCATGCTACGCGAGGTTGTAGCCTCCCCACTTAGAGTTTGCTTGACAGGTGTCGTGGGTGATTCCAGACACGTGTGAGTTAAGCTGGTGTGTGCAAGTTAGGTGTGTTTTCAACAAAAAGACCGTAGACGGAATTAGTCCTGATGGACTAAAGAAATCCGTTACTCGTGGGTAAAGAGTACACCCTCTGTAGAGATTAAACCTATTCGAATAGCCGTGTCCATGGTTAAGGATTACAGTCTGGGATGGGTCGAGTGTCGGTCTTAGTGTCGGTTTTCGGAGGTGAAACTATTAAATCAGAACTGATATTACAACTTGTGACATGTGATAATGATGAGTATTATTTTGTTGTGGACTAACCCATGATATTTTGGTATTATCGAATATCTCTGGGATGGTTCTACCTCTGGGATATTCACTATGATTATTTCTTTTAAAGCCCTTGATGTGGTGTCGCTTAGACGCCCGACTGTGGCATTTCTTTTAAAGCCCTTTATGTGGTGTCGCTCAGACGCCCGACTGTGGCATTTCTTTTAAAGCCCTTTATGTGGTGTCGCTCAAACGCCCGACTGTGGCATTTCTTTTAAAGCCCTTTATGTGGTGTCGCTCAGACGCCCGACTGTGGCATGCTTGTTATTTATTTCATAATATTTTTTTTATACTTCTATGATATTGCATATTCATATATATAACATGCTTACACGCATCAGAGTTATATTTATCTTTTGTGACTAACGTCATGAGTATAAAATATTTTCAGCACATCGTTATTATATTATACCCGTGTTCATAATGTTTGCGAGTACATTCAAAGTACTCACTGGCTTGTACCTGGCTATTGTCTTGGCCAGATTTCTTGCACGGAGAGGAGCGACGTGATGACAGCCCCGGAACCTAAGCAACGGTGATAGCAGCCTCGTGAAGATAGGAGTTAACCTGGTCAGCTGTTCCCGTGGGAAATGGAGTCCCATATACACTGATTATTCACAACCCGCTTCCGCCATCAACCACTAGAAACCATTTGTTGTACTCACAGACCAGAATGGTCTTGTACTTCATATTTTATGTTTTGCTTGGAATTTCTGTATCAAGTTGGTGCCTCATCAGCTAACAGTTATCCTGGGGCTGATGAGCACAAGGGCCATTTTCTGGGAATTAATACCCGGAGAATTGGTCCCCACAGACTTGGTATCAGAGCCAGGCTGACCATTGGCTAATCCTATCACAGCCAGGTCGAAAAACTTAGGCAAACCAACCCACAAGACCTTAACCAAACCCCAGCCGAGCTTCTCATGCAAGATGTCCACACAGTGACCCCGACACTTTTGGCAGTCGGTGCCCAACCTATCAACCTAGCCTGTCGATCACGCGCTAGTGACCAGCGCCCAAGATGTCTACTTCACAAGCGTGCGAAGGAAGACTCCGTCCCCTTTTTCTATAAAAAGGGCACGCTAGCCCCAACCCAGCACAACCTCTACCCCAAGCCGAGCCCTAATGCCAGGCCCCATAGTGCACAATGAGACCATATCAACCAACCTTGGAGGTTTTGTGACCATACTCGCAAACCTCACCCGTCGTGCCTATGCGTTAGAAGAGCCCCCATAATATGTTGTGTACCAAGGACCCATGGGCGGTGAAAGCCGTCAATTGTGGGCCACTGTGCACATCTAAGGTAGGGGTCTATCTCCAGAACGCCCCTACAGGTTCACCGGAAGAACAACTTCCTTCGAGCCACAAGCCATCCAGCTAGCTGCTCGAGAGGCTATAGTTCAACTTCGGCAGTTGTCGCCCAGAGTTAACTGTCGCTCGTTCTACTACTACCCCAGGCGTGAAGGGTATGGTGGACCACCCCAAGTTGCCAACAGAGATCACGAGACAGATCCCGCATTGTTGCACCTAGTGCGCTATGTAAGTGCACTAGAGGCATTGTTCGATCAAATCACTATTGATTTGATCACAACTCGAGGAGAGCTGGTTCGTCGAGCCCCAGCAAGAAGAGAAGACGAGCCCGATGCCGACAACCCAGTCATGCTGTTCGGACACCCGATCGAGACCCTGAGGTCAACCCCAGCCATCATCCAAGATACTGTGATGACCCCAGAAGTGCTTCGACGCCTTTTGGGAACACACTCCAACGGGATTGTGGCCAACAATCCCCGCGATGGTCATCATCGCTACCCCGATCCTGCAGTTCCTCCATCATCTCCAACTAATCCCGGCAGTGAGACCCGTGGAGAAGCCTCGTCATCCACCAGGCATGCCCGTTTAGACGTAAACGAGGTAGACTAAGCCGTACGAGTAGTACCGAGTCTCAGTGTATCCTCGCTTTGTAATCATCCGACCTTGTATGTAAGCGCAGCCCGTCGTTGTGCCTCTATTTTAATAGTAGCCTTGCGTATTTTGTCAGCGCATAGTTGCATATTTTCCGGGCACAGCTACCAAAACCAACCTCGACGACAACCACAGTAACACGTCTCTTTATGAGATATGTGTATCCCTGACACTGACCCGACCTTTGGAGCTAAGCTGGTAAATTTATTACCTTTCACCACGATGAAATGACCCAGATCCATTGCTATATAAAGGCCACCTCGTGACCTTACCAAGCACCCCACACCTTGTGCACCACCCTCACAACCTTTTTCCTGTCATGCCGAGCCCCAGTATTCATCTGAGAACCCCAGATGCAACCCCAGGTAGCTTTGTCAAAATATTGTGGGACTTTACCTGCAGTACCATGGGTTCTACCCAGCCACCCCAGTACGAGCTGTTCAAATCGAGAATCACTTTTTCCACCTCGGAATATTGGGCAGCAGTACACATTCCTCCCATAGACCCCAACCAAGATCCAACGGAAGTTTCCTTCATGGGGAAATCTATGCCGACCCCACACTTGGCCATAGAAGCTGCTGCGAACGAAGCGATTGCTCGTCTTCGATCCGCAGTACCCCATGCCCGCGAACGAGGATATTACTACTTTCTGAGCCGTGCAGCACCCGGGGGAGTAACGACTTTTCCCGGTGGACGGATTGAGAGAGACCCAGTACTAGCCAACCTTATCCAGTACATCATCGCTCAAGAGCATTTGAACCAGCAAGTGATGGATTATCTCCAGAGTCTCACTGATCCGAACCCTCAGATTGCCATCGGCAGACCACTGAGACCCGACCCGGAGAGACGCATACATCGACTGGTCAATCCACTTCCTCCAATTGAGGAGGAGTATATCCCTTTACCAGAGACATTTTATCGGGACCCCGTCCAGTTGCCGTTTTCATTTTAAACATCATTGCTGTGTTTGTTATTGCAGCATTTATTGTTACGTTGTAACTTATGCATGGTACCTCGAAACAGTGCGACGAGTCAAGTATTTAGTTTCTACTAGTATGAGTAGTTTTCTTCGTGATTAACTGGTGTAACCGCGAATGAGATCTCTTTTCCTGAGTTGCTACGTCGTTTATCCCCCACTACACGGATTATTTTTATTCACGTAGCACCACGACAGCAGACTCACAACTGCTCGGACACATATGGAGCATTTGTTTTTCACAAACGGCTCTTAGCAAATCTCGAGGACGAGATTTTTCTTAAGGGGGGTAGCAATTGTAACACCCCAAAAATTTAACCAGGTTTTAGTTATTGAAATTTTGCCAAGAGTTAAAATTTTTGCCTGCAAGAATATTTCTGTTGATTTCGAAACTTTTCTTTTAATATTAAGGAATTTTCCCAAGTGGATCCTTCCAAGATATATTGGACTTATATGCCCTCTCATTAAAAATCATTTCTTAATCAGTAGGATTATTTATTAAATTATTTCACCCTGAGCTATATTCATTAAAATGACTTGTTTTAAGTTTTGGAGCTCTTTTTGAACTACAACCATTTGATAAATTTAACTAAAAATTCCACCAAAATTTGGAGATGTCCTGTGATGCCTCTAAATCACTTTTGTGCATTATTGTATTTATTTCATTGCATATTCTGAGTATTACACATGTTTTTCTTCTCTGGTCCAATGGACAATTTTGCACTACAACCCTTTTAAATATTTCCCTTGAGCCTCCACCAAAATTATGGGATGTCAGTAGCAGCATATGATTCCATTATATGCAAAGATCCAAGGATGTTCTTTGAAAATTTTGAGTGAACCAACCTCATCTTCATTCTGGTCCATCATGATGGTTTGTACAACAACCTTAGTCTTACTTGCTCTCTGGCCCTTGATTCTTTCTCCTGCTTGTAGACCACCCTACTAAACCCCTAAGTCTAGGAGCATGCACTCTTTTGATCATTTTTAGTTCATGATATAATGCCATTTAAGTTCTGCCCAGAATTGAAGTTCTGCAAAACTTGCACTAGCAAGTTTGTGCTTTTCACCAACTAACCTCACCACCCTCTTGTGCATCCAAGGAGACACTGATCTGGAAGATTTGGCCCCTCCAAGAATAGCCTAGGTGCCTTTGGCATTTTGACAAACACCTGGAGTGCATGGACTGATTTGGCATGATCTCAAGTATACATTATGAACTTGGCCACCTGACCAAACCACCTTGTCCCTGGAGTTTCCCTCTATCTCTAACCTAGTTCTGTTGCTTGCCAACCTCACCTGTGACCTGTAGCATGCCACGGCATTGTGTAGAACACCTTCCGTGCGTGCACTGGACACGCTCAGAGCACGCGTATTGCACGGGCAGCGCCCGAGCCGCCGTGTCACGCCCCACACTCACCCCAGCCCGTGACCGACCGCAGCCGGCACGCCGTGTCCCCTTGCGCGCTGCATGCTCCCCCTTAGCGCAACGCGCCAAGCAGACCCTCTCCGCGTCCCCGGCAAGCCAAGGACTAGTCGCCACGGCCGCCTGACAGCCCTGCTCAGGTCGGTGCCGCCCGAGCCTTCCCCGCTCGCCACCTGCCCCCTGGAGCTTCGCAAGCTTATCCGCAGCTTCGTCTCCTAGCGGCGTCGCCGCCATGTCGCCATTGCTACAGAAAGACGGTTCGCCGTCGTCCTTATCGCCGGCCACCTCAGAACCGACCTCCACCGCGTATATAAGGACCCCAGAACTCAATAGAGTCCTCGAGCAACCTCATATGATCCTCCTAGTGCTACCACGGCCAGCAATCGAGGAGGGGAAGGCCGTCTTCCCCGAGTCCGGCCAGTTCGGTCGCCGCCATGCCCCGGCCGGTTCCATCGCCACCAGTACCTCTACCTCTCGACTCTCTCCACCAAGAACTCTCCCTACCTCTCGCGAGCACAACCCCTTGCTCAATTTTGGTTGGAGACCACCGCAGCCCAAAAATCACTTTGTCCCTGAAGCCCCCTCCGCTGCGGAGCTCGCCGCCGGCGACTCCCTCCACCTCCGGCGACCCTGCGACCACCGGAAGGACCGCCTAGGAGTGGCAGATCCATCCCTGCTCTTAGATGCCCGCGAAAAGATGCCGTTCTCCGGCGACGATCGCCGGACGCCCCGCCTTTGATTGGGCAGAGAAGAGGAGGGAGTGGGGACTGGTCAAACCTGACCAGTGGGCCCCATGGACCCACTGTCAGAGACCCAGCCCCGTCTCCACGCGTTTAAGTGGAAGCGTAAAGACCGCGAATTCGTCTCCCCTTTTCGAAGGCGTATTCTGCCCGAATCGTTTTCTTTTCTATTTATTTTTTTAAAAAACAGATTTTGACCAAATCTTTGACTGGCTTTATGTTTTTAAATACAAATCCAAATGAATTAATTCTTTTTCCTACCTCTCTCATATTTGATCTAGTTTATTTTAAGATTTAATTGAAAAATTTTCCAAACCACTTTTTATGCTGTTTTTATTTTTGTGTGTTAATTCTTTTATGTGTTTAAAATAGGATTTTGAAGGAAGGAGAAATATTTCAAGAGTTTGAAATGCACCCTGCCTTCCCTTGACCTGAAGGCAAGCATTCTGAACCCTGGCATGATATTTTTGAGTGTTCGTTGACACATTTATCACACTACCTATTTTGTTGGAGAAATTGTTATTTCATGTGAGATGATCATGTGCATGGATGCATATTTGTGATTTCCATGCTGTTGGAAATGATCACACTTGTGATGATAATCATCCTCATGTGCCTTGCATGCATACCGGCAGGAACCCGGGAAAACCTCTGCCTTGGGTAGGCATGAGTTTGTTGCCAGTCTCCGTCAGGACGGTTATGTCTGGTATGGCATGGTAAGGTAATATGAGCGGTGACTTTGTTGGTTGAAATATATTCGTTATGCTAATCATGCAGGGAATACTTAAACCTCCTGAGTCGACCATAGATCGAGTCTTGTTCCAGTAACCCCCATACTTGTTTCGTACTACCACTCGTCTCTACAACAAGTAGAGTACGGTTCAGTAAGTTGTCAACCTCTTCCTAGCACACACCGTACAGAGAGGCCAGGGTGGAAGATACCGGTTGTAGCTAGTAGGCAGGCCACCTGGTCCGGGGGCATGGGTGTTTCCGGTTGAGACCGAGAGGGGAGGCCACCCCTTAGAGCGCGCAATATAAATTTGATCCCATGCTACGCGAGGTTGTAGCCTCCCCACTTAGAGTTTGCTTGACAGGTGTCGTGGGTGATTCCAGACACGTGTGAGTTAAGCTGGTGTGTGCAAGTTAGGTGTGTTTTCAACAAAAAGACCGTAGATGGAATTAGTCCTGATGGACTAAAGAAATCGTTACTCGTGGGTAAAGAGTACACCCTCTGTAGAGATTAAACCTATTCGAATAGCCATGTCCATGGTTAAGGATTACAGTCTGGGATGGGTCGAGTGTCGGTCTTAGTGTCGGTCTTCAGAGGTGAAACTATTAAATCAGAACTGATATTACAACTTGTGACATGTGATAATGATGAGTATTATTTTGTTGTGGACTAACCCGTGATATTTTGGTATTATCGAATATCTCTGGGATGGTTCTACCTCCGGGATATTCACTATGATTATTTCTTTTAAAGCCCTTTATGTGGTGTCGCTTAGACGCCCGACTGTGGCATTTCTTTTAAAGCCCTTTATGTGGTGTCGCTCAGACGCCCGACTGTGGCATTTCTTTTAAAGCCCTTTATGTGGTGTCGCTTAGACGCCCGACTGTGGCATTTCTTTTAAAGCCCTTTATGTGGTGTCGCTCAGACGCCCGACTGTGGCATTTCTTTTAAAGCCCTTTATGTGGTGTCGCTCAGACGCCTGACTGTGGCATGCTTGTTATTTATTTCATAATATTTTTTTTATACTTCTATGATATTGCATATTCATATATATAACATGCTTACACGCATCAGAGTTATATTTATCTTTTGTGACTGACGTCATGAGTATAAAATATTTTCAGCACATCGTTATTATATTATACCCGTGTTCATAATGTTTGCGAGTACATTCAAAGTACTCACTGGCTTGTACCTGGCTATTGTCTTGGCCATATTTCTTGCACGGAGAGGAGCGACGTGATGACAGCCCCGGAACCTAAGCAACGGTGATAGCAGCCTCGTGAAGATAGGAGTTAACCTGGTCAGCTGTTCCCGTGGGAAATGGAGTCCCATATACACTGATTATTCACAACCCACTTCCGCCATCAACCACTAGAAACCATTTGTTGTACTCACAGACCAGAATGGTCTTATACTTCATATTTTATGTTTTGCTTGGAATTTCTGTATCAAGTTGGTGCCTCATCAGCTAACAGTTATCCTGGGGCTGATGAGCACAAGGGCCATTTTTTGGGAATTAATACCCGGAGAATCGGTCCCCACATCCTCTCTCCCGCGTGCACTTCCCACTCGAAATGATCAGCGCCGCTCCAGAGCATCAATGCCCACATTCATGTCCGACCAGAGTAGACGCGATCACTCATTGGCGCCAGCATTGAAGTAGCACGCTGGCTGAGAGACCGCCACCTGCGCCTCTTCCTGGTGCACGCGGCTGCTCTATGTTCAAACGACATGACGACCGCCCGTCCCTTCGTCTGCCACCCACATTAATGACACACTGATGACCCACAAGTATAGGGGATCAATCGTAGTCCTTTCGATAAGTAAGAGTGTCGAGCCCAACGAGGAGCAGAAGGAAATGACAAGTGGTTTTCAGCAAAGTAATGTCTGCAAGCAATGAAATTGTAGGTAACAAGTTGTTTGATAGCAAGATAATTTGTAACAAGCAAGTAACGGTAACGGTAACAAAAGTGCAGCAAGGTAGCGCGATCCTTTTGAGGCAAAGGTCAGGCCAAAATAGTCTCTTATGATGAGCAAAGCATTCTTGAGGGTACACGGGAATTTCATCATGTTGGCTTGATTCATGTTCGCTACTTTGATAATTCGATATGTGGGTAGATTGGTGCTTAGGTGCTTTTCTTACTTGAACAAACCTCCTACTTATGATTAACCCCCTCGCAAGCATCCACAACTACAAGAAAAGTATTAAGATAAAATCTAACCATAGCATTAAACTTTTTAATTGAAATCGGTCCCTTACGAAGTAGCGCATAAACAAGGGCTTAAGCTTCTGTCACTCTTGCAACCCATCATCTAATAACTACTCCACAATGCATCCCCTAGGCCCAAATATGGTGAAGTGTCATGTAGTCAATGTTCACATGACACCACTAAGGGAATCACAACATACATACCATCAAAATATCGAACACATATCAAGTTCACATGATTACTTGCAAGATGACTTCTCCCGTGACCTCAATAACAAAAGTAACTACTCACAAATAATAATCATGCTAAAGATCAGAGGGGTATTAAATAGCATAATGGTTCTGAACATATAAGCTTCCACCAAATAAACCAGATAGTAATCAACTACAAGATGTAATCAACACTACTAGTCACCCAGAAGCACCAATCTAAGGTTTCGGTACAAAGATTAAACACAAGAGATGAACTAGGGTTTGAGAGGATATGGTTATATTGAAGATGTTGATGGAGATAGCCCTTCCAAAGTTGGGAGAGTTGTTGGTGATGATGATAATTTCCCCCTCCGGGAGGGAAGTTCCCCCGGTGGAATCGCTCTACCGGAGGGCAAAAGTGCTCCTGCCCAAGTTCTGCCTCGAGACGGCAGTGCTGCGTCCCGAAAGTCGTCTGCTTACTTTTTTCTAGGTCAAAATGACTTATATACCAGAAGTGGCGCACCGGAGTGGGCCGAGGAGGGCACAAGAGCCCAGGCGCGCCCAGGTGGGTTGTGCCCACCTGGTGGGCCCCCTCTGATAGTTATTTTCTCCAATATTTCTTAAATGTTCCATAAAAAATCTCCGTCAAGTTTCAGCTTATTTGGAGATGCGCAGAATAGGTAACTCTAACGTAGCTTTTCCAGGTCCAGAGTTCCATTTGCCGGTATTCTCCCGCTTTGTGTAATCCTTGCATATTATGAGAGAAAAGGCATTAGAATTACTCCCAAAAGCATTATTATGCATAAGAAAATTATAGATAACAGTAGGAAAAAATGTTGCAAAATGGACGTATCAACTCCCCCAAGCTTAGACCTCGCTTGTCCTCAAGCGAAAACCGAAATCAAAAAACATGTCCACATGCTTAGAGAGAGAGGTGTCGATAAAAATAAAATACAGACATAGAAGTATCATGCATATTATTATAACAACGAGGAACTTTAACATAAACTTTATTGAACAACTTTTGTCATATAACTTCTCATGAACAAGTAACAATTCATCACAACATTGAAGTATAAAGCATAAACCCTATTGAAAACCAACAAACTATGTTCTCAGTCAACTTTGCAACTACAATTCATCATATTTTCAGGAAGATTCACGTGTCAGAGCCTTTTGGCAAGTCCACATACTCAACCATCACTGAACCTTTTATGATTGCTAACACTCATAGCATACCCATGAACAAAAGGTTTCAACCGGACACATAGAAGGTTAGGGACTTATAGTTTAGCCTCCCAGCGTATTCACCTCAAGGGTGATGTCAACAATAATAACTCATGCCTACTCATATCCAACTAGATATATGTGCCTAGATCTTTCCTCACCACATGGTGCTTGCAAAAAGAGAAAATAAAAAGGAATAGGGAAGAATACTTTGACTCTTGCATAAAAGTAAATGCATAAAAGTAAAAGATAGGCCCTTTGCAGAGGGAAGCAGAGGTTGTCCCGCGCTTATTTGTTTGTATGCCAAATCCCTTAATGCAAAAGAACGCCATGTTATACCGCCCCTTATGATATCAACCTTTATTATGCAGTCTGTCACTTTTATTCTTTGCCATCACAAGTTCGTACAACGCACAATTTTCTCTTACACTAAATGATCCAACACATTTAGAAGCAAATTTTATTGCCTTATTGCAGCGATGGCAACTTACTTGAAGGATCTTACTCAAACCATAGGTAGGTATGGTGGACTCTCAAAGTGAGATTTGGGTTAAGTGTTTTTGGATGCACAAGTACTATCTCTACTTAGTGCGGAAATTTTGGCTAGAAAAGATATTAAGCAAGCACCACATGTTAAAGGATCTGTGACAATATAAGTTCCATGTGAATATGAACAAACATAAATCATTACATTATCTTCCTTGTCCAACTTCAACTGTTTTGATACAAAATATTTAATGGGGGATCACAATCATAAAAGATGTCCAAGATAGTGTATTTTCATGTGAATCTTCTCTTCCCTTATTAATTCTTTCATGAGTTGCATCATTGAACAATGCTATGTTTGTCAATCTCCAATAAATTTTACCACTTATACTTTTCCTTATGTGATGTCATTACTTACCATAAGATTAGCATATGATCTTATTCATTTATTTCCTTTTCCTTTATAGAAACATTAAAAATAAAGAAACAAGACTCAAACTACTCTCTATTATATTTCTCGCAGACGACTATATCAATAGATAGATCACTAAGCAAACACTTGAAAATAAAGGATCGAACTAAACTTTTATTCAACTAAATCATAGGATAACTAAAGATCGAACTAAAATAGATAAAAGCAAAGATAGTGGTGGTGATACGATACGGGGACACCTCCCCAAAGCTTGGCACAAGCCAAGGGTAGTGTCCATACCATGAACTCAAGTCTCCTTTAGTGATGAAGAAGGTGGTGGTGGTGAGGTAGTATGAGTATTCTTCTTCCTCGGCTTGCGCTTGAGGATAGAATTTCCTCCTTCAAATCCTTGATCTCTTGCTCAAACTTCAATATCTTTTTGCATAATTCCTGCTTGTTTTTCCTACAAGAGACGAAAAGGGATAAACTGGATCTTAGGTTTCTTTGCTTTATTGGGGAGACTTGACTTCTTGAATTCCACTTGCATGTCTCGAGGTTGAGGTAGTGGAACTTCATCTTCATCTGAACTTGTCTCTTCTTTCCTTTTTGGATCATAGTCCTCTTCTTCCTCCGTGGTCCAACCATAATGTTCCACATCTTGATAAACCTTGTGGTTTGCAATATAATCAGCAACATAGCTCTCATCCTCCGAATCTTGAGATGACATTGATGTTTGCTTGAACTACGTCGGTATTTCCCCAAAGAGGAAGGGATGATGCATCACAACAATGGTAGGTATTTCCCTCAGTGATGAAACCAAGGTTGTCGAACTAGTAGGAGAACCACACAACACCACATAAACAACTCCTGCACACAAAGAACAAATACTTGCAACCCAATGTAAGAGAGGGGTTGTCAATCCCTCATGGGTAAAAAGATTGGTAAGATTGTAGTAGATTGGATAAATAGATCTCGCGGGAATGTGAGATAAAATAAATTACTAAAAATTGCAGCATGGTATTTTTGTATTTTGGATTAATAGATCTGAAAATAAAAGCAAATGAAAATAGATTGTGAAGGAAAATATATTAAAGAAGAGACCCAGGGGACGTAGGTTTCACTAGTGGCTTCTCTCGAGAAAAATAGCAGACGATGGATAAAGAAATTACTGTTGGGCAATTGATATAACTTCAAATACTCATGACGATATCCACGCAATGATCATTATATAGGCATCACGTCTAAGATTAGTAGACCGACTCCTTCCTGCATCTACTACTATTACTCCACACATCGATCGCTATCCAGCATGCATCTAGTGTATTAAGTTCATGGAAAAACAGAGTAATGCGACAAGAATGATGACATAATGTAGACAAGATCTAATTATGTAGAAATAGAACCCATCTTGTTATCCTTAATAGCAATGATACATATGAGTCGGTGCCCCTTCTGTCATGGGATCAAGCACCGTAAGATCGAACCCATCACAAAGCACCTCTTCCCATTGCAAGATAAATAGATCAAGTTGGCCAAACAAAACCCAAATATCGTAGAACAAATACGAGGCTATAAGCAATCATGCATATAAGAGATCAAAGAAGACTCAAATAAATTTCATGGATAAAAACATAGATCTGATCATAAACTCAAAGTTCATTGAATCCCAACAAACACACCGCAAAAAGAGTTACATCATATGGATCTCCAAGAGACCATTGTATTGAGAATCAAACGAGAGAGAGAGAGAGAGAGAGAGAGAGAGAGAGAGAGAGAGGAAGCCATCTAGCTACTAACTACGGACCCGTAGGTCTACACTGAACTACTCACACATCATCAGAGAGGCACCAATGAGGATGATGAACCCCTCTATGATGATGTCTAGATTGTATTTAGTGGTTCTGGACCTTGCAGCGGCTGGAATTGATTTTCGTCAACTCCCCTAGGGTTTCTGGAATATTGGGGTATTTATAGAGCAAAGAGGCGGTGCGGGAGGCCACTAAGGTGGACATAACCCACCTGGGCGCGCCTGGGCCCCCAAGTGCGCCCTGGTGGGTTGTGCCCCCTCGAGGCACCCCTCTGGTACTTCTTCGTCCCATCTTGTGTCTTCTGGTCCAGAAAAATCCACAAAAAGTTTCGCTGCGTTTGGACTCCGTTTGGTATTGATTTCCTGCGATGTAAAAAACAAGTAGAAAACAACAACTGACACTTGGCACTATGTCAATAGGTTAGTACCAAAAGATGATATAAAATGATTGTAAAACATCCAAGATGATAATATAACAACATGGAACAATAAAAAATTATAGATACGTTGGAGACGTATCAAGCATATTTCCAGATCTGCCAGAAAACAACAAGAAAGAAGAACATAAGATTTCTCCGTGATGACCCACAAGTATAGGGGATCTATTGTAGTCCTTCCGATAAGTAAGAGTGTCGAACCCAACGAGGAGCAGAAGGAAATGATAAGCAGTTTTCAGTAAGGTATTCTCTGCAAGCACTGAAATTATCTGTAACAGATAGTTTTGTGATAAGGTAATTCGTAACTGGTAACAAGTAACAAAAGTAAACAAGGTGCAGCAAGGTGGCCCAATACTTTCTGTAGGAAAGGACAAGCTTGGGCGAACTCTTATATAAAGCAAAGTGCTCCCGAGGACACATGTGAATTATTGTCAAGCTAGTTTTCATCATGCTCATATGATTCACATTCGTTACTTTGATAATTTGATATGTTGGTGGACCGGTGCTTGGGTTTTGTCCTTACTTGGACAAGCCTCCTACTTATGATTAATCCCTCTCGCAAGCATCCACAACTATGAAAGAAGAATTAAGGCAAACCTAACCATAGCATGAAACATATGGATCCAAATTAGCCCCTTACGAAGCAACGCATAAACTAGGGTTTAAGCTTCTGCCACTCTAGCAACCCATCATCTACTTATTACTTCCCAATGCCTTCCCCTAGGCCCAAATCATAGTGAAGTGTCATGTAGTCGACGTTCACATAACACCACTAGAGGGGAGACAACATACATCTCATCAAAATATCAAACGAATACCAAATTCACATGATTACTTATAACAAGACTTCTCCCATGTCCTCAGGAACAAACGTAACTACTCACAAAGCCTATTCATGTTCATAATTAGAGGGGTATTGAATAGCATTAAGGATCCAAACATATGATCTTCCACCGAATAAACCAACTAGAGTCAACTACAAGGAGTAATCAACACTACTAGCAACCCACAGGTTCCAATCTGAGGTTTTGAGACAAAGATTGGATACAAGATATGAACTAGGGTTTGAGAGGGGATGGTGCTGGTGAAGATGTTGATGGAGATTGACCCCCTCTCGATGAGAGGATCGATGGTGATGATGATGGCGATGATTTCCCCCTCCCGGAGGGATGTTTCCCCGGCAGAACAGCTCCATCGGAGCCCTAGATTGGTCCTGCCCAGGTTCCGCCTCGAGATGGCGGCGCTTCGTCTCGAAAGCTTCTCTCTAATTTTTTTCCAGGGCAAAAGACACCATATAGCAGAAGATGGGAGTCAGGGGCCTGCTAGGGGGGCCATGAGGCAGGGGTGCGCCCTCCACCCTCGTGGCTGACTGGTGGCCCCCTCTGGTGCTTTCTTCACCCAATATTTTTAATATATTCCCAAACTGATCTCCGTGAAGTTTCAGGACTTTTGGAGTTGTGCAGAATAGGTCTCCAATATTTGCTCCTTTTCCAGTCCAGAATTCCGGCTGCCGACATTCTCCCTCTTCATGTAAACCTTATTAAATAAGAGAGAAAAGGCATAAGTATTGTGACATAATGTGTAATAATAGCCCATAATGCAATAAATATTGATATAAGAGCGTGATGCAAAATGGACGTATCACTCCATGATATAGTGTTCAATGCATTCACGGGGTATATAAAGATTTTTTATCTTGGGAAACAAGCAAACGGGAGGAAATGGAGTCGGCAAGGTTCCCGAGGTGGGCACAACCCACCTGGGCGTGCCAGGGTCCCCCGATGTCTTGTGCCCCCGGGTGCCTTCCTGGTTGTTTCTTATTTTCCTAATTTTCAAAATATTCCAAAACTGACAGAAAATATTTCTGCAGATTTTTCGGAGTCTGTTTACTTACCGTATCACGTACCTCCTCTTTTTCACTTTTTGTGGAGTGTTCCAGAAGGTTTCTTTTATGTGTTCCTCAGGTGTCATGGTTGGAATGATATTACTTTCAACATTAATAGGCGTACCTGAGATATAGTGTTTAATTCTTTGCCCATTGACCACCTTCGGGTTAGTACCTTCAGCATTATTTATTTTAATAGCTCTAGAGCGATAAACCTCCTCGGTGATACATGGTCCTTCCCATTTAGAGAGAGGTTTTCCTGCAAAGAATCTGAAATGAGAGTTGTATAGAAGAACATATTCTCCAACTTTGAATTCTCTCTTTTGGATTATTTTGTCATGCCATCTTTTAACTTTTTCTTTGAATAATTTGGCATTTTCATAAGCTTGGGTTCTCCATTCATCTAGTGAGCTAATATCGAATAACCTCTTTTCTCCGGCAACTTTGAAATCATAGTTGAGTTTTTTATTACCCAATATGCTTTATGTTCTAACTCTAGAGGCAAATGACAAGCTTTTCCATAAATCATTTTATAGGGAGATATACCCATAGGATTTTTATAAGCTGTTACATAGGCCCAAAGTGCACCATCTAATTTCTTAGACCAATTCTTTCGGGACCTATCAATGATTTTCTGTAATATTAGTTTTATTTCTGTGTTGCTAAGTTCAACTTGACCACTAGATTGAGGATGATAGGGTGATGCAATTCTATGGTTAACATCATATTTAGCAAGCATTTTACAGAAAGCACCATGATTAAAGTGTGAACCAACATCAGTCATTAAATATCTAGGGACTCTAGACCTTGGGAAAATAACTTCTTTAAGCATTTTAAGGGAAGTGTTATGATCAACACTACTAGTTGGAATAGCTTCTACCCACTTAGTGACATAATCAGCAACCACCAAAATATGAGTATACCCATCAGAGGAAGGAAAAGGTCCCATATAATCAAAACCCCAAACATAAAATGGTTTAACAACAAGTGAATAATTCATAGGCATTTCTTGATGCTTACCAATATTACCAATTTGTTGAAATTCATCACAAGATAAAACAAACTTACGTGCATCCTTGAAGAGAGTAGGCCAATAAAAAGCAGATTGCAATACCTTGTGAGCAGTTCTATCTCCCGCATGATGCCCTCCATAAGCTTCGGAGTGACATTTCCGTAGGATTTGTTCATGTTCATGCTCAGGTACACAATGTCTAATAATACCATCTACTCCTTCTTTATAAAGATGCATGTCATCCCAAAAGTAATGTCTTAAATCATAGAAGAATTTTTTTCTTTTGTTGGTATGTGAAACTAGGTGTTATGTTTTTTAGCAACACTATAATTAGCATAGTCAGCATACCAAGGAGTGTTATGAGAAACATTTATTGCAGCTAATTGCTGTCAGGAAAGCTATCATCAATAGGTAGTGGGTCATCAAGGATATTCTCTTACCTAGACAAGTTATTAGCTACAGAGTTCTCAGCTCCTTTTCTATTGGTGATATGTAAATCAAATTCTTGTAGCAAGAGAAGCCACCTAATGAGTCTCGGTTTAGCATCTTTCTTTTCCATAAGATATTTAATAACAGCATGATTGGTGTGAACAATAACTTTGGAATCAACAATGTAAGATCTGAATTTGTCACAAGCAAACACAACTGTTAAAAATTCTTTTTCAGTAGTAGCATAATTTCTTTGGGCACTGTTTAGAGTTTTGCTAGCATAATGAATAACATTTAATTTCTTATCAACTCTTTGTCCTAGAACAGCACCAACAACATAATCACTAGCATCACACATAATTTCAAAAGGCAAGTTCCAATCAGGTGGTTGAACAATAGGTGAAGATGTTAAGGCTTTCTTAAGTTTTTCAAAGTCTTCTACACAATCATCATCAAAAACAAATAGACATCCTTTTTTAAAAGATTTGTAAGAGGCCTAGAAATTTTAGAGAAATATTTAATAAACCTCCTATAGAAACCAACATGACCAAGGAAACTACGAATACCTTTGATATCTTTGGGACATGGCATTTTCTCAATTGCAACAACTTTAGCTTTATCCACCTCAATACCCCGTTTAGAAATTTTATGCCCCAAAACAATACCTTCATTAACCATAAAGTGACACTTCTCCCAATTAGAGACAAGATTAGTCTGCTCACATCTCTGCAAAACTCGATCAAGGTTGCTTAAGCAATCATCAAAAGAAGTTCCATAAACAGAAAAATCATCCATGAAAACCTCAACAATCTTTTCACAAAAATTAGAGAATATAGCGATCATACATCTTTGAAAAATAGCATGTGCATTGCATAAACCATAATGCATTTGTCTATAAGCATAAGTTCCAAAAGGGCAAGTAAAAGTGGGTTTCTCTTGATCAGGTTGTGAGACAGGTACTTGAGAAAAAAACATAATATCCATCGAGAAAGCAAAAGTGTGTGTTCTTAGATATCTTTCCAACATTTGATCAATAAAAGGCAAAGGGTAATGATCTTTTCTAGTAGCTTTATTTAATTTTCTAAAATCAATTACCATTCTATAGCGAGTAACAATTCTTTGTGAAATAAGTTCTTTTTATCATTTGGAACGATAGTGATACTTCCTTTCTTAGGGACACATTGAACGGGACTTTCCCATCTACTATCAGCTATGGGATAGATTATACCTGCTTCTAGAAGCTTTAATATTTCCGTTCTTACTACTTCTTTCATTTTGGGATTCAAACATTGTTGATGATCAACAACGGGTTTAGCATCAGGTTCCATATTAATCTTGTGCTGGCAGAGAGTGGGACTAATGCCCTTAAGATCATCAAGAGTATAACCAATGGCAGCGTAGTGCTTCTTCAAAATTTTCAATAATCTCTCTTCTTCATGTTCTGAAAGGTTAGCACTAATAATAACATGATAAATCTTTTTCTCATCAAGATAAGAATATTTCAAAGTGTCAGGCAATTGTTTCAATTCAAACACAGGATCACCCTTAGGTGGAGGAGGACCTCCTAGAGTTTCAATAGGAAAATTATGTTTGAGCAAAGGTCGTTGTTCAAAGAAATTTTTATCTATTTCTTTTCTTTCATGCATATGCATATCATTGTCATGGTCTAGCAAATATTGTTCTAGTGGATTAGTAGGAGGCACATCAATAGAAGCAAGACCATTTATTTCATCCTTACTAGGTAATTCTTTCTTGTGAGGTTGTTTATTAAACTTGGAAAAATTAAATTCATGAGACTCATCACCAAAGCGAACACTGACCATTTGTTTATGACAATCTATATTAGCATTGACAATGTTCAAGAAAGGTCTACCAAAGATAATGGGACATAAGTCATCTTGTGAGGAACCAAGAACTAGAAAATCAGTAGGGTATTTTGTTTTCCCACACAAGACTTTAACATCTCTAACAATCCCTAGTGTTGTAATGGTGTCTCTATTAGCAAGTTTAATAGTAACATCTATGAATTCTATTTCAGCAGGTGCTATGTCATTCATAATTTCTTGGTATAAGGTAAAAGGAATAGCACTCACGCTAGCACCTAAATCACATAAGCAATGATAACAATGATATCCTATTTTAAATGAGACAACATGCATGCCAACAACAGGTCTATGTTTATCCTTTTCATCGGGTTTGGTGGTTCTAGCAGCTTCATCACAGAAGTAAATAACATGCCCATCCATATTTTCTACCAGTAGATATTTAACCATAGAAACACTGGGTTCTACTTTAATTTGTTCAGCAGTTTTAAGTGCTCTAATATGAATTTTGCAAACCACAGTTGAATCCTCAGCATGTTTCTTTATCCTAACAGGGAAAGGTGGTTTTTGAATATAAGCAGTACAAACAACTGGGTCAACATTGTAAATAGTAGTTTCATCTTTAGCTATGACCGGTTCTTTAATTTCTTCTTTAATAGGTGGGTGATATTTAAACCACTTCTCTTTAGGGAGATCAACATGAGTAGCAAATGATTCACAGAAAGAGGTTACTATATTAGAGTAAAGTCCATGTTTAGTGCTAAATTTCTAAAAAGCTTCGGTATTCATAAAAGATTTAACACAATCAAACTTAAGCTTAATACCTGACTCTTTACCTTCGTCGAGTTCCCAATCTTCAGAGTTGCATTTAATTCTTTCTAAGAGATCCCACCCGAACTCAATAGTCTTCTTCATAAGAGAACCAGTACAAGAAGTATCGAGCATGGATTGATCATCGCGAGAAAGTTGAGCATATATAAAAATTCCAAATAATAATTTCTCTTGAGAGCTCATGATTGGAGCGTGAATACAACATTGACTTAAGCCTCCCCCAAGCTAGAGTGATACTTTATCCTTAACAAGGCCAAAAATTATATATATAACTCCAATCACGATGAACTAGATGCATAGTGTTGGGGATATAACTATTGGTACGACCCGCCCAGGAGGGGCCAGGTTATACTTGCAAGTATTCTTGAAGCCCAAGACCCAGGATGGAGATGGCGGTTCAAGAAAGGGCCCAAAGCCCAGAGGTGACTTAAGGCCGGTAGTGATAAACCGCCATATGTATGTGACTTGTATTGTAAGGAAAGAATAGTTAAGAGACCGAGCCAGACACTATTTATGAGCCGGTCGGGACTCTGGGAGCCGCTGGGCGTCGACCTCTGTATATAAAGGGACGACCCGACGGCGGTTCAGGGCAAGTAACATCAGATCGAGAACTAGGTCAAGCGGATTCACTCCCTGGTTATCGATTCATAAGCAATCCCACCCAAAACTGGATCATAGGCTTTTACCTTCACCGCAAGGGGCCGAACCAGTATAAACCTCATGTCCTTTCTCCCGTTAAACCCCTTTAAGCTTCCTAGTTGCCATGGCTCCACGACTAAGTCCTTACGCTAGGACATCTGACGTGACAATTTTACGACAGTTGGCGCCCACCGTGGGGCCAATGCATGGTGGATTTGAGTTCATAAAGGGCAGCTTCGAAGGGCTCAAGGGATACGCTGTGGGCCGGATGACCAAGAGTCGTCGCAGCAAGCTCTACATCGACGACGCAGGTTGGGCCCCCGACGCTGGCTCAATTGAGTACGGGTACCGGGTCCCCTTCGGCAGAATCCATGTCTTCATCGGCAAGATCGGAGAGCCGGGCCCTAAGCCGGACATCTGCACTGACATCATCGAGACGGCTCAGCATGTGAGACCCGCCCGGGCTCAACCCACCGTGAGGCGTGCCTTCGTGGCATGCATCCATGGAGGAGAATTTTCTGAAGGATCTGACTTCGGTGGTGAGACGGTCATCTACTCCGATGGTGAGTCATCCACAGGTGAGACAGATTCGTTGTATCAACTGCAAGACGGCGGACTTGTGGGCTATTCCGATGGCGGTAGTATTCTGGACCCCTTTGAGCCGCCAAGCAGAGTTGAAATCTTCATGTCAGGTACTCAACATACGTTAACTTCATCAACTGCGGCGGCCATGACCTCCGGGATAGTAGCAGCCAAGGCAGGGGGCCCTATGCGCTCGCCGGATCAGGTATTGATGGATCTCACTGATAAGTTGATGACCCTATTAATCGTTGTGGTCAACCCGGCGGATTAGGCTCAACATGATGCAGAGGTGGCACAGTTAAAGCTTGATAGAGCACATGCCAAGGAAAATCTAGCGGCAGAAGACGTCAGGATGACTGCTAAGCCGGCGGCTCTGGATGTTCGTGCACAACACATTCAATCACAGGCTTTTCAGCTCACGATGGAGCAGAACGCATCCAATGAGGTTATGAGGAGAAGGTATTAGAAGGCTCAATCTCGTCTACCTCCAGTTTATGATCCTAGGAACCTTTTCTAGACACTCGGAGCGGGACCCAGTAACCCGCCGGGAGTAAATCAGGTCACAGCGCCTGAGAACAACATGTCGATTCAACCACAGGTTATGTGACCCCCACGTTTGAATACTGCTCCACCTCCTTATGTGTCGACACTACCGGGTCATTACTCTAACCCGTTGGAGAACATGATCGCGGCGGCAGCACGACTGGCAACTCTCCCAACTGAGGGAAATTCACCGGCGGCGGTCGAAACACGAAGAGTCAGAGATCTTCTTCAAACAGCTTTAGCACAGCAGGAGGCATATTCTTACAGTAGAGACAAGATTCATTCTACCCCACGCCCGAGCCGGAGCAAGAGTTATAGCATGCACTTGGATTCACCAGCCGTGTCAAGCAATGCCCACTGCCGTAATCAGCCGCGCGGGCACAGTCTAGCTCAGGGTGGGGCTCCTAATGTGCATAATCAGGACATAGTACGTTAGCAAATTGAGCAGGCGGCTTAAGAGGCAGCACTGGTGGCGGCTCAACAGACGGCTCAGCAGGCGGCTTATCAGCCCCTGCCGGTTTATCCAGCAGTGTCAGTTGAGGGAGGAATAGTCACCAGAATTGGGGGTGTGCCTTGTTTGGTGCCAGCTCTGCGCAACGAGCGGTTGCCCAAGGATTTTAAGGGGCCTCGTAAAGTATCGAATTACATGACCGATTTACAGCCCGGAGCGTGGATTCAAAGTTATGAGATGGCCATGGAGTTACTAGAGGTGAGCGATGCTGCGATGGCCAAGTACTTCACCATGATGTTGGATGGAACGACCCGTAATTGGTTGAAGGTGTTGCTACCTAATTCCGTTGGTTCGTGGGCAAAATTGAAGGAGAAGTTTATCCAGAACTTTAAAGATACATGCAAACAACCCATGCCAATTGTGGATTTGATTGGTTGCAAACAACAGGAGGGTGATTCCATGACCCATTGGGTGCGCCGGGTCAAGGAAATAATACACTCCTCTGATAAGATGGATGCTGGCTCTGCAGTGTTAATGTTAGAGCAAAACTGCCGTTTTGAGCCTCTGAAGATGAAGCTGGGGCGGCTCAAGCGTGAAGGTCCTGACATGGGTCAGTTGATGGCGGCTCTGGTTAAATATGCTGACTCTGATAGTACCAAGGATCCCGAGTCTGACGATGAGAAGGCGGGGAAGGGAAAAAAGAGTAGCAATGCTAAGGGCACTCAGCCTAACCCGGCAAATCAAGGCGGCAACAATAAACGTAAGGCGGATGGTAACTTAGAGTTTGTGGCTAACACCAATGCATAGGGCAAAAATCAGTGGCATAAGGGAAGGCCGCCTCCACGATCTGGCGGGTCAGGCCCTACTCTCGAGTAGTTGTTGAATGAGCCTTGCCCGAAGCATGGCACGGAAGAAAAGCCGGCTACACACTTGTGGAAGGATTGCACTATCATGAAGGCCTTCAAAAATTCCAATATGTTCAGTGGAAATCACGGGTCGGGCGGCGGTTCAGAAGGCGGCGGCTTTCATGGCCCGAACTATGGAAGTGGCGGTTCTGGTTCCGGTTTCCAGGGTCACCAGAATAATCAAGGCAATTTTGATCAAGGTGGTTACAATCAGCAATCTGGCCATGGGGGTCAGTAGCAGTAGCAGTCTGGTTATCAGAGTAATCCAAAGCAGTTAAACAATGGACAGTATCATGTTTTCACCACAAGCTTATGTAAGCGGGACCAGAAAAACTTCATAAGAGGGCAGTGAACGCCGTTGAGCCGGCAGTTCCTCGCTACTTGCGATGGTCTGAGCAGGCCATCATGTGGAGTCGGGAGGATCACCCGCCCCGGGTCGATAATCCGGGTGACTTGGCTTTGGTGGTAGCACCTCAAGTTGGGGGGTACAAGTTCACTAAGGTGCTCATGGATGGAGGCAGCAGCATCAATATCCTCTATTATGAGACCTTCCGTCGTATGGGGTTAACAGATAAAAGTCTTAAGCAGTCCAATGCTATTTTTCATGGTGTGGTTCCTGGTAAGTCAGCATACCCAGTTGGTAAGATCGAGCTGGAGGTAGCCTTTGGAGATGAGTATGATTCCAGGGCCGAGAAGTTAAGCTTTGAGGTGGTCAAGATTAGGATCCCATATCACGCTCTATTTGGGCGTCCGGCTTATGCCAAGTTCATGGCGCGGCCGTGTTATGTATATCTGCAGCTGAAGATGCCGGGTCATAAAGGGACCATTACAGTTCATGGCAGTCGGAAGGTGGCTCTGGAATGCGAGGAAGGTGATGCGGCTGATGCTCTAAGCCGGCTTGGGTCTCAGTGTAAACCGGTACCCCCGAATACCTTTTTGGATGTTTTGCATAACCCGCCTGTCAAGTTACCTACAGAGGAAGACTTGGCTGTGCCTGACCCATAGGCACAGTTGGTGGCGGCCTTCACGTCATCCCAGATTGGACGGTGCCATATTTTGCTTACATGACCCAGGGAGAACCGCCTGAGGATGAAACCTTGGCTCGACAGATAACCCGCGGTCTAAGTCAATGACGATTACCAATGTTACATCACCGCAGTGTCACTGGGCGTTTCAACGTTGTGTATCCCCTAAAGAAGGCCAAGAGATTCTTCGTGAGATCCATGAAGGGGATTGCGGCCATCACGCCGGTTCAAAGTCCCTCGTGGCCAAAGCTTTCCATCATAGATTTTATTGGCTAACGGCTCATGCAGATGCAGAAGATCTGGTCAGCAAATGTGATGGGTGTCAAAAAATTTCATGGCGAGCTCATGTGCCGGCTCAAGAATTGAGGATGATACCAATTACTTGGCCGTTAGCTGTATGGGGGCTTGATATGGTTGGGCCTTTCAAAAGATCCAAGGACAAAAAGACTCACCTCTTGGTGGCAGTAGATAAATTCACAAAGTGGGTGGAAGCAGAGCCGGTCAGTAAGTGTGATGCAGCAACAGCGGTCCAATTCATGAAAAAGGTGATTTTTTGTTTTGGCTTCCCCCATAGCATCATAACTGATAATGGCACTAACTTGTCCAAGGCGGCTATGGAGGATTTATGTCAACGTGAGCATATCCGACTTGATGTCTCATCAGTAGCTCACCCCCAATCCAATGGTCAAGCAGAAAGAGCCAATCAGGAGATTTTAAAGGGTATCAAACCCCAGCTTTTAGTTCCTTTGCAATGAACGCCGAGTTGTTTGGTGGAAGAGTTACCATCAGTGTTGTGGAGCATCAACACTACCCCCAACAGATCTACGGGTTATACCCCTTTTTTATGGTTTATGGAGCAGAGGCGGTTCTTCCTAGTGACATCCGCCGTGACTCGCCCCGAGTGGCGGCTTATGTGGAAGCTAACAATGAACAAGCACGACGAGAGGCACTTGACCTGTTGGACGAAAAGCGTGACTTCGCAGCAGCTCGCTCGGCGATTTACCAACAGGACCTGCAGCATTATCATAGCCGCCGGGTTAAATCAAGAACCTTTCAAGAAGGCGACTTGGTGCTCCGGCTCATCCAGGATCAGACTGATGCACACAAGTTATCCTGATGCAGAGCATCCCTCCATCATCCCCATGGACACTACTTCGACCACACAAGCTCCAAGAGGACCCATGACAAGAGCTCAAGCACGTGCCATCCAATCCGAGGTTAACTCTCTCCTTGTTGAACTTCCCTTTGACCCATTTGAGACATGGCTACTACCTCAAACGGAGACCCTTTGCGTGCTCAGGTACCATGTAAGCAACCAAGGAGAAGGAGTGGTGCAAGATGGACATCAAGATCAAGGAGGCATTTTGCCCAGCCTGGAAGGACCGATACAACCGCCCAGGCGGTACAACCGGCCGACTACCGCCCACCAACCGGCCATCATTCTGTGATCAAGCGGTGCAAGGCCGGTACAGCACCGGATGTACCGGTAAATCCCAAAAGACCGGTACTACCGGCCCAACGACCGGTACAACCACTGGGGCCCCCAACGCCCATCTGCAGAAGCCAGCACCTGACGCTAGCAGTAGTACCGCCTTCCTCGTCCGGTACTTCCGCCCTCCATGAGTCGCCAGCGGTACAACCGCCCCCTCGACCGGTACAACCGGCCTATCTGCGCATAGTGTAACGGGCCGAGCCCATGTACTCCTTCGCCCTCACTTACCCCTTCGTGGCTCTAGACTATATATACTCGTCCACCTCCTCCTAGTTAGGGTAGCATTGGTTTAGCTCATATTTTGTGTGAGAGCCTTGCTCATCCACTTGGTTACTTCTCCTTGGAGCTCACTACCTCTTCGGAGAAGATCCCCCAAGCGGATTCAAGACCCCTTTTAGGGAAGACCCCAAGAGCTCCTTACGGAGAAGAACGGTTCCTTTGTATACTTACCTTTGTTGATTGTGGATCATGTGTTACTCTTTGTTGTCGGTGATCTAGCACTCGTGTGATTGATTACTTGTCAGTTGAGTGTTTCTCTCGTTCTCCCCGTGTTTTCCCTCTAGTTCTTCCGCACGTTCTTCGTGATTCCCCGTAGGATCCACTCCAAACGTGAAAGATCGTCACCCTAGGGTTCTACCCTACATCATCTTGGTATCAAGAGCCAGGTTGATCACGTTTTTGGAGCCCCTACCCCTCTTATTCTAGCCTAATTTTGTTGTTTTCGTCCCAAAATCTGAAAATCCCCACCAAAAATAGCCCCAATTTTTTTTGTGATTTGTTGGTTTGATGATGTTTTGTTGATTTTGATCCGTGGATTTGCTTGGTTTCAAGTGGATCTAGCTTTCCCCCAAGTTTCCCCACTTTCCATCCACGAAATCTCCCCCAATTTTGCCCCTGAAAACATCCATTTCCGCCCCAAAATCGCGGCACTATTCGATCTGGGAAGAATCCCGTCTCGACCGGTACTACCGCCCGTCCAAGCCGAGGTTAACTCTCTCCTTGTTGAACTTCCCTTTGACCCATTTTAGACATGGCTACTACCTCAAACGGAGACCCTTTGCGTGCTCAGGTACCATGTAAGCAACCAAGGAGAAGGAGTGGTGCAAGATGGACATCAAGATCAAGGAGGCATTCTGCCCAGCCTGGAAGGACTGGTACAACCGCCCAACAACCGCCCAGGCGGTACAACTGGCCGACTACCGCCCAACAACCGGCCACCATTCTGTGATCAAGTGGTGCAAGGCCGGTACAGCACCGGATGTACCGGTAAATCCCAAAAGACCGGTACTACCGGCCCAACGACCGGTACAACCGCTGGGGCCCCCGACTCCCATCTGCAGAAGCCAGCGCCTGACCCCAGCAGTAGTACCGCCTTCCTCGTCCGGTACTTCCGCCCTCCATGAGTCTCCAGCGGTACAACCGCCCCTCGACCGGTACAACCGGCCTGTCTGTGCATAGTGTAACGGGCCGAGCCCATGTACTCCTTCGCCCTCACTTACCCCTTCATGGCTCTAGACTATATATACTCCTCCACCTCCTCCTAGTTAGGGTAGCATTGGTTTAGCTCATATTTTGTGTGAGATCCTTGCTCATCCACTTGGTTACTTCTCCTCCGAGCTCACGACCTCTTCGGAGAAGATCCCCCAAGCGGATTTATGACCCCTTTTAGGGAAGACCCCAAGACCTCCTCAAGGAGAAGAATGGCTCCTTTGTATCCTTACCCTTGTTGATTGTGGATCATGTGTTACTCTTTGTTGTCGGTGATCTAGCACTCGTGTGATTGATTACTTGTCTGTTGAGTGTTTCTATCGTTCTCCCCGTGTTTTCCCTCTAGTGCTTCCGCGCGTTCTTCGTGATTCCCCATAGGATCCACTCCAAACGTGAAAGATCGTCACCCTAGGGTTCCACCCTACATCATATCCCCACCTTGGGAAGGGCCCTTTGTGGTTAGCAAGAATTTGAACAACGGGTCATACTATCTTATCAACGTTCGAGAGCGCAAAGACTCACGTAAGTCGGAGGAGGAGACCCGCTGGCCATGGAACATAGCTCATCTTCGGCCTTACTACACTTGAGCCACAGGCTCTCATGATGTACATATCTTGGTGATGTATATATTATCAGTAATAAAGAAGGACCTCTGTCCTTTTCATCCCCACAGATCATATGTCTTCATTTTTCATAATTGCACAAAGAACATTGGGGGCTGATCGTATTCGAATCTAGCTTAACCCGTTGTTGGTTCGACCCAGATCGTATTCGAATCAGAGTCGTTAAATATTCTCAAGGTCACTTGGGGGATTCCTATTCAAACATAGGTCGTATTCGAACCAAAGAGAACATAGCTGTCGGTACCCACTTGATCGGCGCAATGCCAAAACTCACTTGGGGGCTTCTTGATCGTATTCGAATCATAGCTTAACCTCTCTTGAGTCCGACCCAGATCGTATTCAAAGCAGAGTTGTTAAATATTCTTAAGGTCATTTGGGGGCTTCCTGTTCAAACATAGGTCGTATTCGAACCAAAGAGAACATAGCTGTCGGTACCCACTTGATCGGCGCAATGCCAAAGCCACTGGGGGCTACAAGGTCATATTCGAACCCTAGCTTAACCCCTTTGGGACGGTTTACTGATCGTATTCAAATCAGAAGCCTTAAGTTTGTCTTCTTACATTTTTCTTAAGTCTTTTTTGAAAAAACATTTTGGATTTGTCTTATGATATTTTTTGTCCATGATTCAAGACATATAAGATTTTTCGAGCCGGATTAACTTTGAAGCAATAAGTGGCCCGGCTTGTGATAAATTCCAAGAGAAAGTCATGGTTCATAAACTGAGTCATCACCCTTATTGACCAGGTCAATTAAGCCGGCAGTAAGAAGCTTGATACCTCAGGTATGATGTTATTAGTTATATTACAAGTTCTGCTCAGAATTGTTTATAACTCATATTTCACATTTATAATTATGTGGGATAATTATAACCCGCCCCGCGGTAAGCTGCTGAGGGTCTTTGTGATCTACCTCTATGCAGAGTTAATCACAAGATTTCTTATGCAAAAAGGAAATCAAAAAGCATAAGACAAAGTAAAGATATGATAGCGATTTAAAGCAATATTAAGGCATCAAAACATGCACAAAGGCACGACGCAGCAAAGTCATCTCTACTCCTATTACATGAGTCCCCGAGTCAAAATGATTAAGCATTGTTTTTTCAGGAAGGTTACAAATATGAGCCGCCCGACGGGTTAGTTCCCTTGATTGCCTGAAGCCTCTGGATCAATCCTTTCCACTTCTTCGTCCTGCTCCTGGGCCTCGAAGGTTGACGATGACCAGTCAATGCCACTCAAAGCTTTAAATTCAGCTTCGTCGTCAACTAGCCCGGCCGGGTCAATCTCAGGGGCGAAGGTATGCTTACGAGTTGGTGGGATCAGGCTTGTCAGGGTATACCATGGTGTTGGGATTCTTCGGTTCTCCGCATCGTAACCCGCCTAGTACTTGGAGAGATCCGCTTCTTCAGCAGATATGGTGGCTACAGGGCATATTGCCTTCACATAGGGAGCAAAATCTTCTTGTTCAAAGGGCATACCGTCTTATTTGAGGCTCGGATACCCAATGGCAATGTCAGTCGAGTCTAGTTCTGGAAGCCAAGCCTTGGCCCGGCTCAACGCAGCTACAGCACCAGATCTTGCAACTGCCCTCTTTAGTTCTGTAATCCGTTGGGGCAACTGCGTCTCTATAGTATTGTGCAACAAGAGCATTTTTGTGGATTCCACATTTTGGCTCACTTTTGGTTTGCACAATCCCACTTATCTATTTGCGTGTGTGTTACCGTGTGCCACTACTTGCTTGGTCTACTTGTTACATTTGCGAATTTGAGAATCTTTTTCAACATCTTTGAGTCAAACTAACGATTGCAATCAATTTTGTGCCACCATCCTAACCAAGCTCCACCATAAGCTTTTACTTGTGTAGGTGTGAGAACCGACAAGAATTGGTACCAAAAGTGCTATTTCATTGTCCGCATTCGAGTGAACTTGATTCATCTTCAACTTCGGTCAAGGTACATTTGGTGCACGTTCTTTTCTGTCTACCACTTACATTTTGCTTGGAATGATGGATAGGCCAAGTTCTTCTACCAATCCATCTCTCATCGAGAACGGCGATGACATGTCATCATTCGTCACAAAGAGCCACCTCTTTGGTGCTCAAAGGGCGTTACACCAAGAACAACAAGCAATGAGCGACCGCATCGACAACCTCGCCACCGACTTGCGACTCTCCGAGCAACGTACAAGAGACTACTTCGACAACAAGTTTGACGCTCACAAGCAAGAGAATGATGCAAGAATGGATGATATCCGCGCCTTGATGAGGAACCGGCATCCTTCCACTTCTTCATCCTCAAGGCGGAGCCGCTCGAGTCGACACTCCGCTGACACCTTCTCCGACTCAAGTACACCGTCATCGAACACTCTTCGACGAGCCGCGCGTCAAGATTTCCATGCAGCTCGCAATCCGCTACATGACAAGCATTCACAAGAGCAAGTCGACGAGCATCCACCTCATCCTCCACCACACCAAGTTGCTTTTGCACAAGCTCAAGAACGACAACGTCTACGCCACCAAGAGGAAGAATGAGCACGTCTACACCAAGAGGAACAAGACGCCGAGGCTCAACGTCTTCAACAACAACAACGAGAAGCGCAAGCTCTTGAGGCGCAACGTGCCCTTCAAGAATCAAGTCGAGCCATCGCCAACCGCAATAACGAACGGCGCAATCAAGAGGAAGCTCTTCGAGAAGAAATCCAAGAGAGGAACTATCAACCGCGTGTGCAACAGCAAGCTCCACAAGCTCCTCCACAAGCTCGTCAAGCTCCACCTCAACCTCAAGTTCAACAAGAGCAAGGTGATCATGGACTTCCTCCTCGCCAAGAGAAACATGAGGATGATTATCCTCCACGTCAAGGGCGTCATCATCACCATTGCCAACAACACAATGAAGAGCAACGCTATGCAAGCTCAAGTTCACAATGCCCAAGTTCAATGGAAGCAATGATCCGGAAGAGTACCTCTCATGGGCATTGAAGGTCGACAAAATTTTCCATTTGCACAAATATGAGGAAGAGAAGAAGATCACTATGGCATCACTTGAGTTCCAAGACTATGTGCTCATATGGTGGGAACAAGTCCTTGAGAGCCGACAAGCAAGAAATGAACCTCCAATCACCACTTGGGCCCAAATGAAGGATGTCATGCGAGCATGTTTTGTGCCCACCTACTACAACCGCGATCTCTTCAAGAAACTCCAACTCCTCAAGCAAGGAACAAAGAGTGTTGAAGAATACTACAAGGAAATGGAGATAGCCATGATTCGAGCCAATGTGAAGGAAGATGATGAGCAAACAATGGCACGTTTCTTGAATGGACTCAATCATCCCATCAAGAAGATTGTCGACTTCCAACCGTACTCCAACCTCATTGAGCTCGTGCATCAAGCTACAAAGGCGGAACGTCAAGTGCAAGATGACTTCAAGTATGCCAAGTACTCATCCAAGACCTACGGTTTCTCCAACAACCAAGCTTCAACGACTCCTCCAACATCTACATCAACCAAGCCTTCTCCAAGCAACGACGACAAGTCAAGTTACAAGAAAACTTCGGCAAGTTCAAGTCATCTTCCTCCTCCTACAAGCAACTTCAAACCACGTGCTTCATCATCTACTCCGACCGATGAGACCGTCAAAACAAGCTCCTTCAAGTGTTTCACTTGCAGCGGCCGAGGACACAAGTCCTATCAATGCATGAACAAGCGCACCATGACCCTCAACGACGATGGTACATACGACTCCATGAGTGAAGAGGAGATGGAAGCTCTTGAGAAAGTGGCCATGCACCGGCGCGTGCATGAGGATGAAGATGATCAAGTCTTTTGTGATGAGGATTCGAGCCCCGCTCTCGTTGTCTCCAAAGTCTTGACACTTCAACATCAACAAGAAGAAGACCAATGATGCCACATCTTCCACACTAAGGCCGACATCAATGGAAGGTCCGTCAAGGTCATCATCGATGGAGGTAGTTGCCACAACTTGGCAAGTGAAGAACTATGCTCCAAGCTTCAATTGGTCAAGAGGAAGCATCCGCCCCCCTACAAGGTTCAATGGCTAAGTGACTCCGGCACTATAAGAGTTGAGCATACGGTCCAAGTATCCTTCAAAATTGGTGCATATGAGGACACTTTGGAGTGTGATGTGGTCCCAATGACTGTTTGCCACCTCCTTCTTGGTCGACCATGGCAATTCGACCGTGGTGTCATCCACAATGGGCGTACCAATCACTATAGCTTCAAAATGAAAGGGAAGGAATATGTGCTACGACCTATGTCTCCTAGTCAAGTGATAGCCGACAAGCAAGCCACCCATCATGGAGAGAAGAGTGAGAAAGTGACCCACCCAAAAGTGAGTGAGAGCCACAAGCCAAACTTGAGTGCCTCTTCGCCTAGCGAGAAAAACCTCATCCTATTTGCCACCAAAAGTGAGATGAGAGAAGTGTGTGAAAACCCATCGAGTGTGATGAACTTTGTCCTTGTGTGCAAGGATGGAGAGCCAACAACTAACACTTCTCACAAGCTACCTTTAGTGTTTCAATCTCTTTTGCAGGAATTCCAAGATGTTTTCCCCGATGAGCTACCTCCGGGTCTACCTCCTCTTCTAGGCATTGAGCATCGAATCGACCTCATCCCCGGAGCGCCTCTCCCCAAAAAAGCTCCATACCGTGTCAATCCCGAAGAAACCAAGGAGATTCAGCAGCAAGTACAACAACTCATCAACAATGGTCATGTACGTGAAAGCCTAAGCCCTTGTGCCGTTCCCGTTATATTTGTGCCTAAACCCGATGGAAGTTTCCGCTTGTGTTCCGATTGTAGACCTATAAATGCTATTACCGTTCGCTATAGGCATCCCATTCCTCGCCTAGATGATATGCTTGATGAACTTAGTGGAGCCAACTTCTTCTCAAAAATTGATCTTAAAAGTGGCTATTATCAAATACGCATTCAAGAGGGTGATGAATGGAAAACTGCTTTCAAAACCAAATTTGGCTTGTATGAGTGGTTAGTTATGCCTATGGGTTTATCGGAAGCTCCCGGTACTTTCGTGCGTCTTATGCATCATGTGCTTCGTCCTTATATTGGAGTCTTTGTTGTGGTTTACTTCGATGATATTCTTGTGTTTAGCAAAACCATGAACGAGCATATTATTCATGTTAAATCCGTTTTGCAAACCCTTCGCAAGGAACGCCTTTATGCAAACTTGAAAAAAATGCACATTTGGTGTTGACAAAGTGGTTTTCTTGGGTTTTGTTGTCTCTTATAAGGGTGTCATGTTGATGAGTCCAAGATTAAGGCAATTAAAACTTGGCCCCAACCCACCAATTTGCAACAAGTGCGTAGTTTTCTTGGTCTTGCAGGATTTTATCGCTGCTTTGTGAAAAACTTTAGCACAATTGCCGCTCCTTTGCATGCCTTGAGTAAGAAGAATGCTCCTTTTGTTTGGGGATCTTTGCAATCCACCGCTTTTGATGAGCTCAAGTCTTTGCTTACTCATGCTCCGATTCTTGCTTTGCCCAACTTTGAGAAAACTTTTGAGGTTCATTGTGATGCTAGTGGTACCGGAATTGGCGGAGTTTTGATTCAACAAAAACGAGCCATTGCTTATTTTAGTGAAAAACTCTCCGGTGCTCAACTTAACTATCCCATCTATGATAAAGAATTGTATGCATTAGTGCGTGTGCTACATGTTTGGGAACATTACCTTAGACCTCATGAGTTTGTCATCCATACCGATCATGAAACGCTTAAGTACTTAAAAGGTCAAACTAAATTGAACAAGCGTCATGCCAAATGGAGTGAATTTATTGAATCTTTCCCATATATGATCAAGTACATTAAGGGTAAAGAAAATGTAGTTGCGGATGCACTTTCACGCATATGCACGCTTGTCACTAAACTTGAGTTGAATGTTATTGGTTTTGAGCATATAAAAGACTTGTATGAGCATGATCATTCTTTTGCTACTCCTTATGCTAAGTGTTTGACACACACGTCTTGGGAACGATACTACATAAAGGATGATTATCTTATGAGAGCTAACAAACTTTGCATTCCCGAGTCTTCTCTTCGTTTGCTCCTTTTGCAAGAGGCTCATGGAGGCAGACTCATGGGACACTTTGGATGCGACAAGACATTCTCCACGCTCTCCAAGAACTACTTTTGGCCCAAGATGTTCCGCGACGTCTCACGCTTCACCACCCGTTGCTCTACATGTCGCAAAGCTAAGTCTAAAGCTCAATCCCATGGTCTTTACATGCCTCTTCCTATTCCTTATCAACCTTGGGAAGACATTAGTATGGATTTTATACTTGGTTTGCCTAGAACTCAAAATGGAAAGGATTCCGTGTTTGTTGTTGTGGATAGATTTTCTAAGATGGCACATTTCATTCCTTGCAACAAGATAGACGATGCTTCACACGTTGCAAATCTCTTTTGTAGGGAAATCTTGCGTCTAAATGGAGTACCAAAGACAATCGTCTCCGACCGCGACGTCAAGTTCTTGAGTTACTTTTGGAAGACCCTATGCGCCAAGCTCGGAATCAAGCTCTTGTTCTCATCCGCATACCATCCCCAAACCGACGGCCAAACGGAGGTGACGAACCAGACTCTCTCCACTCTCCTTCGCGTGTTGATCAAGAAGAACATCAAGGAGTGGGAGGCATGTCTACCCATTGTCGAGTACGCCTACAACCGTTCAAGACATTCGACAACTGGCAAGTCCCCTTTCGAGTCGTCTACGGCTTCAACCCGTTGTCCCCATTGGACATTCTACCTCTTCCTCTATAAGAGCGAACCAACCTCGACGCAAGTGCTTGTGCAAGCTACATCAAGAAGATGCATGAAGATACAAGACACACCATTGAGCGCCAAGTACAACGACTGGCGACCAAGCTCAATGTCAACAAGCAACCCATGGTCTTCAACATTGGTGATCTAGTGTGGTTACACCTTCGCAAGGACCGCTTCCCCGATGAACGCAAGTCCAAGCTTCTCCCTCGAGCCGATGGACCTTTCAAGGTGCTAGCACGCTACAACGACAACGCCTACAAGATCGACCTACCACGAGGCAAGTACAATGTGAGCGACATCTTCAACGTCAAGGACCTCGCGCCATACCATGGAGATGAGGCTTTTGATCCGAGGTCGGATCTCTCCCAAGGGGGGGGGGGAGGAGATGATGCGGAGCATCCCTCCATCATCCCCATGGACACTACTTCGACCACACAAGCTCCAAGAGGACCCATGACAAGAGCTCAAGCACGTGCCATCCAATCCGAGGTTAACTCTCTCCTTGTTGAACTTCCCTTTGACCCATTTGAGACATGGCTACTACCTCAAACGGAGACCCTTTGCATGCTCAGGTACCATGTAAGCAACCAAGGAGAAGGAGTGGTGCAAGATGGACATCAAGATCAAGGAGGCATTTTGCCCAGCCTGGAAGGACCAATACAACCACCCAGGCGGTACAACCGGCCGACTACCGCCCACCAACCGGCCATCATTCTGTGATCAAGCGGTGCAAGGCCGGTACAGCACCGGATGTACCGGTAAATCCCAAAAGACCGGTACTACCGGCCCAACGACCGGTACAACCACTGGGGCCCCCAACGCCCATCTGCAGAAGCCAGCGCCTGACGCTAGCGGTAGTACCGCCTTCCTCGTCCGGTACTTCCGCCCTCCATGAGTCGCCAGCGGTACAACCGCCCCCTCGACCGGTACAACCGGCCTATCTGCGCATAGTGTAACGGGCCGAGCCCATGTACTCCTTCGCCCTCACTTACCCCTTCGTGGCTCTAGACTATATATACTCGTCCACCTCCTCCTAGTTAGGGTAGGATTGGTTTAGCTCATATTTTGTGTGAGAGCCTTGCTCATCCACTTGGTTACTTCTCCTCGGAGCTCACTACCTCTTCGGAGAAGATCCCCCAAGCGGATTCAAGACCCCTTTTAGGGAAGACCCCAAGAGCTCCTTACGGAGAAGAATGGTTCCTTTGTATACTTACCTTTGTTGATTGTGGATCATGTGTTACTCTTTGTTGTCGGTGATCTAGCACTCGTGTGATTGATTACTTGTCGGTTGAGTGTTTCTCTCGTTCTCCCCGTGTTTTCCCTCTAGTTCTTCCGCACGTTCTTCGTGATTCCCCGTAGGATCCACTCCAAACGTGAAAGATTGTCACCCTAGGGTTCTACCCTACATCATCTTGGTATCAAGAGCCAGGTTGATCATGTTTTTGGAGCCCCTACCCCTCTTATTCTAGCCTAATTTTGTTGTTTTCGTCCCAAAATCTGAAAATCCCCACCAAAAATAGCCCCAATTTTTTTTGTGATTTGTTGGTTTGATGATGTTTTGTTGATTTTGATCCGTGGATTTGCTTGGTTTCAAGTGGATCTAGCTTTCCCCCAAGTTTCCCCACTTTCCATCCACGAAATCTCCCCCAATTTTGCCCCTGAAAACATCCATTTCCGCCCCAAAATCGCGGCACTATTCGATCTGGGAAGAATCCCGTCTCGACCGGTACTACCGCCCGTCCAAGCCGAGGTTATCTCTCTCCTTGTTGAACTTCCCTTTGACCCATTTTATACATGGCTACTACCTCAAACGGAGACCCTTTGCGTGCTCAGGTACCATGTAAGCAACCAAGGAGAAGGAGTGGTGCAAGATGGACATCAAGATCAAGGAGGCATTCTGCCCAGCCTGGAAGGACTGGTACAACCGCCCAACAACCGCCCAGGCGGTACAACTGGCCGACTACCGCCCAAAAACCGGCCACCATTCTGTGATCAAGTGGTGCAAGGCCGGTACAGCACCGGATGTACCGGTAAATCCCAAAAGACCGGTACTACCGGCCCAACGACCGGTACAACCGCTGGGGCCCCCGACTCCCATCTGCAGAAGCCAGCGCCTGACCCCAGCAGTAGTACCGCCTTCCTCGTCCGGTACTTCCGCCCTCCATGAGTCTCCAGCGGTACAACCGCCCCTCGACCGATACAACCGGCCTATCTGTGCATAGTGTAACGGGCCGAGCCCATGTACTCCTTCGCCCTCACTTACCCCTTCATGGCTCTAGACTATATATACTCCTCCACCTCCTCCTAGTTAGGGTAGCATTTGTTTAGCTCATATTTTGTGTGAGATCCTTGCTCATCCACTTGGTTACTTCTCCTCGGAGCTCACGACCTCTTCGGAGAAGATCCCCCAAGCGGATTCAAGACCCCTTTTAGGGAAGACCCCAAGACCTCCTCACGGAGAAGAATGGCTCCTTTGTATCCTTACCCTTGTTGATTGTGGATCATGTGTTACTCTTTGTTGTCGGTGATCTAGCACTCGTGTGATTGATTACTTGTCGGTTGAGTGTTTCTATCGTTCTCCCCGTGTTTTCCCTCTAGTGCTTCCGCGCGTTCTTCGTGATTCCCCATAGGATCCACTCCAAACGTGAAAGATCGTCACCCTAGGGTTCCACCCTACATCATATCCCCACCTTGGGAAGGGCCCTTTGTGGTTAGCAAGAATTTGAACAACGGGTCATACTATCTTATCAACGTTCGAGAGCGCAAAGACTCACGCAAGTCGGAGGAGGAGACCCGCTGGCCGTGGAACATAGCTCATCTTCGGCCTTACTACACTTGAGCCACAGGCTCTCATGATGTACATATCTTGGTGATGTATATATTATCAGTAATAAAGAAGGACCTCTGTCCTTTTCATCCCCACAGATCATATGTCTTCATTTTTCATAATTGCACAAAGAACATTGGGGGCTGATCGTATTCGAATCTAGCTTAACCCGTTGTTGGTTCGACCCAGATCGTATTCGAATCAGAGTCGTTAAATATTCTCAAGGTCACTTGGGGGATTCCTATTCAAACATAGGTCGTATTCGAACCAAAGAGAACATAGCTGTCGGTACCCACTTGATCGGCGCAATGCCAAAACTCACTTGGGGGCTTCTTGATCGTATTCGAATCATAGCTTAACCTCTCTTGAGTCCGACCTAGATCGTATTCAAAGCAGAGTTGTTAAATATTCTTAAGGTCATTTGGGTGCTTCCTGTTCAAACATAGGTCGTATTTGAACCAAAGAGAACATAGCTGTCGGTACCCACTTGATCGGCGCAATGCCAAAGCCACTGGGGGCTACAAGGTCATATTCGAACCCTAGCTTAACCCCTTTGGGACGGTTTACTGATCGTATTCGAATCAGAAGCCTTAAGTTTGTCTTCTTACATTTTGCTTAAGTCTTTTTTGAAAAAACATTTTGGATTTGTCTTATGATATTTTTTGTCCATGATTCAAGACATATAAGATTTTTCGAGCCGGATTAACTTTGAAGCAATCAGTGGCCCGGCTTGTGATAAATTCCAAGAGAAAGTCATGGTTCATAAACTGAGTCATCACCCTTATTGACCAGGTCAATTAAGCCGGCAGTAAGAAGCTTGATACCTCAGGTATGATGTTATTAGTTATATTACAAGTTCTGCTCAGAATTGTTTATAACTCATATTTCACATTTATAATTATGTGGGATAATTATAACCCGCCCCGCGGTAAGCTGCCGAGGGTCTTTGTGATCTACCTCTATGCAGAGTTAATCACAAGATTTCTTATGCAAAAAGGAAATCAAAAAGCATAAGACAAAGTAAAGATATGATAGCGATTTAAAGCAATATTAAGGCATCAAAACGTGCACAAAGGCACGACGCAGCAAAGTCATCTCTACTCCTATTACATGAGTCCCCGAGTCAAAATGATTAAGCATTGTTTTTTCAGGAAGGTTACAAATATGAGCCGCCCGACGGGTTAGTTCCCTTGATTGCCTGAAGCCTCTGGATCAATCCTTTCCACTTCTTCGTCCTGCTCCTGGGCCTCGAAGGTTGACGATGACCAGTCAATGCCACTCAAAGCTTTAAATTCAGCTTCATCGTCAACTAGCCCGGCCGGGTCAATCTCAGGGGCGAAGGTATGCTTACGAGTTGGTGGGATCAGGCTTGTCAGGGTATACCATGGTGTTGGGATTCTTCGGTTCTCCGCATCGTAACCCGCCTAGTACTTGGAGAGATCCGCTTCTTCAGCAGATATGGTGGCTACAGGGCATATTGCCTTCACATAGGCAGCAAAATCTTCTTGTTCAAAGGGCATACCGTCTTATTTGAGGCTCGGATACCCAATGGCAATGTCAGTCGAGTCTAGTTCTGGAAGCCAAGCCTTGGCCCGGCTCAACGCAGCTACAACACCAGATCTTGCAACTGCCCTCTTTAGTTCTGTAATCCGTTGGGGCAACACAGAAAGCTTTCTTAACACATCCGCAAGCAAGACTACTTGGCACTTGGGGGCTAATGTCTACTGCGGAAGTCTATTTATAATGGCGGTTCATAAAGTTTGGCGATTCACAAAATCAAAGTCCCAAGCAGTTTGCAAGAAAGACTACTTGGCACTTGGGGGCTAATGCATATCGCAGTTCAAAATTACAAAGCTGAACATGACCTATACAAGCATGTGAAGGACCGGCTAATTCATTTTGATTAAACCGGCCCTTGGGGCTATGAATTAAACCGGATTTTTTTATAGGTTTCTAATCTAAAGGTATTGTTAATGAGGGTCTGATGTTTTTCTAAGTCTACAACATATTCTTCATAAGCAATAGACTTGGAGGAAAGAGGAAGTCATACCTCAAATTTATGGTGCATCTGTTTCACCATGTCAATTTCAACATCGCGGCTACTCTGCACTTGGCTCATGTAGCCGGAAAAGATGTCTCCAATACTCATGTGAGCATAATTTGCAACATCAAGCTTGACCCGGTGATGGTCTAGAAGCTGTTCCTTGGCAAAACACTTGGCTAGTACAGTTGGCTTTCCCGGCTCAACAAAGCCAGTTCTAGTAATCTCAACGTCAGTGTCTTGCTGGTCATCTGTTCGGACCGGGCTAGTGGCTTCTGGATTTTCTGAGCCATCAACGGCTCGTTCAGCAGGCAGGTCAGCGGCGAGAGTTGGTCTGTTTTGAGATGGCTCAGACGGCGGATCATGAGTTGATGAGTCCGGTGCAGCCGTTTGAAGAACCAGCTCAGTCACGACGGTGTCTTCAGCCGGCTTGCTCTTCCTAACCCGTTTGCTGGGTTTGGCCTGTCCACTGCGTCAGAACAAAGGTTAATACAGATGCAAGGGATTAAAGTAAATATAATATAAGGAAATTATTTTACCCAGTGCAGTCTTGAAAGCCGGCAGATTGGACTGCATTGAGTCACCGGAGGAAGGGGAAGTTTCCTGATAATCCTAGTCAGAAGAGTTGAGTGGTTGATGAGTGAGACCTGCCAAAGGGTAAAAAATATTTAAAACGGAGGTGACCTCGTTCCGCGCTTCCTTGGCGTGTTTGCTAAGTTGGAGGAGAGCTCTACATCCTTGCTGGTCCGGGTCTGCCTCTAGCTCTCATAAATCTGCCGCTTCAAAAGAAATTGAGGATCGTGATAAGCTAAAGGATGGGAAAACCTTACTTTCTGGGTCACTCCGCGGATTTTTGTCTTGGCGAAGGCTCGGAGTCGGAGGAAAGGACAGTTACCTCATCAACCTTGTTACGGCTTGCCCCTGTGTCCTCCTGCTGATAATCAGTGTCAATAAGATAATTAAAAAGGGAGCCAAGAGAGTCAAGGGCTACCTCCGACTCAGAAGAATCTTCAAGCTGAAGTAAGTCGGAGGCGGTGGCTTTCTTGCCCTTCTTCTTGGCAGCCTCTTTCCTGGCGGCTCTCTTCAACTTTCTGGCTTTCTTTGCGGCCTCGTGATCATATTTGGCTTTCCAGAATTTATCACCCGTCTGTGAGAAATTATGCAGAGATATGAGTATGGGTGAAACATCAAAAAATTAAAGAAATATATTCAGTTAGGCAGCTTATCGATGGAGCCGGATTAGCTTCGCAGAAGGGAGCTAAACCCACCTTACCACAGTCTGCTAAACTCTCGTTCAAAAGTGACTTTGTCATATCATTGATGACATGATCAGGCAAGTCATCAGGACTGTGCCGTAGAGGGTCATCCTTTTTGCCGGTATAAGTACACATCAAACTGGGACAGTGGCTCAATGGAATAACCCGCCAAGTGAGCCAAATCCGGACTAAATGAATGCCATTCAGCCCGTTCCCCAGAAGAGCCTTGATCTTAGCCAGGGTGGGGCGAGCGTTTTACGTTCGGCAACTGTTATCTTGTTAGGGAGCAGATGTGTGGGGTCTAGACGGAGAGCACGAAAGCCGGGCAGAGGATTTTCACCAGCCGGAGAGGTGTCTTGGCAGTAAAACCAGGTCTGATTCCAGTCTTTGGGATGACTCAGTGGATTGGCATAAGGAAAGATCATGTCCCTTCGATGCTGGATTGAGACACCACCAAGTTCCAAGCTCTGGCCGCTGGTGCATTCATTCTGGCAGTTTAAGTAAAATAACTCTCTGAAGAGCAACATATTGGGTTCTTCTCCAAGATATACTTCACTGAATACTTGGAAGTTGCAGATGTTAGACACGGAATTGGGTCCAATGTCTTGTGGGTGAAGATCAAAGAAGTGCAACACATCTCTGAAGAATTTTGAGCCGGGTGGAGAGAAACCCCGGTTCATGTGATCCGTGAAAACAATAACCCCCCTCTTTGGGCTGGAGAAATTTTTCCTCCGGGTCTAGGGCACGATAGGACATGACTTCTTTCTTCGGCAGATAGCCGGTCTTCACAAAATCGTCAAATGTGCTTTCTGTGACAATTGATTTGACCCAGTTGCAAGAAATGGGAGCTTTTGGTGCCATTGTGACAAAGCCTAAAGAGTAAAAATTCCCGGTTCAAATTTAAGCCGGACAGAAGCATTACAGTACAGATTCAAGATGGCAGCTTATGAAGGGGCCTAATGGTATAAGGATGATTATGTCAAAATTATTTAAGCCGCCATAGAATTAATTAAACCGCCATGAGTGGTCAAGGTTATCAAGTGAGCTTTGTCTCTTTAAAAAGCCGGTGACAAGAGTCGCCATGGCTAGATGGATCTAACAAGTTCAGATTTTTTGCCTAAGTGTTGCATAAACAGGTTTCACAAACTGCAGCTATTATTTTCAATCAAATGGATGTTCGAAAAAGAAAAATTTATAGACCTAAAAACATGGTACAGAGAAGTTCATGCGTCCTAATGAGGATTCCTTGCAAAGAAAGAGGATGTGCTAGTGTATAAAATGGATGCGGAATAGCTACCGCACGAGATTTATGCTTCTGTTGGATCAAAAGAAGCCATAACGGAGGAAACAAAAAGAACGGGGATGAACTACGAACCGTACAGAAGAACTCGCCAACCCTAGCATAGATTTAAGATGCAGAAAGGGGAAAACTTACAGCGCTGGATCTGTTGCGGATAGGCGCCGCCGTTCTCTGGACGGTTTCAGGTTGATGCAGCGGCCAAAGTCGACGGAGATGAAGGTGCGCTGCGACAGCGACGGAGCTCGAGTGACAGCAGGGGGCGAGAGGAAGAAGATGAGGAAAGGGAAGAATGAAGAAGACCTAGTCAGGTCTATTTATAAGGAAGGGCCACCAGAAGAGCATGAAAAACGAGGAGGCCAAAAGTATAAGTTATCCAACTACAAGGATGCCTTGATCTTCGGGATGGTCATCAAGATAAAGATCCGTTGGGATACATTGAACAAAACATGCATTTATGGCAGGTGACGTCATGGCGGGTTACCTCAGGTCCAGAGGATGACGTCATGGCGGGTTACGAAAGTTTCAAGGCATAAGATTTTTCTTAAAGTGTCGAAGATTAACATGAACCAGTTCAAATCAATCTGGGGCCTAATGTTGGGGATATAACTATTGGTATGACCTGCCCAGGAGGGGCCGGGTTATACTTGCAAGTATTCTTCAAGCCCAAGACCCAGGATGGAGATGGCGGTTCAAGAAAGGGCCCAAAGCCCAGAGGCGACTTAAGGCCCATAGTGATAAACCGCCATATGTATGTGACTTGTATTGTAAGGAAATAATAGTTAAGAGACCGAGCCAGACACTGTGTATGAGCCGGCCGGGACTCTGTGAGCCACTGGGCGTTGACCTCTGTATATAAAGGGACGACCCGGCGGCGGTTTAGGGCAAGTAACATCAGATCGAGAACTAGGTCAAGCGGATTCGCTCCCTGGTTATCGATTCATAAGCAATCCCACCCAAAATTGCATCGTAGGATTTTACCTTCACCACAAGGGGCCAAACCAGTATAAACCTCGTGTCCTTTGTCCCGTTTAACCCCTTTAAGCTTCCTAGTTGCGATGGCTCCACGACTAAGTCCTTGAGCTAGGACATCTAACGTGACAATTCCACGACACATAGGATAATTTTTTTTGGTGAAATTCCAATTCACTCGATTCTAGTTCCAAGATCTAATATCACCACATAGCCTATACCATGCCAATGATTTTCCCTTCAAAGATAAAGGTAAAACCTTCTTCTTAGCTTCATCTCTGGGCAAACTTGCAAGCTTAAATAATCCACAATTTTCATCCACATATATCAAGTGCATATCAGGATGTTCGGTTCCATCATACCTGAAGGAATTTCATAACCAATATTTTCAGTAGGTGCAGTAGGTTGAGAGGCAACTAATTGTGGTTCCGGTTGAGGTGAAGATACCACGAACAAACCCCTCAAAGGATGGTTCTCCATAGTAACAAGTGACAATAAATTTCAGCACATAGTAATAATTTTTCCTTACTGATTTCCACTTACCAAGAGCGCTTCATTCCCTGGCAACAGCTCCAAAAAAGAGCCTTGATGACCCATAGGTATAGGGGATCAATCGTAGTCCTTTCGCTAAGTAAGAGTGTTGAACCCAATGAGGAGCAGAAGGAAATGACAAGTGGTTTTCAGGAAGGTAATGTCTGCAAGCATTGGATTGTAGGTAACAAGTTGTTTGATAGCAAGATAATTTGTAGCAAGCAAGTAACAGTAATGGTAATGAAAGTGCCGCAAGGTAGCCCAATCTTTTGAGGCAAAGGATAGGCCAAAATGGTCTCTTATGATAAGCAAAGAGTTCTTGAGGGTACACGAGAATTTCATCATATCACTTTCATCATGTTGGCTTGATTCATGTTCGCTACTTTGATAATTTATTATGTGGGTGGATCGGTGCTTCGGTGCTGTTCTTACTTGAAAAAACCTCCTACTTATGATTAACCCCCTCGCAAGCATCCACAACTAGGAGAAAAGTATTAAGATAAAGTCTAACCATAGCATTAAACTTTTGAATCAAAGTCGGTCCCTTACCAAGTAGCGCATAAGCTAGTGTTTAAGCTACTATCACTCTACCAACCCATCATCTAATAACTACTCCACAATGCATCCCCTTAGGCCCAAATATGGTGAAGTGTCATGTAGTCGATGTTCACATGACACCACTAAGGGAATCACAACATACATATCATCAAAATATCGAACATATATCAAGTTCACATGATTACGTGCAACATGACTTCTCCCGTGACCTCAAGAACAAAACAAAAGTAACTACTCACAAAATAATAATCATGCTCAAGATCAGAGGGGTATTAAATAGCATAATGGATCTGAACATATAGCTTCCACCAAATAAACAATATAGTAATCAACTAGAAGATGTAATCAGCACTACTAGTCACGCAGAAGCACCAATCTAAGGTTCCGATAGATTGAACACAAGAGATGAACTAGGGTTTGAGAGGAGATGGTGCTGTTTAAGATGTTGATAGAGATAGCCCTCCCAAATATGGGAGAGTTTTTGGTGGTGATGATGATGATAGTTTCCCACTCCGGGAGGGAAGTCCCCCCGGAGGAATCGCCCTGCCGGAGGGCAAAAGTGCTCCTGCCGTAACCTTCTATTCCCGGGAGATCCCATCTTGGATCCTTTTCCGGCGCTCTGCCGGAGGGGGAATCGATCATGGAGGGCTTCTACATCAACACCAAAGTCTCTCCGATGAGTTGTGAGTAGTTTACCACAGACCTTCGGCTCCATAGTTATTAGCTAGATGGCTTCTTCTCTCTCTTTGAATCTCAATACAATGTTCTCCTCGATCTTCTTGGAGATCTATTCGATGTAACTCTTTTTGCGGTGTATTTGTCGAGATCCGAAGAATTGTGGGTTTATGATCAAGTTTATCTATGAGAAAGAATTGAATCTCCTCTAAATTCTTTTATGTATGATTGGTTATCTTTCTAAGTCTCTTCGAATTATCAGTTTGGTTTGGCCTACTAGATTGATCTTTCTTGCAATGGGAGAAGTGCTTCGTTTTGGGTTCAATCTTGCGTTGTCCTTTCCCAGTGACAGAAGGCGCAGCAAGGCACGTATTGTATTGTTTCCATCGAGGATAAAAATATGGGGTTTATATCATATTGCTTGAGTTTATCCTTCTACATCATGTCATCTTGCTTAATGCGTTGCTCTGTTCTTATGAACTTAATACTCTAGATGCATGCTGGATAGCAGTCAATGTGTGGATTAATAGTAGTAGATGCAGGCAGGAGTCAATCTACTTGTTACAGACGTGATGCCGATATACATGATCATGCCTATATATTCTCATAACTATGCACTTTTCTATCAATTGCTCGACAGTAATTTGTTCACCCACCGTAATACTTATGCTATCTTGAGAGAATCCACTAGTGAAACCTATGGCCCCCAGGGTCTATTTTCCATCATATAAGTTTTTGATCTAATTTATTTTGCAAACTTTACTTTTCAATCTACATCATAAATAGCAAAAATTCTTATCTTATTATCTCTATCAGATCTCACTTTTGAAAGTTGCCGTGAAGGGATTGACAACCCCTTTATCGTGTTGGTTGCGAGGTTCTTGTTTGTTTCCGTAAGTATGAGGAATTTGCATGGATCCTCCTACTGGATTGATACCTTGGTTCTCAAAAACTGAGGGAAATACTTACGCTACTTTGCTGCATCACTGCCGGTGTCAAAACCGGCGGATCTCGGATAGGGGGTCCCGAACTATGCGTCTAGGCGGATGGTAACAGGAGACAAGGGACACAATGTTTTTACCCAGGTTCGGGCCCTCTCGATGGAGGTAAAGCCCTACTCCTGCTTGATTAATATTGATGATACGGGTAGTACAAGAGTTGATCTACCACGAGATCAGAGAGGCTAAACCCTATAAGCTAGCCTATGGTATGATTGTTGTATATCTCTATCGACTAGCCTGGCCTCGGTTTATATAATGCATCGGAGGCCTAGGATAACAAGAGTCCTAGCCGAATACGCCGGTGGGGGAGGAGTCCTTGTCTTGATCGCCAAGCTTTGTGGATTCTTTGTATGCGGCAGCTATCCGGACTGTCCCATGAGTATACGGCCATGGGGGTCCTCGGCCCAATCCAACTGATCGGAAGATGACGTGTTGAGTACCCCCTAATCCAGGACACCGTCAGTAGCCCCCTGAACCGGTCTTCGAGTTAGGGACACTCCTCGATTCTTCCGAACTGTTCTTCATCTTTAGTCGTCGGTCTTGAAAAATGGTTCAACAAATCTTCTCATCTTCGATCTTGAGGATCACCGAAATGCATTCGACGAGTTTACACGTCGGGTACCCGAGGAGCCCCTTTAAGTTTCCGGCCTTTATCAATGCCTTGTTATTTTTATGCCACACCTCGGGTTTGAAGTTGTTCCCGGGTGGCAGCGTCCTCTTGCGTCCGAGCTCCAACGCCGGACTGCATTCGAGGTATCTTTTGCAGCCGAGCACCAATGTCGGACTGCTTCCGACCTCCAACGCCGGAATTTATCCAAGCTCTAACGCCGGACTGTGTCCAAGCTCCAATGCCGGACTGTATCCAAGCTCCAACACCGAACTATATCCAAGATCCAACGCCGGACTATATCCGAGATGTCATAGATCATCTAGGTTCAAAAAGTTGAAGGAGTTTAGCCGAGCTTAATGCCGGAAATGCCCTCTACGGAGCCAGCCACTAGCGTCCGAGCTTTATGCCGGACTTCTTCCGGGGTGTCTATTGTAGTCAAGCACCAACGCCGGACTATATCCGAGCTCCAATGCTGGACTATGTCCAGGATGCACCTGAAGGAAAAGATGAAACCGCTGATCCTAGTAGCCCCTGAGACTCAGGTCGATGCGTCAAATCGGCCTGAGGATCAACTCCTAGCTCGGCAGCATACATAGGAATAGAAACGCGGTGTGCAAAGTCCTCGAGACTCAGGTTGGGTGCGCCGACCAACCTGAGGATAATAATCTCCTTGAAAACTATATTGCACTTTTAATTTTCTGCATTGGATTGCCAATGCAGTAGCCCCCGAGACAGTGGTCGGGTGGCAACACCAGATTAGGGGATCGATATGCCCTTTTAACATTTGCAAATAATAAGCCCGAAGCCTAGTAGCCCCCGAGCCTTAATGCGGGCACGGGAGGCCGAATTAAGGATCGATATCCATAGTAAAATCACAAGGTATGTGTAATGACTCTATGTATCCAAGTACTTTACGTCATTAATGCTCGGATCTGCATTGTACAAAACTTTGTTGACCGACTATTGGCTTCAACCTCCTTGGCCAGTAGCCGAGGAGTGTTTGTCCTACTTTATAAAGCCTTTATGAGGGCAAAGATTTACGACAAACAAGGCAATCTGGCCATACGGTTTTATAAACAAAGGTACACGGAGAGACATGTTATATTACTGTTTAATAGAAGAAATGTCTTCCAAAGAAAATACTCCCGCTATCGGTTCCTTTCTTTGCGTTGTCATGCTAAGCATGATCATGAAACCTCAACTCCAATGTAACAGCAAAATATCGAGGATTTAGTTTGGGAGGCCAGTTAATAGCCCCCGGTAGTGTTCGGCGATAGTCGAGGTCAAGCCGTAAACACTTCGGCCATTGTTATGAATGGCCCGTCGTTTAACACCGTCATCGGATCGCTGACCAGTTTACGCTTATTGTGACAGTCAATTTTCGGCTTTCTCCACTGAGGTGCTTAACCATGTGAGCTGGAAGCACAATCGCAGTGGTTCTCCCTTTGCACACCTAGCCGAACAAAGCGAAACATAGGAGGCAAGCGTAGGAGCCGGGCAACCCAACTATTGACCGAAGACATAATTCGAAACCGATGCATATATAGCAATATTCGAGAATGTTTTTTGCCGAATCTCTAAAGGTGTCCGGCGTTGTACTGCGAGACTTGTGCTGAAAACACACAAATAGTTTAAAAGTGCCATAAGCTTGGAAAACCAAGAAACTTATTCAAAAGGTTAATGTCCGAACAAGATCAAGTGTTTGGTGCCAATCCGAAAATTGGACTTTAGAAAAAAAAGGTGCTTTTGCCGTGCTTTAACATGACACATCCTATCTCAAAACTTCAGGCGGGTCACCCTACGATTTCAACCTCCTGTCCTGAAGGCGGAGTACTTCTTACTAGGCCAGTTTAGGAAACTAAACTCTAGCGGCTTTGAGAGAGAAATTAGGCTCCCCGGCTAGTGACCACACGCTCGTGTCGAAAAAAGGAGTGATAGATAATAATAATAAAACTTTGCAACGACTAAGAAGAAGAACACTTATCATAAAACGGCTCACATAAATTTAAGAGCCCCCAAGTGACTTGGGTAAAAGAATGATTGCATGTACCGAAGTACTTATATCATATCTATGTTCAACCGAACTTTAAACGTGTCTTAACCGACCATCGGCTTCTCCCTCTTCGGTCAAGGACCAAAAAGTGTTATGTACTCCATCTGTCAAGAATATCGACGGTGTTTCCAATAACCAGGCAATCAGGCCATAAGGCTGTAACAGACAAAGCGCGCTCAGGAAACTTATGCTATATTACTGCGAAGTGTAAGAAGCATCTTCGAAGAAAATAGTACCCCCACCGATACCTTTCTTCGGTGCTCATTGTTATTACGAGACTTATGCAATAGATTTTTTGTACTCATGAGTTCCGTTGTGTGCCGACCATGATTGAAAACAATAAGAGCGCTAGCTTTCGGCTTCACCCAGTCTGAGGTCTGGCTTGGGTGACCCGATCGTGACAATCGCAGAGGTGCTCCCTTTAATCCCTAGCCGAACAATCGGGAACGTAGGGGTAAGCACAGGAGCCAGGCAACCCAGCTTGCAAATCGCTTAAGTCAATATGTTGCATATTGTGGCGTAATACACGAACAAGGAACGAAGCCGTGCAAGTATAATCATATGTAAGAGGAAAAAGCTTCATGAAGGAAGCCCCCAAGTAAACGGGGTATTTGAATTTGTGCGTCACAAACAAAGTTTGGACAAGGAAATTTTTACAAGCAACTTTTTTCCAAAAAAGTATAATGCTTGGTCGAGCCGAACACAAGTTAAAAATTTAAAAATTTGAGCAGGAAGGATACTTAGCTGGTTAATGTGTTCGGTATTGATGACGCGGTCCGAGCTTGATGCGGGACAAGGTTCCATCCCCCAAGCCGGTCCCGAGGTGGCGGAGCAAAGAGCTCGGCACTCCGAAGTGGTGACATAGCACGGTCAATGCAGGACGGCAGGGTGATGCCGAAGTCCCCGTCATGGGGTAATCAAGTGTTGACGAAGCCCCCCGTCCAGCCGAGGTGACGCCAAAGGATATAGTCCGGCTGGATCATTCTCCTGTGCACAAAAAATAGTGCAAACCGGAGATAATAGTAATAATGATAATTAAAAAAATCGTTGCATAATGAATAATTTATGCAAAGTGAGTAATAAAAGAAATATGGCCTGGCGCCGAAGTCAATGTCGATGCAGGGCGTCGGCGTGATGCGGTAAAGGCGTGGCAAAGCCTGAATTCACAGGTCGGGCCAAGCTCCGGATGCGGCGCTCGCCGGACTATGTACGAAAACTGACCGAACCACCATGCGACTGTCGTTAATGCGGACACCATTTTGATAGACCTGTGTACATATGATGGACAAACCAGAGTAATAATTTCTTGGGAAAAATGAACCCAAACAAGCAAAAAATATTGTGATTAATAGCACCTGGTTTATTTGTTGTAGCAATCTGAAGGAAGGTGATTCCCAAAATTGGGACTCGATCCGCGCAGCCATTGCCTGATGGGCGATAAAACAACGGCATGGCAATGCTGGCAAAGGTTGGCTCACCGAGGCAAAGCCCTCGGTCCAGGTAACGTGACGGAGCTGGTCGGCTAGTGACGCCGAAGTGTTCGGAGTAGGTTGATGAAGAGATGGCGAAGTCCTCGGTTTAGCCGAGGTGATGGAGCAGGTCGATAAGGAGACGTTGCAGCTGCCGTGTCAGCCGAGGTGTTGATGTAGTTCGGTGTGATGGACATCGGCTCGATGAAGTAACAGTTCGGCCATGCCGATGCAGGTCGTAGCTCGTGACGTGATCAATGCGGCTTGATGAAGTGACCGTGCGGCGATGCCGGTGTGCCCGCTCCGTGTAATCCGTGGGGCGGATATGTTGGTGACGATTTATCCTTCACGATGCCGAACTATTGTTCGGCTGGGCGAGATGATGATCCGAAGAAATTGAGCTCGGCTCAACAGAGCGACGACGTGTCTACCGCAGGTTGGCCGCCGTGGAGTGATGTTGTCGGGATGGTTTGACACCGGCGCGACGGTGAAGTTCATATTGTAAGAATACTTTTAACAATAGTGGAATGTGTTTGGGAATAAAACACAATACCCCATACGAAAACGTCCTTCAAAAAGGATATCCGAAATTCCGTTCGTAAAGAAGATGAACTTGGGTCGGATTCGTTCTCGCGTAGAAAACAGATCCGAAAAAGTGATGCACTAATCGGAAGGTTCCCGGAGTTCCGACGGTTGGATCGAGCTGAATTTTTGGCAGGTGGTAGATATGGGAATTCCGCAGACGATCAACGGTTGGATCTTCCAAAGGACGTCCGAGCTAGATGCTGGAAACCCCGCTCCAAACTCATCCGGATTCTCATCCAGATTCAACACGGCTCCGGTATATCGGAGATTGCCGGAGATTCCTCCATCGAAACTCGACGAAATTTTCCAGGGTTGTTGTAGATTCAATTCCGCACTATTCCACCGAAGCAATCGTCGAACCAACGCTCGAGGAGGCGGTGACGGCGGACACAAGTTCGCTGTCCAGAAAAACAGCACGGTCGCCCAAGAGCAATGTTGACGTCGAGCCCCCGGGCTCCCTGGATGATACCTCCATGATCTTGATAGAGATTTTAGTTAATGTTGATGAAGGCCCTCATCCGAACATGACGGTCAGAGGCAGGGCGTAGTCCTTGGTCGAACCAAGGTGACCAGTCAAGCTGGTGACGAAGATGCCGAAGTCGTAGTTGATCTGCAGGCGAGGCATCGACCCTTTGCCGAACACAAAGAAAAACTCTCAATGAAAGCACCAATGTCGGTGTGAAAATCGGCGGATCTCGGGTAGGGGGTCCCGAACTGTGCGTCTAGGAGGATGGTAACAGGAGACAAGGGACACGATGTTTTTACCCAGGTTCGGGCCCTCTCGATGGAGGTAAAACCCTACTCCTTCTTGATTAATATTGATGATACGGGTAGTACAAGAGTTGATCTACCACGAGATCAGAGAGGCTAAACCCTAGAAGCTAGCCTATGGTATGATTGTTGTATATCTTTATCGACTAGCCTGGCCTCGGTTTATATAATGCACCGGAGGCCTAGGATAACAAGAGTCCTAGCCGAATACGCCGATGGGGGAGGAGTCCTTGTCTTGATCGCCAAGTCTTGTGGATTCTTTGTATGCGGCAGCTGTCCGGACTGGTTCATGAGTATACGGCCATGGAGGTCCTCGGCCTAATCCAACTGATCGGGAGACGACGTGTTGAGTACCCCCTAATCTAGGACACCGTCAATCACCCTTTCCTCTTTAAGGGAAAAACCAACGCATGCTCAAGAGGTAGCAAGAAGGATTTCTGGCGCCGTTGCCGGGGAGGTCTTCGCTCAAGTCAAGACATACCAAGTACCCATCACAAACTCTTCTCCCTCGTATTACATTATTTGCCATTTGCCTCTCGTTTTCCTCTCCGCCACTTCACCCTTGCCGTTTTATTGGCCCTCTCTTTTCGGTTCGCCTCTTTTTCGCTTGCTCCTCTTATTTGTTGCCGCTATGTCTGGAACTAGGGAGGTTATCATTGATAAGGACAATAGTAATAACATGGGAAACTTTGATGCTTCTGATGATCTTGTTGAAGAACCCACCATCTTACACACTAAAAAGTTTCGAATTGGTAGCGGTAATATTATTGGAAAAGCAGTTATTCAAGATTTCTTTACTTGTCCCGGTGCTTTACTCACTACAGGTGGATCCAGTCTTCATAGAACTAGTAGTCTTGCGGATGCTATATCCTTGCTTGTAGTGGAACTTGAACGACAGTTTATGCATATGCACCCTTGCATACAAAGGATTTTCCTAGAATTTTCCAATATTGAGCATTCTTCTGTTAAGCGTGCAGCTACTATATTTTTGGCACATGAGTTCAGATTTATAATGAAAGAAGCTAAATAAATTTTTGCGCACTATAGAGTGGACGGTGGTCGTCATCCCATAGAGGCAATCCTATTTAATCAAGAAGACATAATGCGTTTACAATCTCTAGATCATGTTGCTTTTAATGAAAACCTTAGAAAAAAGGTTCCTACCAATGTTCTAGTTGATAGAATCTCTGAACTTAATGATGATTTTGCTATTCAATACAATGGGTTAGGATTTTATCTTGATCAAAGGCTGATGACTTTTTGCCAAAAGAATGCTTACAATGATGATTTGGTTGTGAAATATGAGGGGCCAAAGGAGGAACCCAAACCTCCCGAGTTTGATCTTGGGGACTTTTGTCCCATTAAATTTAGCCCTTTTGATTAATTTTTCTTACCACAAAGAAAACTTGCTGCTGAACATAGAGAATATGAGATGAGTTCTCGCAATTTACGTTATCATTATGGCAACACTTAGATCTATCCTCGCTTTTATGCCTAGCTAGAGGCGTTAAACGAGAGCGCTTGTTGGGAGGCAACCCAATTTTATTTTTGTTCCTTGCTTTTTGTTCCTGTTTAGTATTAAATAAATCATCTAGCCTCTGTTTACATGTATTTTTATGTTTTAATTAGCATTTGTGCCAAGTAGAACCTTCGGGAAGACTTGGGTGAAGTCTTTATGATCTTGCTGTAAAAAAACAGAAACTTTCGCTCTCACGAGATTAGCTGCCATTTTTTACTGGAGAGTGATTTTAGGTTGATTCTTTCTGCATAGGATTAATAGACAAATTCCTCACGTCCACCAATTTATTTCAGAATCTTTGGAGTTACATAAGTATTCGAAAGTTACAGATTGCTATAGACTGTTCTATTTTTGACAGATTATGTTTTTCGTGTGTTGTTTGCTTATTTTGATGAATCTATGGCTAGTATCGGGGGGTATGAACCATAGAGAAGTTAGAATACAGTAGGTTTAACACCAATATATATATATATATATATATAAAGAATGAGTTCATTACAGTACCTTAAGTAGTGATTTTTCTTTCTTGCACTAACAGAAATTATGAGATTTTCTGTTGAGTTTTGTGTTGTGAAGTTTTCTAGTTTTGGGTAAAGATTTGATGGACTACAGAATAAGGAATGACAAGAGCCTAAGCTTGGGGATGCCCAAGGCACCTCAAGATAAATTCAAGGACAACCAAAAGCCTAAGCTTGGGGATGCCCCGGAAGGCATCCCCTCTTTTGTCTTCGTCTATCGGTAACTATATTTGGGGCTATATTTTTATTCACCACATGATATGTGTTTTGCTTGGAGCGTCTTGTATGATATGAGTCTTTGCCTTTTAGTTTACCACAATAATCCTTTCTGTACACACCTTTTGGGAGAGACACACATGATTCGGAATTTATTAGAATACTTTATGTGCTTCACTTATATCTTTTGAGCTAGATAATTTTGCTCTAGTGCTTCACTTATATCTTTTTAGAGCACGGTGGTGGTTTTATTTTGTAGAAATTATTGATCTCTCATGCTTCACTTATATTATTTTGAGAGTCTTTTAGAACATCATGGTATTTGCTTTGGTTATGAATTTAGTCCTAATATGATGGACATCCAAGTTGGGTATAATAAAAACTATCATATAGAGTGCATTAACACTATGATCAATTTGATACTTGATAATTATTTTGAGATATAGAGGTGCTAATATTAGAGTCATGCTAGTTGGGTAATTATGAAATTGAGAAATACTTGTATTGAAGTTGGCAAGTCCCGTAGCATGCATGTATGGTAAAAGTTGTGTAACAAATTTGTAGCATGGGGTGCTCTTTGATTGCCTTCCTTATGTGTGGAGGTCGGGGGCGCGCGATGGTTAACTCCTACCAACCTCCCCCCTAGGAGCATGCGTAGTAGTACTTTGCTTCGAGGGCTAATAAACTTTTGCAATAAGTATGTGATTTCTTTATGACTAATGCGAGTCCATGGATTATACACACTCTTACCCTTCCACCATTGCTAGCCTCTCTTGTGCCGCGCAACTTTCGCCGGTATCATAAACCTCCTTATATCTTCCTCAAAACAGGACCATACCTACCCATTATGGCATTTCCATAGCCATTCTGAGATATATTTCCAAGCAACTTTCCACCGTTCCATTTATTATGACACGCTCCATCATTGTCATATTGCTTTTGCATGATCATACAGTTGACATCGTATTTCTGGCGAAGCCACCTTCATAATTCTTTCATACATGTCACTCTTGATTCATTGCATATCCCGGTACACCGCCGGAGGCATTCACATAGAGTCATATTTTGTTCTAAGTGTTGAGTTGTAATTCTTGAGTTGTAAATCAATAAAAGTGTGATGATCTTCATTATTAGGGCATTGTCCCAAGTGAGGAAAGGATGATGGAGACTATGATTCCCCCACAAGATGGGATGAGACTTCAGACTTTACAAAATAGTAATAATAAAAGAGGCCAAAGAAGCCCAAATAAAAAAGAGGCCAAAGAACCCCACCAGAATAAAGAAAATGAGAGAAAAAGAGAGAAGGGACAATGTTATTATCCTTTTTCCACACCTGTGCTTCAAAGTAGCACCATGATCTTCATGATAGAGAGTCTCTTATATTGTCACTTTCATATACTAGTGGGAATTTTTCATTATAGAACTTGTCTTGTATATTCCAATGATGGGCTTCCTCAAAATGCCCTAGGTCTTCATGAGCAAGCGAGTCGGATGCACACCCACTTAGTTTCTTTTGTTGAGCTTTCATACATTTGTAGCTCTAGTGCATCCGTTGCATGGCAATCCCTACTCACTCACATTGATATCTATTAATGGGCATCTCCATAGCCCGTTGATACACCTAGTTAATGTGAGTCCTTCTCCTTTTTTGTCTTGTCCACACAACCTCCATCATCATATTCTATTCCACCCATAGTGCTATATCCATGGCTTACGCTCATGTAGTGCGTGAGAGTTGAAAAAGCTGAAGCGCGTTAAAGAGTATGAACCAATTGCTTGGCTGAAACCAGGGTTGTGCATGATGGGAGTATTTTGTGTGACAAAAATTAAGCATAGCCTAACTATATGATTTTGTAGGGATGAGCTTTCTTTGGCCATGTTATTTTGATAAGACATGATTACTTGTTAGTATGCTTGAAGTATTAGTATGTTTATGTCATTATGAACTTTTATTTTGAATCATTTGGATCTGAACATTCATGCCACAATAAACAAAATTACATTGAGAAATATGCTACGTAGCATTCCACATCAAAAATTCTATTTTTATCATTTACCTCCTCGAGGATGAGCAGGAATTAAGCTTGGGGATGCTTGATATGTCTCCAACGTATCTATAATTTTTGATTGCTCCATGCTATTATATTACCCGTTTTGGATGTTTATGGGCTTTACTATACACTTTTATATCATTTTTGGGACTAACCTACTAACCGGAGGCCTAGCCCGAATTGCTGTTTTTTGCCTATTTCAGTGTTTCGCAGAAAAGAAATATCAAACGGAGTCCAAACGGAATGAAACATTCGGGACCGATCTTTTTGGAACAAACACAATCCAGGAGACTTGGAGTGGACATCAAGAAGCAGCCGAGGCGGCCACGAGGGTGCAGGGCGCGCCCTAGGGGGGGGGCGCCCCCTGCCTCGTGGACCCCTCGTGGCTCCCCCGACCGACTTCCTTCACCTATATATATCTACGTACCCTGAAAACATCCAGGAGCACCACGAAACACTATTTCCACCGCCTTAACCTTTTGTTCCCAGGAGATCCCATCTTGGAGCCTTTTCCGGTGCTCTGCCGGAGGGGGAATCGATCAGAGAGAGCTTCTACATCAACGCCAAAGCCTCGTCGATGAGTTGTGAGTAGTATACCACAAACCTTCGGGTCCATAGTTACTAGCTAGATGGCTTCTTCTCTCTCTTTGAATCTCAATAAAATGTTCTCCTCGATCTTCTTGGAGATCTATTCGATGTAACTCTTTTTGCAGTGTGTTTGTCGAGATACGATGAATTGTGGGTTTATGATCAAGTTTATCTATGAGAAATATTTGAATCTCCTCTGAATTCTTTTATGTATGATTGGTTATCTTTGCAAGTCTCTTCGAATTATCAGTTTGGTTTGGCCTAGTAGATTGATCTTTCTTGCAATGCGAGAAGTGCTTAGCTTTGGGTTCAATCTTGCGGTGTCCTTTCCCAGTGACAGCAGGGGCAGTAACGCACATATTGTATTGTTGCCATCGAGGATAAAAAGATGGGGTTTATATCATATTGCTTGAGTTTATTCTTCTACATCATGTCATCTTGCTTAATGTGTTACTCTGTTCTTATGAACTTAGTACTCTAGATGCATGCTGGATAGCGGTTGATGTGTAGAGTAATAGTAGTAGATGCAGGCAGGAGTCGATCTACTTGTTACAGACGTGATGCCTATATACATGATCATGCCTAGATATTCTCATAACTATGCACTTTTCTATCAATTGCCCGACAGTAATTTGTTCACCCGCCGTAATACTTATGCTATCTTGAGATAAGCCACTAGTGAAACCTATGGCCCCCGAGTCTATTTTCCATCATATAAGTTTCCGATCTACTTTATTTTGCATCCTTACTTTTCAATCTACATCATAAAAATACAAAAAAATATCTATCTTATTATCTCTATCAGATCTCACTTTTGCAAGTTGCCGTGAAGGGATTGATGATATGTCTCCAACGTATCTATAATTTTTGATTGTTCCATACTATTATATTACCTGTTTTGGATGTTTATGGGCTTTACTTTACACTTTTATATCATTTTTGGGACTAACCTACTAACCGGAGGCCCAGCCCGAGTTGTTGTTTTTTTGCCTATTTCAGTATATCAAAGGAAAGGAATATCAAACGGAGTCCAAACGGAATGAAACCTTCAGGAGTGATCTTTTTGGAACAAACGCAGTCCAGGAGACTTGGAGTGGATGTCAAGAAGCATCCGAGGTGGCCACGAGGGTGGCCGGCGCGCACAGTAAGGGTGGGCGCGCGCCCTGCCTCGTGGGCCCCTTGTGGCTCCCCTGACTGACTTCCTTCGCCTATATATATATCTCTTCGTACCCCGAAACCATCTAGGAGCACCACGAAAAACTATTTCCACCGCCGCAACCTTTTGTATCCATGAGATCCCATCTTGGAGCCTTCGTCGGTGCTCTGCCGGAGGGGGAATCGACCACGGAGGGCCTCTCCATCACCACCAAGGCCTCTTCGATGAGTTGTGAGTAGTTTACCATAGACCTTCGGGTCCATAGTTATTATCTAGATGGCTTCTTCTCTCTTTGATTCTCATTACATAGTTCTCCTTCCTCTTCTTGGAGATGTATACGATGTAACTCTTTTTGTGGTGTGTTTGTCAAGATCCGATGAATTGTGGGTTTATGATCAAGTTTATCTATGAGAAATATTTGAATCTCCTCTGAATTCTTTTATGTATGATTGGTTATCTTTGCAAGTCTCTTCGAATTATCAGTTTGGTTTGGCCTACTAGATTGATCTTTCTTGCCATGGGAGAAGTGCATAGCTTTGGGTTCAATCTTGCGGTGTCCTTTCCCAGTGACAGTAGGGGCAGCAAGGCATGTATTGTATTGTTGCCACTGAGGATAAAAAGATGGGGTTTATATCATATTGCATGAGTTCATCCCTCTACATCATGTCATCTTGCTTAATGCATTACTCTATTCTTATGAACTTAATACTCTAGATGCAGGCAGGAGTCGGTTGATGTGTGGAGTAACAGTAGTAGATGTAGGCAGGAGTCAGTCTACTTGTTGCGAACGTGATGCCTATATACATGATCATGCCTAGGTATTCTCATAACTATTCAATTTTCTATCAATTGCTCGACAGTAATTTGTTCACCCACCGTAATAATTATGCTATCTTGAGAGAAGCCACTAGTGAAACATATGCCCCGGGGTCTATCTTTTATCATATAAGTTTTCCATCTACTTTTATTTGCATCTTTTAGTTTCCAATCTATATCATAAAAATACCAAAAAGATTTATCTTATCATATTATCTCTATAGATCTCACTTTTGCAAGTTACCTTGAAGGGATTGACAACCCCTTTATCGCTTTGGTTGCGAGGTTCTTGTTTGTTTGTGTAGGTGCGTGGGGCTTTTGAGGAGCCTCCTACTGGATTGATACCTTGGTTCTCAAAACTGAGGGAAATACTTACGCTACTTTGCTGCATCACCCTTTCCTCTTTAAGGGAAAAACCAACGCATGCTCAAGAGGTAGCAAGAATGATTTATGGTGCCGTTGCCAGGGAGGTCTTCGCTCAAGTCAATACATACCAAGTACCCATCACAAACTCATCTCCCTCGCATTACATTATTTGCCATTTACCTCTTTTTTTCCTCTCCCCCACTTCACCCTTGCCGTTTTATTCGCCCTCTCTTTTCCGTTTGCCTCTTTTTCGCTTGTCTCTTTTGTGCTTGTGTGTTGGATTGCTTGTCACAATGGCACAAGATAATACTAAATTGTGTGAATTTTCCAATACCGATAATAATGACTTCCTTAGCAATCCGATTGCTCCTCTTAATGATGTTGAAAATTGTGAAATCAATGCTGCTTTGTTGAATCTTGTTATGAAAGATCAATTCTCCGGCCTTCCTACTGAAGATGCCGCTACTCATCTAAACTATTTTTGTTGATTTGTGTGATATGCAAAAGAAGAAAGATACGGATAATGATATTGTTAAATTTAAGTTATTTCCGTTTTCACTTAGAGATCATGCTAAAACTTGGTTTTCGTCTTTGCCTAAAAGTATTGATTCATGGAATAAGTGCAAAGATGCTTTTATCTCTAAGTATTTTCCTCCTGCTAAGATCATCTCTCTTAGAAACGATATTATGAATTTTAAACAACTTGATCATGAGCATGTTGCCCAATCTTGGGAAAGAATGAAATTGATGATTCGCAACTGCCCTACTCATGGTTTGAATTTATGGATAATCTTACAAAATTTTTATGCCGGATTGAATTTTGCTTCTAGAAATCTTTTAGATTCGTCCACGGGAGGTACTTTTATGGAAATCACTTTAGGAGAAGCTACTAAAATCCTAGATAATATTATGGTTAATTATTCTCAATGGCACACCAAAAGATCTTCTAGTAAAAAGGTTCATGCTATAGAAGAAATTAATTTTTTGAGTGGAAAGATGGATGAACTTATGAAATTTTTTGCTACTAAAAGTGCCACTATTGATACTAATGATATGCCTTTGTCTACTTCGATTGAGAATAATAATGAATCTATGGATGTGAACTTAGTTGGTAGGAATAATTTTGGTAACAACCTATATAGAGGAAACTTTAATCCTAGGCCATTCCCTAGTAATTTCTCTAATAATTATGGTAATTCCTACAATAACTCCTATGGAAATTTTAATAAGGTGCCCTCTGATTTTGAGAATAGTGTTAAATAGTTTATGAATTCTCAAAAGAATTTCAATGCTTTGCTTGAAGAAAAACTGCTTAAAGTTGATGAATTGGCTAGGAACGTTGATAGACTTTCTCTTGATGTTGATTCTTTGAAACTTAGATCTATTCCTCCTAAGCATGATATAAATGAGTCTCTCAAATCTATGAGAATTTCCATTGATGAGTGCAAAGAAAAAACCGCTAGGTTGCGTGCTAAGAAATATTGCTTTGTTAGAGCATGTTCTTCTAGTTTTCATGAAAACAATGATGAAGATCTAAAAGTTATTGATGTGTCCCCTATTAAATCTTTATTTTGCAATATGAATCTTGATAATTATGGGACTGGAAGTAAATCAACTTTAGTTAAAAAGCGTTCCGATGATGTGGAGTATTTTTATCTTGATGCTAAAATTGGTAAAAGTGGGATTGGAGAAATTAAAACTTTGCATAGTAATGAACCCACCACTTTGGATTTCAAGGAATTTAATTATGATAATTGCTCTTTAATAGATTGTATTTCCTTGTTGCAATCCGTGTTGAATTTTCCTCATGCTTATAGCCAAAATAAAGCTTTTACTAAACATATCGTTGATGCCTTGATGCAATCTTATGAGGAAAAACTTAGTTTGGAAGTTTCTATACCTAGAAAACTTTATGATGAGTGGGAACCTACTATAAAAATTAAAATAAAAGATCATGAATGCTATGCTTTGTGTCATTTGGGTGCTAGTGTTTCCACGATTCCGAAAACTTTATGTGATGTGCTTGGTTTCCATGAATTTGATGATTGCTCTTTAAACTTGCACCTTGCGGATTCCACCATTAAGAAACCTATGGGAAGGATTAATGATGTTATTATTGTTGCAAATAGGAATAATGTGCCCGTAGATTTTATTGTTCTTGATATTGATTGCAATCTTTTGTGTCCTATTATTCTTGGTAGGCCTTTCCTTAGAACGATTGGTGCAATTATTGATATGAAGGAAGGGAATATTAGATTCCAATTTCCGTTGAGGAAAGGCATGGAACACTTCCCTAGAAAGAAATTTAAATTACCTTATGAATCTATCATGCGAGCCACTTATGAATTGAATGCCAAAGATGGCAATACTTAGATATATCCTCGCTTTTATGCCTAGCTAGGGGCGTTAAACGATAGCGCTTGTTGGGAGGCAACCCAATTTATTTTTGTTTCTTTCTTTTTGCTCCTGTTTAGTAATAAATATCTAATCTAGCCTATGTTTAGATGTGTTTTCATGTTTTAATTAGTGTTTGTGCCAAGTAGAACCTATAGGATAACCTTGGGTGAAACTTAATTTGATTCTGCTGAAAAACAGAAACTTTGCATGCATGAGAAAAAATTCAATAAATCACAGATACTTGATTTTGCGTTGATTATTTTTGCTGTAGACCAATAGACAAATTAACTAGGACGTCCTATTTTGGTAGGATTTTTAATATTCTAGAAGTATTCGAAAGTTACAGATTGCTACAGACTGTTCTGTTTTTGACAGATTCTGTTTTTCGTGTGTTGTTTGCTTATTTTGATGCATCTATGGCTAGTATCGGGGGGTATGAACCATAGAGAAGTTGGAATAAAATAGGTTTAACACCATTATAAATAAAGAATGAGTTCATTACAGTACCTTATGTGGTGGTTTTTCTTTCTTGCACTAACGGAGCTTATGAGATTTCCTGTTGAGTTTTGTGTTGTGAAGTTTTCAAGTTTTGGGTAGAGATTTGATGGACTATGGAATAAGGAGTGGCAAAATCCTAAGATTGGGGATGCCCATGGCACCCCGAGATATTTAAGGACAACCAAAAGCCTAATCTTGGGGATGCCCTGGGAGGCATCCCCTCTTTCGTCTTTGTTTATCGGTAACTTTACTTGGAGCTATATTTTTATTTACCACATGATTTGTGTTTTGCTTGGAGCTTCTTGTATGATATGAGTCTTCGATTTTTAGTTTACCAGAATCATCCTTGCTGTACACAACTTCTGGGAGAGACTCACATGATTCAGAATTTATTAGAATAATCTATGTGTTTCACTTATATCTTTTGAGCTATGCAGTTTTGCTCTAGTACTTCACTTATATCTTTTTAGAGTACGGTGGTGGTTTTATTTTGTAGAAATTATTGATCTCTCATGCTTCACTTATATTATTTCGAGAGTCTTTTAGAACAGCATGGTATTTTCTATGGTTATAAAATTGGTCCTAGAATGGTGGGCATCCAAGTTGGGTATAATAAAAACTATCATAGGAAGTGAATTGAATACTATGATCAACTTGATGCTTAATAATTGTTTTGAGATATGAAGGTGGTAATATTAGAGTCATGCTAGTTGATGTAATTGTGAATTTAAGAAATACTTGTGTTGAGGTTTGCAAGTCCCGTAGCATGCACGTATGGTAACCGTTATGTGACAAATTTGAAGCATGAGGTGTTCTTTGATTGTCAACCTTATGAGTGGTAGTCGGGGACGAGCGATGGTCTTTTCCTACCAATCTATCCCCCTAGGAGCATGCGCGTAGTGCTTGGTTTTTGATGACTTGTAGATTTTTGCAATAACTATGTGAGTTCTTTATGACTAATGTTGAGTCCATGGATTATACGCACTCTTACCTTACCATCATTGCTAACCTCTACGGTACCGTGCATTGCCCTTTCTCACCTTGAGAGTTGGTGCAAACTTCGCCGGTGCATCCAAACCCCGTGATACGATAAGCTCTATCACACATAAACCTCCTTATATCTTCCTCAAAACAGCCACCATACCTACCTATTATGGCATTTCCATAGCCATTCCGAGATATATTGCCATGCAACTTTCCACTGTTCTGTTTATTATGACACTCTTCATCATTGTCATATTGCTTTTTGCATGATCATGTAGTTGACATTGTATTTGTGGCAAAGCCACCATGCATAATTTTTATACATGACACTCTTGAGTCATCGCATATCCCGGTCACCGCCGAAGGCATTCATATAGAGTCATACTATGTTCTAGTATCGAGTTGTAATTAAATAGAAGTGTGACGATCATCATTTTTTAGAGCATTGTCCCTAATAAAAAAATAAAGGCCAAAAAAGGCCCCCCAAACAAGGGGGGACAATGCTACTATCTTTTTCCACACTTGTGCTCAAAATAGCACCATGGTCTTTATGATAGAAAGTCTTCTATGTTGTCATTTTCATTTACTAAGTGGGAATTTTTCATTATAGAACTTGGTTTATATATTCCAACAATGGGCTTCCTCAAAATGCCCTAGGTCTTCATGAGAAAGCAAGTTGGATGCACACCCACTTAGTTTCTTTGTTGAGCTTTCATACATTTATAGCTCTAGTGTATCCGTTACATGGAAATCCCTACTCCTCGCATTAACATCAGTTGATGGGCATCTCCCTAGCCCGTTGATTAGCCTCGTCGATGTGAGACTTTCTCCTTTTTTGTCTTCTCGACATAACCCCTATCATTATATTCTATTCCACCCATAGTGCTATATCCATGGCTCACGCTCATGTATTGCCTGAAGGTTGAAAAAGGTTTGAGATTACTAAAGTATGAAAAAATTGCTTGGCTCGTCATCAGGCTTGTGCATGATGAGAGCATTCTTGTGTAACGAAAATGAAACATGACCAAACTATATGATTTTGTAGGGATGAACTTTCCTTTCCAATGTTATTTTGAGAAGACATGATTGCTTAGTTAGTATGCTTGAAGTATTATTATCCTTTTGTCAATATCAACTTTTATTTTGAATCATTTGATCTGAACATTCATGCCACAATAAAGAGAAATACATTGACAAATATGCTAGGTAGCATTCCACATCAAAAATTCTGTTTTTATCATTTACCTACTCGAGGACGAGCAGGAATTAAGCTTGGGGATGCTTGATACGTCTCCAACGTATCTATAATTTTTGATTGTTCCATTCTATTATATTACCTGTCTTTGATGTTTATGGGCTTTACTTTACACTTTTATATCATTTTTGGGACTAACCTACTATCCGGAGGCCCAGCCTGAATTGCTGTTTTTTTGCCTATTTCAGTATATCGAAGGAAAGGAATATCAAACGGAGTCCAAATGGAATGAAACCTTCGGGAGCGATCTTTTTGGAACAAATGCAATCCAGGAGACTTGGAGTGGATGTCAAGAAGCAGCCGAGGCGGCCATGAGGGTGGCCGGCACGCCCAGTAAGGGTGGGCGCTCCCCCTGCCTCGTGGGCCCCTTGTGGCTCCCCTAACCGACTTCCTTCGCCTATATATATCTTTGTACCTCAAAACCATCCAGGAGCACCACGAAAAACTATTTCCACCACCGCAACCTTCTGTATCCGCGAGATCCCATCTTGGAGCCTTCGCCGGCGCTCCGTCGGAGGGGGAATCGACCATGGAGGGCCTCTCCATCACCACCAAGGCCTCTCTGATAAGTTGTGAGTAGTTTACCACATACCTTCGGGTCCATAGTTATTAGCTAGATGGCTTCTTCTCTCTCTTTGATTCTCAATACAAAGTTCTCCTTCCTCTTCTTGGAGATCTATTCGATGTAACTCTTTTTGTGGTGTATTTGTAGAGATCCGATGAATTGTGGGTTTATGATCAAGTTTATCTATGAGAAATATTTGAATCTCCTCTGAATTCTTTCCTGTATGGTTGGTTATATTTGCAAGTCTCTTCGAATTATCAGTTTGGTTTGGCCTACTAGATTTATCTTTCTTGCCATGGGAGAAGTGCTTAGCTTTGGGATCAATCTTGCGATGTCCTTTCCCAGTGACAGTAGGGGCAGCAAGGCACGTATTGAATTGTTGCCATCAAGGATAAAAAGATGGGGTTTATATCATATTGCATGAGTTTATCCCTCTACATCATGTCATCTTGCTTAATGCGTTACTCTGTTCTTATGAACTTAATACTCTAGATGCAAACAGGAGTCGTTCAATGTGTGGAGTAACAGTAGTAGATGCAGGCAGGAGTCGGTCTACTTGTTGCGGACGTGATGCCTATATACATGATCATGCCTAGATATTCTCATAACTATTCACTTTTCTATCAATTGCTCGACAGTAATTTGTTCACCCACCATAATAATTATGCTATCTTGAGAGAAGCCACTAGTGAAACCTATGGCCCCCAGGTCTATCTTTTATCATATAAGTTTTCCATCTACTTTTATTTGCATCTTTTACTTTCCAATCTATATCATAAAAATACCAAAAATATTTATCTTATCATATTATCTCTATCAGATCTCACTTTTGCAAGTTACCGTGAAGGGATTGACAACCCCTTTATCACGTTGGTTGCGAGGTTCTTGTTTGTTTGTGTAGGTGCGTGGGACTTTTGAGGAGCCTCCTACTGGATTGATACCTTGGTTCTCAAAACTGAGGGAAATACTTACACTACTTTGCCGCATCACCCTTTCCTCTTCAAGGGAAAAACCAATGCATGCTCAAGAGGTAGCAGTTGACAACCCCTTTATCACGTTGGTTGCGAGGTTCTTGTTTGTTTGTGTAGGTACGAGGGATTTGTGTGGAGCCTCCTACTGGATTGATACCTTGGTTCTCAAAAACTGAGGGAAATACTTACGCTACTTTGCTGCATCACCCTTTCCTCTTCAAGGGAAAACCCAACGCATGCTCAAGAGGTAGCAACCAGCGCCACCCGTTTGTTCCTCTGCCTCCCACCATTGCTATACAAACTGATGCCCGGCCATAGTCGTCCGCGTCTGATCCCTCTCGGCACCACTCCCACCAAGGATTCCTGCCTTGCCAGAGCTCTATAGGATGGGCTAATGCCAGACTAGAAGAAGGAGATGGCCTCCATTGCTGCCAGCTCGCTGGCCAGCAGGCAGCCAGAGGACGACGACGTCCCAATGGAGGACGTGACCGACGATGTGCCAGTGCCACCCTCCTCCTCCGCGACACCCTTTCTAGTGCATTGCACCATGACCATCAGCGAGGCCCATGCCCGTTACATGGAAATGGTGTGGAAGGAGCAGTTCCGGGAGGCGCAGGCCAACGCCGCCATCAACCACCACCTCCCCCTGGAGCACTTCAATGTGGAGGAACAACTCGTCGATGGTAGGGCGATCACACACGGATGTGGACCTAACGGAGCAGGAGGCGTTGCTCAAGTCCTATCGCTCCGCCCGCAAGATCTGCCTCGCCTGCTGGCCATACCGCCAGCGGGAGGCAGAGGTGGCGGCCGCCTACAAGGAGTTTGATGAAGCGGGCGAGGTGGTGTTCATCAAGACCTGCAAGGAGGAGGACATAGCCAAGGCTGTGCTGAGCCGCCACAACCACGAAGCCGACACGTTTGCCGGTACCGCCAACAACAAGGAAGAGTAGTGCATAGTAGGTTGCCGTCGCTCGGGTCCCCCATAGGCTATCGCTCATTAATGACCCACAAGTATAGGGGATATATTGTAGTCCTTTCAGTAATTAAGAGTGTTAAACCCAACGAGGAGCAAAAGGAAATGAAAAGTGGTTTTCAACAAGGTATTTTCTGCAGGCACTGAAATTATCGGTAACAGATAGTTTTTTGATAAGATAATTCATAACGAGTAACAAGTGACAAGTGGAACAAAGGTGCAGCAAGGTGGCCCAATCCTTTTTATAGCAAAGGACAAGCCTGGATGAACTCTTATATAATGCAAAGTGCTCCCGGGGATACATGGGAATTACCGTCAAGTTAGTTTTCATCCTGCTCATATGATTCATGTTCTCTACTTTGATAATTTGATATGTGGGTGGACCGGTGCTTGGGTGCTGTCCTTACTTGGAAAAGCCTCCCACTTATGATTAACCCCTCTTGCAAGCCTCCCACTTATGTGGATACAAATCAGCCCCTTACGAAGCAACGCATAAACTAGGGTTTAAGCTTCTGTCACTCTAGCAACCCATCATCTACTTATTACTTCTCAATGCCTTCCCCTAGGCCCAAATCATGGTGAAGTGTCATGTAGTCGATGTTCACATAACACCACTAGAGGAAAGACAACATACATCTCATCAAATTATCGAACGAATACCAAATTCACATGATGACTTATAACAAGATTTCTCCCATGTCCTCAGGAAAAAACATAACTACTCACAAAGCATGTTTACGTTCAAGATCAGAGGGGTAATAAATACAATTAAGGATCTGAAAATATGATCTTCCACCAAATAAACCAACTAGCATCAACTACAAGGAGTAATCAACACTACTGGCAACTCACAGGTACCAATATGAGATTGAATACAAGAGATGAACTAGGGTTTGAGAGGAGATGGTGCTAGTGAAGATGTTGATGAAGATTGACCCTCCCACGATGAGAAGATCGTTGGTGATGATGATGGCTTCAATTTCCCCATCCCGGAGGGAAGTTTCCCTAGCAGGATCGCTCTGCCGAAGCTCTAGATTGCTCCTGCCCAGGTTCCACCTCAAGACGGCGGCGCTACGTCCCGAAAGCTCTCTTCTAATTTTTTTCCAGGTCAAAACCCTCCATATATCAGAAGATGGGCACCAGACAATGGCCAGGGAGCCCACAATCCCTGGGGGCGTGCACTAGAGGGTGGGGCATGCCCCCTAGGCTTGTGGTCACCTGGTGGGTCCCCTTTTGTAGTTTCTTCGCCCAATATTTTTCATATATTACAAAACAATTCTCCATAAAGTTGTAGGACATTTGGAGTTATGCAGAATACTTACCTCAGATTTGCTCCTTTCTGGTCCAAAATTCCAGCTGCCGGCATTCTCCCTCTTCATGTAAATCTTGTAAAATAAGAGAGAAAAGGCATAAGTATTGTACCATAATGTGAAATAACAGTCCATAATGCAATAAATGTCAACATAAAAACATGATGCAAAATGGACATATCAACTCCTTCAAGCTTAGACCTCGCTTGTCCTCCAGCGAAAGCCGAGATCGATAATCATGTCCACATGTTTAGACATAGAGGTGTCGATAAAATAGAATATGGACATGAGGGCATCATGGTCCTCTTTAGAACAGGAACATATTGTCTTATGCTAAGGTGATAATTCGTTCACAAGGTAAAGTATGAAACAAAAACTTTATTGAAAACTAACAAACTATAATCCCGGTCATTGAAGCAATTGCATTTTATCATAACATCAGAAAGAGTCAATATAAGAGCTTTGTCTAGCAAGTCCACATACTCAACCATCTTTTAGTCTTTCACAATTACTAACACTCGCGCGACACTTATGAGATCAAAGCTTTAATCAGACACATAAAAAGATAGGGGCTTATAATAGTTTATGATCACTTATATCCAAGTGGATATATTTGTCTGGATCTTTCCCCAAGACACAGTGCTTGCCAAAAAGAAAAAGTATAAAAGGAAGGGTGAAGGTCACCACGACTCCTGTATAAAGCTATATGATAAAATAAAAGATAGGCCCTTCATAGAGGGAAGCAGAGGTTGTCATGCGCTTATTAGTTGGATGCACAAAATCTTAATGCAATGGAACGTCACTTTATATTGCCTCTTGTGATAGAAAACTTTATTATGCAGCCCCTTGCTTTCATTTCTTCCCCATCACAAGTTCGTATAAAGCTTATTTTCCTCACACTAATATATCATGCATATTTAAAGAGCAATTTTTATTGCTTGCACCGATGACAACTTACTTGAAGGATCTTACTCAACCCATAGGTAGATATAGTGGACTCTCATGGCGAAACTGGGTTTAGGGTTTATGGATGCACAAGTAGTATCTCTACTTGGTGCAGAAGTTTTTTTTGCTAGCATAGGAGGAGAAGCAAGCTCAACATGTTGGAGGATGCGCGAAAATATAACTTATATTCGGATACAAGGGAACATAAAGCATTACATTGTCTTCCTTGTCCAACTTCTTAGCATATAATATTTTAATGAGTGCTCATAATCATAAAGGATGTCCAAGATAATATATTTATATGCGTACCTCTCTTTCTTTATTACTTCCTTTTAATTTCAACAATGACCAAAACTATGCTTGTCAATCTTCAAGAAATTTTAATCCTCGTACCTCTTATATGTGAAGTCTTCACTCTCCATAAGATTGTCATATAATCTTATTACTTCTTTATTCTTTTTCTTCTTTTCCATGATCAACGCAAGAAAGCAAAACCCTTACTCAAAACTACTCTTTATTATATAACTCTCACACTCGATTACATAGATAGATCACGAAGCAAAACTAAAAGACTAGATCATGCTAAACTTTCATTCTACCAGATCAAGATATAACCAAAAGGATAGAACTAAAGTAAACAATAAAGGTAAAGATGTGATGGTGATACGATACCGGGGCACCTCCCCAAGCTTGGCACAAGCCAAGGGGAGTGTCCATACCCATGTACTCAAGTCTCCTTCTTCGCAGGTGGTGGTGATGAAGTTGATGATGTGGGAAGCTTGTCTTAAGTCTTCCAAGGCATAGGCTTCCCATCATAGAAATATGAATGAGTCTTTGAAATCCTCAAATCTACAGCCAAACTCATCATTTTAAATATATACTCATAGTCACAGTTCTGGTTTTGCAAATTGTAGATCTGCGCTTGAAGGTGCTTGCTATTTCTTGAGCTTGCTTTGTTATTTCCCTTGAATAGGAAAGGGTGATGGAGTAGAGTAGAGATAAGTATTTCCCTCAGTTAAGAACCAAGGTATCAATCAAGTAGGAGGAACAAGCAAGTCTCCAATAGATGCACATGCACAAACTAACAAACACTTGCACACAACACCAAAAGGGGTTGTCAATCCCTTCACGGTCACTTGCAAGAGTGGGATATGATAGAGATAAATATAAAACAAATAAAAAGTAAATAAAAACTCAGTGAGGTATTTTTGTATTTTGGTTTATAGATCTGAAAATATATGATGGAAAATAGACCCGGGGGCCATAGGTTTCACTAGAAGCTTCTCTCTTGAAAGAAAACATATAGTGGGTGAACAAATTACTGTTAAGCAATTGATAGAAAAGTGCATAATTATGACGATATATAAGGCAATGATCATGAATATAGGCATCACATCCGGGAAAAGTAGACCTACTCCTTCCTACATCTACTATTACTCCACACATCGACCGACTCCTGCCTGCATCTAGAGTATTAAGTTCAAAAGAATAGAGTAATGCATTAATCAAGATGACATGATGTAGAGGGATAAACTCAAGCAATACGATATAAACCCCATCTTTTTATCCTTAATGGCAACAATACAATACGTGCCTCTCTACCCCTACTATGTCACTGGGTGTGGACACCGCAAGATTGAACCCATCACAAAGCACCTCTCCCATGGTAAGATACATCAATCTAGTTGGCCAAACCAAATCAATAGATCGGAGAGAAATACAAAGCTATTAAAAACATGCATATAAGAATTCAGAGAAGACTCAATTAATATTCATAGATAATCTGATCATAAATCCACAATTTAGCGAATCTCAACAAACACACCATGAAAGAAGATTACATTGGATAGAACTCCAAGAACATCGAGGATAACATTTTATTGAAGATCAAAGAGAGAGAAGAAGCCATCTAGATACTAGCTATGGACCCATAGGTCTGTGGTAAATTACTCACACATCATCGGTAGGGCAGCAATGTTGATGTAGAGGCCCTCCGTGGTTGAATCCCCATTCGACAGAATACCAAAAAAGGCCCCAAGATGGGATCTCACGAGGTCAGAGGCCTGCAGTGGCAGAAAAGTTTTTTTGTGGATGCTTCTAATGTAGATGGAATATTTGGGTATTTATGGAGCAAGAATTAGGGTTAGGGGAGTCCCAAGGGGCCCACAAGCCTGGGGGCGCCCCGTGGGGCACGCCCTGAGGGCTTGTGGCCCTCTCGTGGATTCTCTAGCCTCCTCTCCAAGTCTCTTGGGTTTATTTTGGTCCAAGAAAAATTATCATAAATTTTTATTACGTTTGGACACCGTCTGGTATTCCTTTTTGAAAAAGTCAAAAACAAGGAAAAAAACAACAACTAGTACCGGGCCCTAGGTTACTAGGTTAGTCCCGAAAAATGATATAAAATAATACCGAAATGCATATAAAACATCCTAGATGGATAACATAATATAACATAATATCATAAAACAATAAAAAATTATAGATACGTTGGAGACATATCAAGCATCCCCAAGCTTAATTCCTGCTCGTCCTCGAGTAGTTAATGATAAAAACATTTTTGATTTGGAATTCAATCTAGCACATTTATCAATGTAATTTTCTTTTATGTGGCATGAATATTCAGATCCATAAGATTCCAAACAAAAGTTTAATACTGACATAAAAACAATAATACTTCAAGCATACTAATAAAGCAATCATGTCTTCTCAAAATAACATGGCTAAAGAAAGTTATCCCTACAAAATCATATAGTCTGGCTATGCTCTATCTTCATCACACAAAATATTTCATCATGCACAACCCCGGTGTTAGCCAAGCAATTGGTTCATACTTTTAATGCTCTCAAACCTTTTCAACTTTCACGCAATACATGAGCGTGAGCCATGGGTATAGCACTATAGGTGGAATAGAATATGGTGGAGGTTGTGTGGAGAAGACAAAAAAGAAGAAGAAAGTCTCACATCAACTAGGAAAATTAATAGGCTACGGAGATGCTCATCAATTGATGTCAATGCGAGTGAGTAGAGATTGCCATGCAACAGATGCACTAGAGCTATAAGTGTATGAAATCTCAATAGAAAACTAAGTGGGTGTGCATCCAACTTGCTTGCTCATGAAGACCTAGGGAAATTTGAGGAAGCCCATCATTGGAATATACAAGCCAAGTTCTATAATGAAAAATTCCCATTAGTATATGAAAGTGACAAAATAGGAGACTCTCCCTCATGAAGAACATGGTGCTAGTTTGAATCACAAGTGTGGAAAAAGGATAGTAACATTGCCCCTTTTC
>NC_041385.1:712465440-712520801 GCF_002162155.2 Triticum dicoccoides
ATGGAGTCTCATCTCTACTTGTGGGACAATCATAGCTTCCATCATCCTCTCCTCACATGGGACAATGCTCTAATAATGATCATCACACTTTTATTTACTTACAACTCAAGAATTACAACTCGATACTTAGAAGAATTATGACTCCATATGAATGCCTCATGCATATGAGAACAATATGACAATGATGGTGCATGTCATAATAAAACGGAATGGTTGAAGTTGCAAGGAAATATATCTCGGAATGGCTATGGAAATGCCATAATATGTAGGTATGGTGGCTGTTTTGAGGAAGGGTATATGGTGGGTTTAATGCACCGGCGAAAGTTGCACGGTACTAGAGAGTCTAGCAATGGTGGAAGGTTGAGAGTGCATATAATACATGGACTCAACATTAGTCACAAAGAACTCACATACTTATTGCAAAAATTCATTATCCCTCGAAACAAAGTACTAATACGTATGCTCCTAGGGGAAAGGTTGGTAGGAGTTAACCATCGCGCGCTCCCGACCTCCACACAAAGGAAGACAATCAAAAAATAAATCATGCTCCGACTTCATCACATAACAGTTCACCATACATGCATTCTTCAGGAATCACAAACTTTAACAGAAGTATTTCTACCAATCCACAACTACTCAATAGCATGACTCTAATATCACCATATTTATATCTCAAAACAGTTGCAAGGAATCAAACTTCTCATCTATTTAATGATCTTCATGAAAGTTTTTATTATATCCCTCTTGAATGCCCATCATATTAGGACTAAATTCATCACCTAAGCAAATTATCATGTTGTTTTAAGACTCTCAAAATAGTATAAGTGAAGCATGATAGTTCATAAATTTCTATAAAAGAAAACCACCGCCGTGCTCTAAAAATATATAAGTGAAGTACTAGATCAACTGCCTAGATCAAAAGATATAAGTGAAGCACATAGAGTATTCTATAAATTCACGACTAATGTGTGTCCCTCTCAAAAGGTGTGTACAGAAAGGATGATTGTGGTAAACTAAAAAGCAAAGACGCATATCATACAAGGCTCTCCAAACAAAACACATATCATGTAGCTAATAAAAATATAGCCTCAAGTAATTTTACTGATGGATTGAAGACAAAAGAGGGGATGCCATCCGGGGCATCCCCAAGCTTAGATGCTTGGTTCTCCTTGAATTTTACCTTGGGGTGCCTTGGGAATCCCCACGCTTAGGATCTTGCCACCCCTTATTCCATTGTCCATCAAAACTTTACCCAAAACTTGAAAACTTCACAACACAAAACTCAACAGAAAACTCATAAGCTCCGTTAGTATAATAAAGCAAATCACCACTTTTAGATATTGTTGTGAACTCATTCTAAATTTATAATGGTGTTATATATACTGTATTCCAACTTCTCCATGGTTCATACCCGCCGATACTACCCATAGATTCATCAAAATAAGCAAACAACACAATAAAAACAAAATCTGTCTAAAACAGAACAGTCTGTAGTAATCTGAAAACTTTGTATACCTCCATAACTACAAAAATTATGAAAAATTAGGAAAAATTAGGAAATTTGTATATCAATCTTTAAAAAAAATCAGATCCATAACACGTTCCTGTGATTTTTCAAAATTCTGCTACTGGACGCAAAAGTTTCTATTTTTCAGCAAGATCAAATCAACTATCACCATAGATCATCCCAAAGGTCTTACTTGGCTCAAACACTAATTAAAATTATAAAAACACATCTAACCAGAGGCTAGAAGATTTATTTATTGAAGAACGGAAAGAAAGCCAAAAAAATAAAAACTATTGGGTTGTCTCCCAACAAGCTCGTTCTTTATAGCCATTAAGATGGGCTTGATATTTCAATGATGCTCACATGAAATATCGTAATTGAAACACAAAGAGAGCATCATAACCCATGTGACAAACACATTTAAGTCTAATATACTTCCTATGCATAGGCATTTTATAGGGAAAATATTTACCAAGAGAAGCAAAAACTAGCATATGCAAGGAAGAAGAAATAAACAATAGCAATCTCAACATAATGAGAGGTAATTTAGTAACATGAAAATTTCTACAACCATATTATCCTTTCTCATAATAATTACATGTGGGACCATATTCAAATTCAGTAATATAGCTATCACATAACATATTCTCTACATGATCCACATGCATGCAAAGTTGTCACTCTTCCAAAATAGTGGGATTATCATTAAATAAAGTCATGACCTCTCCAAGCCCACTTTTATCAAAAAAATTCATAAGATTGATCATTATCCAAAGTAGTGGGATCATTATTACCTAGAGTTTACACTCTTCCAAACCCACTTTCAATATTATTGCAAACACTATTATCAAGATCATATTCATGACGAGGCTTAAATAAGTTTTCAAGATCATAAGATGCATCACCCCAATCATGATCATTACAATAAGTAGTGGGCATAGCAAAATTAGCATCCCCAAGCTTAGGGTTTTGCATATCATTAACACAATTGACATTAATAGAATTTATAATAACATCATTGCAATCATGATTTTCATTGAAGGAACTATCAAGTGTGGGTGCAATAGCAATAATTTCATGTTTAACATAAGGAACTATAGCAAGTTCATCTCCATAAGAATAATTAATATTGGCATCATGGCCATAAGAATAGCAAGCATCATGTTCATCAAGGAGGAATGTTTCAATCAAATCAACGGAATCATAATTATCTATAGATCCATGCATATCTTTATTTTCTTCCAAAGCAACGGACATTTTCTCAATAAATTGTTTAACATAGGCATTAGAAGCATAGTTTTCATAGCAATATTTAAGTATGTCAAAAATTTCAGATTTGTAGAGAGTAATATCATGCTTTTCAATCAAAGAAGCAATTTCATAAGCACCCTTAAATGCAACAAATTCTTATATTTTTTCGCTATCGTAGTAACTATAAACACCTTTGGCACAAGAATATAAGACTTCATTATTACTAAACTCACATAGGTAGGGAAGGTGTTTTTAGGGTTCTCCGAGCAACAAGTAAAATCATAAATTCCACATAGATTCCAAGCATGGCATAGCAAACAATTTATTTGATTCCATAAAGTCCCCCTTTTTGAGATAAATGGTGATGCAGAAAATGAGCGTGCTCATCTAATGACTTTCCCTCAACTAAACTAGTTGGGGTTTCAGCACGAGCACATATGGATCGAAGATGGTACAAGTAGAAAACTTTAAGTGGATCCATATCAATAGATTTTTAGCAAGCAAATAGAAGGTACATGTCAACACAAGCAAAGATAGCAAACAAGCAAAAGGGCATATGGAAAGATGAACGAAAAGAGGGCGAACAAAAGGCAACTATTTTTGTGTTTTTGAAAACGTTTTAGAAGTGGGGGAGAGGAAAACGAGAGGCAAATGGCAAATAATTTAAATGCATGAGATGAGAGTTTATGATAGGTACTTGGTAGGCTTGATGTATATCCTCCCCGGCAACGGCGCCAGAAATTCTTCCTGCTACTTCTTGAGCTTGTGTTGGTAATTCTCTTGAAGAGGAAAGGGTGATGCAACAAAGTAGAGATAAGTATTTCCCTCAGTTAAGAACTAAGATATCAATCCAGTAGGAGGAACAAGCAAGTATCCAATGGATGCACCTGCATAAACTAACAACCACTTGCACACAACACCAAAAAGGGGTTGTTAATCCCTTCACGGTCACTTGCAAGAGTGAGATCTGATAGAAATAAATATAAAATAGTTTATAGGTCTGAAAATATATGATGGAAAATACACCCGGGGGCCATAGGTTTCACTAAAGGCTTCTCTCTTGAAAGAAAACATTCGGTGGGTGAACAAATTACTGTTGAGCAATTGATAGAAAAGCACATAATTATGACGATCTAAGGCAATGATCATGAATATAGGCATCACATCCATGACAAGTAGACCGACTCCTGTCTGCATCTACTACTATTACTCCACACATCGACCGACTCCTGCCTGCATCTAGAGTATTAAGTTCAAAAGAATAGAGTAATACATTGAGCAAGATGACATGATGTAGAGGGATAAAATCAAGCATTATGATATAAACCCCATCTTTTTATCCTTAATGGCAACAATACAATACGTGCCTCGCTACCCCTACTATTTCACTGGGTGAGGACACCGCAAGATTGAACACATCACAAAGCACCTCTCCCATGGCAAGATAGATCAATCTAGTTGGACAAACCAACAATAGATTTGAGAGAAATACAAAGCTATTTAAATCATGCATATAAGAATTCAGAGAAGACTCAAATAATATTCGTAGATAATCTGATCATAAATCCACAATTCAGCGGATTTCAACAAACACACCGCGAAAGAAGATTTCATCGGATAGAAGCAAGAACATCGAGGAGAACATTTTATTGAAGATCAAAGAGAGAGAAAAAGCCATCTAGCTACTAGCTATGGACCCATAGGTCTATGGTAAACTACTCACACATCATCGGTAGGGCAGCAATATTGATGTAGAAGCCCTCCATGGTCGAATCCCCAGTCGACATAATACCGAAAAAGGCCCCAAGATGGGATCTCATATGATCAGAGGCCTGCGGCGGTGGAAAAGTTTTTTTCGTGGATGCTTCTGATGTAGATGGAATATTTGGATATTTATGGAGCAAGAATTAGGGTTAGGGGAGTCCCAAGGGGCCCACAAGCCTGGGGGGCGTGCCCTGAGGGCTTTTGGCCCTCTCGTGGCTCGTGTGGCCTCCTCTCCAAGTCTCCTGGGTTTCTTTTGGTCCAAGAAAATTTATCATAAATTTTTATTCCGTTTGGTATTCCGTTCTGAAAAAGTCAAAAACAAGGAAAAAACAACAACTAGCACTGGGCACTAGGTTAATAGGTTAGTCCCAAAAAAAGATATAAAATAGTACCAAAATGCATATAAAACATCCTAGATGGATAATATAATAGCATGGGACAATCAAAAATTATAAATTCGTTGGAGACGTATCAGTGCTCTATCTGCTCATGGAGCTTGAAGATAGCCTCTCCAATATTAGCGGCATCCAGCTTGTGGTCGCGGGTGAATTCCCTGATCATGGAGTGGTTGGCGTTGAGTCTGCGACCATTTAGATTATGTATTTATTATAACTCAAAGCCGCACTAGCACCATAGTTGGTGTAAATGTAATGAAATCCGTCATGTTTATATGAAATTTGGCTATGTTTGAACGAATTTCTTCCAGTTAGTTCGAATTGTTGACCGGATGTATGCGGGCAACATTGGATGGCGGCCTCCTGCACCCATGCACTCGAGCTGGTCCCTGTTCGTAAATGGATACTGGAGGAAATTTGCGGGTTGCTGTTGGAGTTGAGCTTACGTGATCAGTATTGTTCATGAATAAAAGCAACCTACAAGTATAGCTGAAGCTCCCAGGCCAGATATGTACATGGGTTACCACTTACCACAACGACCATCTGTTTGTGCAATATCTACCTTCATGTGTTTTGGAGATTGTAGACAGAAACATGTATGGACTGATTTGTTTGCTAGTGCATTCAGAGATAAATAGTCCATACAGAAACCGAAGAGAATGTTGTCTCCGGTGCCAAGTTCGAGGAACTTCACTGAAGTATATCTGTGCTGCAGAGAAGAACAAGCTACATCTGTTAAAGACATGTAGACGAGAATATTGTTGTGAAGGAATTATCCCCTCGAAAGATTACTGCTGAAGCAAAGCATTTGGTTCGCTGTTGTTGTCCGAAGAAATTGAATGCAGCAAGGGGAAGTTGAAGACAAATTGAAGACATAGTATTCTTTTCGTCTATCTTCTTTTGTTCATTTGAGTCATAGGACCTTCGTACTATGAAGAGGGGTATAGGTTCTCGAAGCTTTGGTTCGCGGTGATGCTTAGCCCAAAACCTTTGAAAGTTGCGACAGAAACCTCTTTGTGTTCCGAGCAAATGCTTGCCAGCAAGAGATTGTGATCTTCTTTGCTGCGAGAGATTTGTCTCAGACTAAGGAGTTACACTACTTGCTCTACAAGTAATGTTACCGTTGTGCTCAAAATACGACCATTGGACTCGTATCGTTCGGCCTTTGGCCGCTCTCGATGTCTAATTTGGTCATTTCCCATCTGGGAAGGCTGCGGCTATCAATAGCCAACCCGCACCAACTTTGTCTAGGGATGGCAATGGGTACCCATTACCCGCGTACCCGGCGGGTAAAAACCCTATTAGGGCAAGGGTATGGCTCACAAAAATACCCATGGATACATAAATAGGAAAATTTGAAACCCATCGGGTATAGTGGGTACGGGTATGGTTTAGTATAACCCATCCCCGTGTACCCACGTACCCGCATGTAATATGATTTCTTAAATAGGCCTTAAATATTATGTATCCATATTTTTTTTGAGGGAATATTATGTATCCATATACTAAATGTTTTTCACATAAATCCCGCAACTGGCCCACAATAAAGGCATATGACCCACGAGCCCATCCCATACATGCACGTATCTAGGTGATGAATGTCCTTGTCTCAAAAAAGGTGATTAATGTCCAAAAGTGCCTCGTTCCTTATATGGCTATATCAGCGTGATTCACGTCTAAAATTACCTCGCACGCTCGTAGCAGCCAACGCCCGGCAGATCGATCTCACCTTCTCGCTGCTGCCCACTTCCGCCGGGGCCTCCAGCCGCTTGATGCCTCGCACCACCACCCCTTTCCCGTCCTCCTAGGTGGATGCCAACACCATGGATCCAGGGCCTTGTGCCTCCATGCACTACGAAAGAGCCAACTCCCCGACTGACATCAAGGTCTCCCACCTCCTGCTCTAGGGTCCAAGGCGCAACATCGTTGCAGCACTGTGCCCAAGTTGTCCATGAAGCAGCGACACCCTAGCTTGCTTAGCAATGGTCCATCCGTTGCTGTTGCTACCAAACACAAGAACAAGAGCAAGGTTATTTTGGCCAGGTGAGTATCAATTTTATTTACTATTTTATGATCATGAGTGCTGATCTTAGAGTAGGAATATGTTTGTTGTCCATAGATAATGCTATGTATTCATGTGTTGCTGTCATGACATGCTGATGTTTATAAATTATTATTATAAGTTATTTATTACTATGTAATGCTCAAATTGATGTGTTGCAAATCTGGGTAATTTTACCAGCGGGTACCCATTTACCCTGACGGGTGATGGGTATGGGAAAAAGTTGTACCCGTCGACGGGTATGGCTACGAGTAATGGGTAAGGTTTGGGGCGACGGGTAAGGGTATGGGGTGGCTCTACCCATACCGAAACCCTGCGGGTGCCATCCCTAGCTTTGTCCGGTGGCTGCTCCACTAACGATTTCTGAGAAGATTGATTTGCGCACCCCCTCTCCGAGTGATTTGAGTTTAAGATCCACCAGGAGAAAAATCAAGAGCCCAAACTTAGACAGTGATTGAGCATCATAATAGTTTTGAGTTAGAGTTCTTGTACTTATTACTCTTGAGAGTTGCGCACTCTCTAGACGGATAGGTTTCGGCTCGAGTGTTGAAGAGGTGTTGTCTTCACCGAGCTAGATCTCAGCAACCAAGAGTGATTATGGTTTGCGAAGGTCAACCGAAGGTTTGGAGATCGTCGACAAGTATCTACCACGAGTGAAATCAACTGAAGTTTGATCAGCTTCGAGTTGAAGGAGAATAGGGTGAAGAGAATTTATCTTCCGTATTAAGTCACAGCCCCTCCAACCAGACGTAGGCCTTTGGCAAAAGGGTGAACTAGTCTACCAAATCTCTCTGTCGCCATCGAGCTCCACTGGTTCAAATTCACTTCACTGCATAACTTTCGGCAGCTCTCTTATGTGCTCTGTGATGATAGTTATCTGATTAGTTATCTTCTGTCGCATATCATTTGGTTCCCTCTTGCTGTATCTGTTATCATTCGTTGATCGTATTGTTGCACCTCCATCTTTCTGTCAAGCTATCTCAGTTATTTCTTTCCTCTGTGTTGTGATCTATTCTATCTGTATTTTTTTCTTCATAGTTATCCATCGCAGTTCTGCTCTAGCTACGTGTCATGATATTACTTTTGGCGTATAGCATTACCATCTCATCATCAAGCCTGTTATATATTATGCATGAACCATTATTGCATCCTACATCGAAGATTTTATTCCACAATTGCAAGCTTGAATTAGTTCATATCTTCCCAATCTTATTTCCGCTGCTATGTTTGGGATCTGTTCAAAATAGTCGCAAGAATTTTTTAATCTCCCATTCATCCCCCTCTGGTCGATATACTCTCGGTCCTAACAGTTGGTGTCAGAGCGGGTTCTCCCTGTCTCTTTTTATTAAAGGTTTAACGTCCTTGGAGTTTTGAGTATGTCATATGCAGGTAGATCCTCACACTAAAAGATTTCCTATCTTCGATGGAAATGACTATCTCTACTGGAAAGAAAGAATGAGAATCAGAATTCAAGCTATCCACTATGATCTATTGCAGATTGTGGAAAATGGATACACTATTCAGCACCTTGATGCTCCAACCCCTGATGATAAAGCTATGCTGCAGTTGAATGTACAAGTGAAAGACGTTATCTGTTCAAGTATCTGAAAAGAAATTTTCATTCGGTTCCAGACGCTTGACACTGCTAAGCAACTCTGGGATGACATCAAAAACGCTCATGAAGAATTCATTGCCAGAATAGACCCTCACACTCAAATGCTCGTGCCATGTTTGCTGGTTTCAGAAGTCTTCATAAGGAAAGTGCTATGGAACTCATTGAACGACTAACAAACATTATCGAAAGACTTCATCAGTGAGGAGTAACTGATATCACCGATAGAGATGTGGTCAACAAGCTACTGACGCTACCTTCAATCCCATCATAGCAGAAATCAAGCAAAGACCAGATTATGAAGAACTTCACTATGTAGAGGTCATGACGCTGTTGTCACTTCACGAAGAAAAGATGGAACTTGAAAATGTAGCTCACGAATCTTCTTCGGAAGGTGAAGGATAAATTCTCTCAAACTATGGAAGTTCACACGAAGAAGAAGATGTTGAGAATCAACACACCATCACCAGAGAACTAGAGATGCTAACAGAAAGGCTAAGTAATCTTAGAAGACAAAATTTATGCCTCACGAATGATGATAAATTTGACTCGCCTTAATCATCAAGAAGGCTACCTCCAAAAGAAATGAAGTGCTTCAAGTGCAAACAATTTGGTCATCTCATAGCGGACTATCCCAGCTGGGAAGGAAAACCTAGCAATAGATGGAAGTATCTTCACTGTTGTCGTGGAAAGGTCACGACAGATGTCCTAGCAAAAGGACTTAGTCATGGAGCCATCGCAACTAGGAAGCTTGAAGGGGTTAAAAGTGAAAAAGGACACGAGAGTTTATACTGGTTCGGCCCCTTTAGGTGAAGGTAAAGGCCTAATCCAGTTTGAGGTGGTATTGCTTATGTCTTGATTACCAGGGAGAGAAATCAGCTCGACCTTGTTCTTGATCTGATCTTACTTGTCCTGAACCACCGCTGTGTCGTCCCTTTATATACAGAGGTCGACACACAGCGGACCACAGAGTCCCGGACGGCTCATAAACAGTGTCCGGCTCGGTGACTATATATTCTTACCTTACAATACAAGTCGTACATACATGTCGGTTTATCTCTACGAGCCTTAAGTCACCTTTGGGCATTGGGCCCTTAGCTGAAAAGCCATCTTCAAATATCTTCGTGGGCTTCACTATGATGAATCTCCATAGGTATGACCCGGCCCCTCCCGGGCGGGTCACACCTAATAGTTATATCCCCAACACTAGGCCCCAGATTGATTTGAACTGGTTCATGTCAATCTTCAATGCTTAGGAAAAATCTTCTGATCTTCATCTGTACGAGAGCTTATAACCCGCCATGACGTCATCTTCTGGATCCATGATAATCCGCCATGAAGTCACTTGCCATTAATTCACACTTTGTTCAACATATCTCAATGGATCCTTATCTTAATAACTATCCCAAAAATCGAGGCATCTGGGCAGCTGTATAACCATGTTTTTGACCTCCTCGTTTTTTGCACCCACTTATCAACCATTCCTTATAAATAGCCACGACTGGTCTCTCCTCATTCTCCCCCTTTCTAGCGTCTTCTTCCTCTCGTGACCCTCTGCCGCTCGAGCTAGGCCGCCGCCGCAGAGCACCTAGTCCTCCTCAACCTCGGTCGCTGCATCAACCTGTGTTGGACCAGAGTACAACGGTGCCCCAGCGTAGTTGAATCTGCACCTGTAAGTGCCTCTTCTCTAGCGCGTTAGATCACATTAGGGTTCCTAAGTGTTCATCGTGTTCTTCGTAGTGTTCTTCTTAGCCTATCCACCGCAAAACCTTTTGATCTAGAAACGGTACAAAACGTATGCGGTAGTTGTTTTGTTTTCACCTTTCATACTAGCAGATCCCCTTTCCTGGAAGAAAAGATCCCTTTAGTGCTTATGAACTCATCTGCACTGGGTTTTTAGGTCCAGATTTATTTCCTTTTTCTGAACAGACGATGATCCAAAATAATAGCTGCAACATGTGAAACCTGTTTGTATGGGACTTAGCAAGAAAACTGCATCTTAATAGATCCTCCTAGTCATGGCCGCTCATATCACCGGCTTTTAACGGTGATGCTCAATAGATAACATAAAACTTGCTCATGGCAGCTTAAATAACCTGACGTAATTAGTCATATACCATTAGGCCCATTTATAAGCCGCCAGCCTGAATATGTGCTTGTAATATTTCTTCCTCCGGCTTAAATTTGAACCGGCAATTTTACTCTTTTTTAGGCTTCCTTCACAATGCCGCCCAAAACAACCACTTCACGTAACTGAGTCAAATCCATCATCATGGAGAGTACTCTTGACGATTTCGTGAAAATCGGATATCTGCCCAAAAAGGATGTCATGTCTTATCGCCCTCCTAAACCGACAGAAGAGAAGCCTGAACCAAAAAATGGGGATGTCATCGTTTTCACTGATCACATGAACCGGGGCTTCTCACCGCCCGACTCTAAGTTCTTCAGAGATGTTCTACACTTTTTTGACCTCCGTCCTCAAGACATTGGACCCAACTCTGTGTCCAATATATGCAACTTTCAAGTGTTCTGTGAGGTGTATCTTGGAGAAGATCCCAGCCTACTTCTTTTTAGAGAATAGTTTTACTTAAACTGCCAAAATAAATACTCCAACGAACCTAGCTTGGAACTTGGTGGGGTCTCGATCCATCGACGCAGAGACGCCATTTTTCCTTCTGCGCAACCACCCAGTCACCCCAAGGATTGGAATCATACATGGTTCTAGTGCCAAGATACTTCTCCGGTTGATGAGAACCCTCTGCCCGGGTTCCATGCTCTGCGTCTTGAATCCAATCATCCGCTCCCCGAAATGTTGACAACCGTTGAACACCAGAACCTCGCCCCTGCCCTTGCAAAGGTCAAAGCTCTATTGGGAAACAGCTTAAATGGCATTGATTTAGTCCGGTGTTGGGTCGCATGGCGGATCATCCCATTGAGTCGCCGCTTCGGGTTAATGTGCACTTATACAGGTGACAAAAAGGATCCTCTACGCCACAGCCCTGACGATTTATCTGATGATGTTGTCAATGATATGACGAAGTCACTTCTGAATGAAAGCCTAGAAGACTGCGGCAAGGTGGGCCTAAGCCCTTTCTGCAAAGCTAACCCGGCTCCAGGAGTAAGCCACCAAACTTAGTTATTTTACCTTTATCTTTGACGCTTTGTCTTAACCTAATTCTTTACTGATTTTCAGAGGCTGATGATAAATTTTGGAAGAAAAAATATGACCATGAGGCTGCGAAGAGAGCCAGGAAGGCCAAGAAAGCCGCCAGGAAAGCAGCCGTCAAGAAAAGAGGAAATAAGACCAGCGCTTCTGACCTGCTTCAACTGGATGACTCCCCTGAGTCGGAGGTAGCCCTTGACTCCCTTGGCTCATTTTTTAACCATCTTATTGATATTGATTATCATCAGGATGACACGGGAATGAGTCAGGGAGTGGATGAAGAGGTAACTATTATTTCCTCTGACTCCGAGCCTTTGCCAAGATAAAAAATCCGAAGAGTAACCCGGAAAGTAAGATTTTCACATCCCTTAGCTTACCAGCATCCTCACTTTCTTTTGAAGCGGCAGATTCATGAGAGCCGGAGGCAGACCCGGACCAGCAAGGATGCGGAACTCTCCTTCGGCTTACCAAATATGCCGAGGAAGCGCCGAAATGAGGTCACCTTTGACTTAAACCCTTTTTATCCTTTGGTGGGTCTCACTCATCAACCACTCAACTCTTCTAATTCAAATTATCAAGAAACTTCATATTCTTCCAGCGACTCAATCCAGTCTAATATGCCGGCTTTCAAGACCGCTCCAGGGTAATGCCAATTTACTTATCCTTTACTCATTTCAATCTTTCTATACTTTGTACTGACCCTTTTTGACTTTTGCAATGGAAAAGCAAAGCCCAGTAAGCGCACAAAGAAGAACAAGCCGATCGAAGAGTCGACCATCCATGAGCTGGAGCTCCAGACTGCAGCGTCTGAGGCCTCTGTCCCTGAACCGCCGCCTGGGCCAGTTCATGATATGCCAACAATGACCGCTGACCCGCCTGTCGATCAAGCCGTCGATGGCTCTGTAAACCCTGAAGCTTCAAGCCCGGTTAAGACAGCCAACCCACAAGATGTTGATGTGGAAATCACCAAGACCGGCTATACTGAGTTTGGGAGACCTACCGTACTGGCCAAGTGTTCTGCCAAGGAGGAGCGCAAAGTCAGATTTGACATGGGTGATTACTCCCATTTGAACATTGGTGAAGTTTTTTCTAGTTATCTTAGCAAAGTGCATAGCAGCCGCAATCTTGAAGTAGACATGGTGACTCAAATGCATCAGAAGTTTGAGGTACAAATTCTTCCTTTACTGAGTTATGCTTACTATGCCAGCCCCCAAGTCTACTGTTTATAGTAAATATGCTGTAGACTTTAAATGAACCATGAGCATAAGTCATATCCTTTGGTAGAATTATTTGATCATCCAATTGATTCTGTAGTCCCCAAGGGTCGGTTTAATCAGCATGAATGAGCCAGTCCTTCATGTGTAGAAGACAGTTCTTGTGTATTTTTTTAACAGTAATATGCATTAGTCCCCAAGTGCCAAGTACTCTTGCTTGCAAAGTGCTTGAGACTTATTCTCATAAGCCGCCACATAAATAGAACTTTTGGTAGACATTAGCCCCCAAGTGCCAAGTGTTATTGCGTGGAAAAAGGCTTGGGACTTGATATGTTGAACTAACTCTTGAATTATGACGTTGATCCGGCTTATGAACAGACCACCACTGCTCAACTTCAAACTGAGCTGTCTGAGCTTAAGACTCGTCTGGAGCTGCAGGAGCTTGAGACCCAGAAAGCAAACTCAAAGTTTGAGTTCAGCGTATCTGAACAAGCAAAACTGAAGGCCGACTTTGAAGTCGAGAAAAATGCCTGGGCTGTAGAAAAGACTGCCTTGACCCAGCGAGCTGAAAAAGCAGAGGCGACTCTTGAAGAAGTAACCCCTGAATTATCCGGCTTAAAACGCCATGTGTCTCAGATGGTCTCGGCTATCTTTGGTAAGCCGCCCTATGAGTGTCAAGTGTTGAATCTTTGTCTGGATCATATGAACTGTTTTAACTCAACTGTTACTGTTATGTAGGCCCCAGGAGCACCAACATCAACCAAAACATGTTGGTGAAGCTGAAGGCGGTTTATACGCTTGTAGAACATCTTTATACTAGAGATCAACGTGCCTTGTACACCGTTGCCCTGTCCAATGAAGCCCCCACGCTCTTTGTTGACGTGCTAAGGAAGCTTTCTGTGCTGCCCCAGCGGTTTAATGAAATAAAACTATCATCTGTGAGAGCCGGAGCCGTATCTGCCTTGTGTCGGGCCAAAGCATGGCTGCCGTAACTAGACCCGGCCGACATCTCAATTGGATATCCAAGCCTTAAGGAGGATGGCTCTCCGTTTGAATAGACGGATTTTGCTGCTTGCGTGAAGGAGATACATCCTGTGGCCAGCCTGATTGCCAATGAGATGGACCTCACCAAGTACCATCCGGCTTATGACGTGGGAAATCAGAGGATATCAACACTGACTTATAAATTGACCAGCCTGATCCCCCCAATCCGTAAGCACACCTTCGCCCCTGAAGTTGACCCGTCCAGGCTAATTGACGATGAAACTGAGTTTGAGGCTTTGAATGGCATTGACTGGTCGTCATCAACCTTCCAGGACGGGGAACATGACAAAGAAGTGGAGAGGGTTGATCCAGAAGCCTCAGGCCAACATAGGCAGGAAGATTAACCCGCTGGGTCGCTCATATCTGTGATGTCTGAAAAAACAATTGATCATTTAGACTCGAGGAGTCATGTAATAGGGTAGAAATGACTTTGCCCTGTCGTGCCATCATGCATATTTTGGTGCTCAACACTGTTAAGCCGCCATCTTATATTTACCCTTGTCATACTCATCATCTGGTTTCCTGATGCATAAGAAAGTCCTTGAACTATCCTGCACATAGAAATAGATCACAAGAACCCTTGGCGGTTTACCGCAGGGCGGGTCCTATAACCACTGATGTATAAAAAGAGTCACAGATAAGCATGTTATGAATCATAACTGTGAAACATAACTATAATAATAATATCATACCTTTGATATTGAATTTGCACTGTCGGTTTATGTGACCTACGCAGTAAGGGTGATAACCCAATCTTTAGAAGCCGGGGCTTCCAACGGTTTGATGTTTGTCATATGTTGACGACTTATCGTTCAAAGTCAAGCCGAGTTAAATAGAAACCACATATATATGCCTCAGATATGAAAAAAGGTCTCAAGACAAACCCAAAAGATTGTTTTTTAAAAGACTTAAGTCAAACAGAAAGAAAAAAGTGAGGCTTCTGATTCGAATACGACCAGTAAGCCGGACCAAAAGGGGTTAAGCTTTGATTCGAATACGATCAAGAAGCCCCCTAGTGGGTTTGGCATTGCGCCGATCAAGAGGGCACCGACAGCTATGTTCTCTTTGGTTCGAATACGACCTATGTTTGAACACGAAGCTCCCAAATGACCTTGAGCCTTTTTAATGACTCTGATTCGAATACGATCAAAGTCGGACCCAAAAGGGGTTAAGCTATGATTCGAATACGATCAAGAAGACCCCTAGTGGGTTTGGCATTGCGTCGATCAAGAGGATACCGACAGCTATGTTCTCTTTGGCTCGAATACGATCTATGTTTGAACAGGAAGCCCCCAAATGACCTTAAGACTTTTTAACGACTCTGATTCGAATACGACCAGAGTCGGATCAAAAAGGGTTAAGCTATGATTCGAATATGATCAGCCCCCAAATGATCAAATTGTTTGAACAGCTATGATTTGGATACGATCAGGAAGCTGTGCCAAAGGAGTTAAGGTAGATTCGAATATGATTAGCCCCCAATTGGTCTTTGGAATTATGATGATGAAGACACATGATCATTGAAGATGAAAAGGACAGAGGTCCTGCTTAATTACTTATCGTAATATATACATGGTAAAAAATATGTACATCATAAGAGTCGGTGGCTCAAGTGTAGTAAGGCCGAAGATGAGCGATATTCCACGACCGGCGGGTCTCCTCCTCCGGCTTAGGTGAGTCTTTGTGCTCTCGAACATCGATAAGGTAGTATGACCCGTTGTTGAAGTTCTTGCTGACCACAAAGGGCCCTTCCCAAGGTGGGGATAACTTGTGTGCATCAGTTTCATCCTGGATGAGCCGGAGCACCAAATCACCTTCTTGAAAGATTCTGGACTTAACCCGGCGGCTGTGATAACGGCGCAGGTCCTGTTGGCAAATCGCCGAGCGGGCTGCTGCCAAGTCACGCTTCTCATCTAACAGGTCAAGTGCATCCTGATGCACTTATTAATTATCAGCTTCAACATAAGCTGCCACACGGGGCAAGTCATGATGAATGTCACTAGGAAGAACCGCCTCTGCTCCATAAACCATGAAGAAAGGGGTGTAACCCGTAGATCTGTTGGGGGTATTATTGATACTCCATAGTAGTGATGGTAACTCCTCCACCCAACAACCAGGTGTCCGTTGCAAAGGAACCAGAAGCCAGGGCTTGATGCCTTTCAGAATTTCCTGATTGGATCTTTCGGCTTGACCATTGGACTAGGGGTGAGCCACTGATGAAACGTCAAGCCGAATATGCTCACATTGACAAAATTCTTCCATAGCACCCTTGGATAGATTAGTGCCATTGTCAGTTATAATGCTGTGTGGAAAGCCAAAACGAAAGATCACCTTTTTCAGGAATTGAACCGCTGTGGCTGCGTCACACTTACTAACTGGCTCTCCCTCAACCCACTTCATGAATTTGTCAACCGCCACCAAGAGGTGGGTCTTTTTATCCTTGGACCTTTTGAAAGGCCCAACCATGTCAAGTCCCCAGACTGCAAACGACCAAGTAATTGGAATCATCCTCAATTCTTGAGCCGGCACGTGAGCTTGCCATGAAATTTTTTGACAACCATCACATTTACTGACCAAATCCTCTGCGTCAGCATGAGCCATCAGCCATTAAAATCCATGACGAAAAGCTTTGGCCACAAGGGACTTTGAACCGGCATGATGGCCACAATCCCCTTCATGAATCTCTCAAAGAATCTCTTGACCTTCCTCGGGAGAGACACAACATTGAAACACCCCAGTGATGCTGCGATGATGTAACTCACCATTGGCAATTGTCATTGACTTAGACCGCCAGGTTATCTGCCTGGCCAAGGATTCATCCTCAGGTAACTCGCCCCGGGTCATATAAGCCAAATATGGCACTGTCCAATCTAGGATGACGTGAAGAGCCGCCACCAATTGTGCTTCTGGGTCAGGAATAGCCAGGTCCTCCTCTGTAGGCAACTCGACAGAAGGGTTATGCAGAATATCCAAGAAAGTGTTCGGTAGCACCGGCTTACGCTGAGATCCCAGCCGGCTTAAAGCATCAGTTGCCTCATTCTTTCTACGATCAATGTGCTCTACTTCATAACCTTTGAAGTGCCCAGCAACAACATCAACTTCAGGGCAATAAGCCGCCATGAGGGGATCCTTGGAATCCCATTTGCCTAAGACTTGTTGAGCCACCAAATCTGAGTCGCCAAAGCACCTTACTCGGCTTAAATTCATCTCCTTAGCCATCCGAAGACCATGGAGCAGGGCCTCATACTCAGCTGCATTGTTAGTACAGGGAAACATCAACCTTAGCACATAACAGAATTTGTCACCTTGAGTGGAAGTTAAAACTACTCCAGCCCCTGAGCCCTCCAATTGCCTGGACCCATCAAAGTGAATAGTCCAATACGTGTTATCCGGCTTATCTTCAGGCATCTGTAGCTTTGTCCAGTCATTGATGAAATCCACCAGTGCTTGAGACTTGATAGCCGTGTGTGGCACATACTTTAAACCATGAGGCCCAAGCTCAGTGGCCCACTTGGCGACTCGTCCTGTGGCTTCTCTGTTTTGAATGATATCTCCTAAAGGAGCAGAACTGACCACAGTGATGGGATGGCCCAGAAAATATTGTTTAAGCTTCCGGCTGGCCATGAACACCCCATAAACAAGCTTCTGCCAATGTGGATATCTCTGCTTGGACTCAATAAGCACCTCACTGATGTAGTAAACCGGCCGTTGAACCGGATACTCTTTACCAGCCTCCTTGCGCTCCACCACAATGGCCACACTGACAGCATGTGTGTTAGCATCCACATATAACAATAATGGCTCCTTGTCAATGGGATCAGCAAGAACCGGCGGCTCGCTAGCTGCCTCTTCAAATCTTCAAATGCATCATTAGCATCATCGCTCCAGACAAAGTCGTCTGTTTTCTTCATCATCTGGTACAGTGCTATGGCCTTCACCTAACCGGCTTATGAAGCGGCTTAAAGCTGCAATATGACCCGCCAGACGCTGAACATCATTGATACACTTGGTTTCTCCAAAGAGGTAATAGCCTTGATATTCTCCGGGTTAGCCTCAATGCCTCTGTTAGAAAACAGAAATCCCAAAAGCTTGCCTGCTGGCAGACCAGAGACACACTTGGCCGGGTTAAGCATCATATTGTAGACCCAGAGATTATCAAAGGTCTCCCTTAAGTCATTTATCAGGATTTTCTTCTCTCTGGATTTCACCACAATATCATCCACATAAGCATGAACATTATGCCCAATCTGAGTATGAAGACAATTCTGCAGACAGCGCTGATAAGTCGCCTGGGCACTCTTGAGCCCAAAAGGCATAGACACATAGCAGAAGGCTCCAAAGGGAATAATAAAAGCTGTCTTCTCCTGGACCTTAACTACCATCTTGATCTGATGATATCCAGAGTAAGCATCCAAAAAACTCAAACGCTAACAACCTGCTGTAGCATCAATGATTTGATCAATACGAGGGAGAGCAAAGGGATCAGCCGGACAAGCCTTGTTCAAGTCTGTGTAATCCACACACATACGCCAAGTGCCATTCTTCTTGAGCACTAGCACCGAGTTAGCCAACCACTTAGGATGAAACACTTCAATAATGAACCCAGCTGCCATGAGCCGGCCACCTCCTCACCAATGGCCTTACGCCTCTCCTCATTAAACCGCCGAAGAAACTGCTCGACCGGCTCAAATTTTGGATCAATATTGAGAGTGTGCTCAGCGAGTTCTCTCGGTACACCCGGCATGTCAGAAGGTTTCCATGCAAAGATGTCCCGATTCTCACGGATGAACTCGATGAGCGTGCTTCCTATTTGGGATCCAGATTAGCACTAATACTGAACTGCTTAGATGAGTCGCCCGGAACGAAATCAACAAGCTTGGTGTCATCGGACAATTTAAATTTCATTACCGGGTCATGCTCCGTAGTTGGCTTTTTCAAAGACGTCATATCAGCTGGATCAACATTATCCTTGTAAAACTTCAACTCTTCCGCTGCACAGACCGACTCAGCATAAGCCGTGTCACCTTCTTCGCACTCCAAGGCTACCTTCCGACTACCATGAACCGTGATGGTCCCCTTGTAACCCGGCATCTTGAGCTGCAAATAGACGTAACACGGCCACGCCATGAACTTGGCATAAGCCGGCCGTCCAAATAGAGCATGATATGGGCTCCTGATTTTAACCACTTCAAAAGTTAACTTCTTAGCCCTGGAATCGTGCTCATCTCCAAAGGCTACCTCCAGTTCAATCTTGCCAACTGGGTATGCCGACTTACCAGGAACCACACCATGAAAAACAGTATTGTACTGCTTAAGATTCTTATCAGTTAACCCCATGCGACAGAAAGTTTCATAATAAAGGATATTAATGCTGCTACCTCCATCCATGAGCACCTTAGTAAACTTGTATCCACCAACTTGAGGTGCCACCAACAAAACCAAGTGACCCAGGTTATCAACCCAGGGCCGGTGATCCACCCGACTCCACATAATGGGTTGCTTAGACCATCGCAAGTACTGGGGAACTGCCGGCTCAACGGCGTTCACTGCCCTCTTGTGAAGCTTCTGGTCCCGCTTGCATAAACTTGTGGTGAAGACATGATACTGCCCACTGTTCAACTGCTTTGGATGACTTTGATACCCGGATTGCTGCTGCTGCTGACCCCCTTGGTCGGATTGCTGGTTATAACCACCCTGGTTGCCTTGATTATATCCACCTTGGTTATTTTGGTGGCCCTGAAAACCGGAATTAGAGCCGCCACCTCCATAACCCGGGCCCTGGAAACCTCTACTGCCTGAGCCGCCGCTCGGTCCATGGTTACTGTCAAACATGTTAGAGTTTTTGAAAGCCTTCATAATCGTACAATCTTTCCAACGGTGAGTGGATGGTTTCTCAAGAGTACCGTGCCTTGGACAGGGCTCATTTAGCAACTACTCATGACTGGGACCTGACCCGCCGGACTGAGGAGGTGGCCTCCCCTTACGTCGTTGATTGTTACCCTGTGCATTGGTGTTAGCCGCAAACTCCAAGCTACCATCAGCCTTACATTTGTTATTGCCTCCTTGATTCGCCGGGTTATGCTGCGGGCCCTTAGTGTTGTCGTTCTTCTTTCCCTTCCCTGCCTTCTCATCGTCAGACTCGGGATCCTTGGTACTATCAGAGTCGGCATATTTGACTAGAGCCGCCATCAGCTAACCCATGTCATTACAATCACGCTTGAGCCGCCCCAGCTTCTGTTTCAGAGGCTCAAAGCGGCAATTTGTCTCCAACATTAAGACTGCAGAGCCGGCGTCCATCTTATCGGATGAGTGTATGATTGCTTTGACCCGGCGCACCCAATTGGTCATGGATTCACCTTCCTCTTGCTTGCAATTAGTCAAGTCCACAATCGACATGGGTTGCTTGCAGGTGTCTTTAAAGTTCTGAATAAACCGGGCTTTTAACTCTTCCCATGAACCGATGGAATTAGGCAGTAGCCCCTTCAGCCAAGTACGGGCTGTTCCATCCAGCATCATGGTGAAGTACTTGGCACACGCTGCGTCGCTGACTTCCAGTAGCTCCATGGCCATCTCATAGCTTTCAATCCACGCCTGAGGGGTGATACGTCTCCGTCGTATCTACTTTTCCAAACACTTTTGCCCTTGTTTTGGACTCTAACTTGTATGATTTCAATGGAACTAACCCGGACTGACGCTGTTTTCAGCAGAATTGACATGGTGTTGTTTTTGTTTAGAAAATACAAGTTCTCGGAACAACCTGAAACTCGACGGAATATCTTAGGATAATTAATAAAAAATCCTCGCAAAAGATGAAGACCAGGGGGCCCACACCCTGTCCATGAGGGTGGGCCCCCCCTGGGAAAGCCCCCTACCTCGTGGGCCCCCTGGTGGCCCTCCGACACCAACTCCAACTCCATATATTGGCTTTTGGGGAGAAAAAAATCAGAGAGAAGAAATCATCGCGTTTTACAATATGGAGCCGCCGCCAAGCCCTAATCTCTCTCGGGAGGGCTGATCTGGAGTCCGTTCGGGGCTTCGGAGAGGGGAATTCATCGTTGTCGTCATCATCAACCATCCTCCATCACCAATTTCATGATGCTCACCGCCGTGCGTGAGTAATTCCATCGTAGGCTTGCTGGACGGTGATGGGTTGGATGAGATTTATCATGTAATCGAGTTAGTTTTGTTAGGGTTTGATCCCTAGTATCCGTTATGTTCTGAGATTGATGTTGTTATGACTTTGCTATGCTTAATGCTTGTCACTAGGGCCCGAGTGCCATGATTTCAGATCTGAACCTATTATGTTTTCATGAATATATGTGTGTTATTGATCCTATCTTGCAAGTCTATAGTCACCTACTATGTGTTATGATCCGGCAACCCCGAAGTGACAATAATCGGAACCACTCCCAGTGATGACCATAGTTTGAGGAGTTCATGTATTCACTTTGTGCTAATGCTTTGTTCTGGTTCTCTATTAAAAGGAGTCCTTAATATCCCTTAGTTTCCAATAGGACCCTGCTGCCATGGGATGGTAGGACAAAAGATGTCATGCAAGTTCTTTTCCATAAGCATGTATGACTATATTCGGAATACATGCCTACATTACATTGATGAACTGGAGCTAGTTCTGTGTCACCCTATGTTATGACTATTACATGATGAACCACATCCGACATAATTATCCATCATTGATCCGGTGCCTACGAGTTTTCCATATATTGGTTCTCGCTTATTTACTTTTCTGTTGTTACTGTTACAATCACTACAAAATACCAAAAACATTACTTTTGCTGTCTTTACTTTTGTTACCGATACCACCACTATCATATTACTTTGCTACTAAACACTTTGCTGCAGATACTAAGTTTCCAAATGTGGTTGAATTGACAACTCAGCTGCTAATACTTGAGAATATGCTTTGGCTCCCCTTGTGTCGAATCAACAAATTTGGGTTGAATACTCTACCCTCGAAAACTTTTGCAATCCCCTATACTTGTGGGTTATCAAGACCTTTTTCTGGCACCGTTGCCGGGGAGCATAGCTCTATTCTTTGAGTCACTTGGGATTTATATCTGCTGGACACTATGAAGAACTTGAAAGATGCTAAGACCAAGATTTTGCCCTCAACTACGAGGGCAGGTAAGGAACTGCCATCTATGCACTCGATTCTCCTTCTGTTATAAGTAAGCTTGCGACGCCTAAACCTGCTACTGCTATGAATTCTGATATGTTGCATGTTATTGATGATGCCACTTATGCTATGCATGATACTTGTGATGAAACCACTTCTATGCTTGATACTACTGTGCCCCTTGGTGAATTTCTTGATGAGAAAATTGCTAGGTCTAAAGAAAGAGAAATTATTGCACCTGAATACAATGATGAGAGTGATGATGAAAATATGCCTCCTATTCCTGAAGGTTATCTTTTTGATGCAGAATCTTCTGCCGCTATTTTTGCTTGCTAGGATAGATATGAACTTAAGAGGTTGCTAATTAAATGGGGTAAAGAATCTCTTAGAGATAGAATGAGACCCGACCCTACTTTTGCCACTTCACCTATTTGTGTTCCCGATAAGGATTATTATGATTTTTCTGTTGATCCAGATATAATTACTTTGGTTGAATCCGATCCTTTCTATGGCTATGAATCTGAAACTGTTGTGGCACATCTTACTAAGTTGAATGATATAGCTGCCCTGTTTACTAATAATGAGAGATCGCGCTATCTTTATTTACTCAAAATATTTCCGTTCTCATTAAAGGGTGATGCTAAGATATGGTTTAATTCTCTTGATCCTGGTTGTGTGCAAAGTCCCCGGGATATGATTTATTACTTCTCTGCTAAATATTTCCCTGCTCATAAGAAACAAGCTGCTTTGAGGGAAATATACAATTTTGTGCAAATTGAAGAAGAGAGTCTCCCACAAGCTTGGGGGAGGCTTCTCAAGTTACTTAATGCTTTGCCGGATCATCCTCTTAAGAAACCTGAAATATTTGATATCTTTTATAATGGACTAACTGATGCTTCCAGAGATTACCTGGATAGTTGTGCTGGTTCTCTTTTCAGGGAAAGAACACCGGATGATGCTGAAATTCTATTGAATAATATGTTGGCTAATGAAAATAATTGGGCACCTCCTGAGCTACCTCCCGAGCTACCTCCTGAGCCAGTTCCTGAGCCAATTACTGAGCCTATTCCTAAACCAACTCCGAAGAAGAGAGGTGTTCTATTTCTTAGTCCCGAAGATATGCAAGAGGCAAAGAAATCTATGAAAGAAAAAGGTATTAAAGCCAAAGATGTTAAGAATTTACCTCCTATTGAAGAAATACACGGTCTTAATTTACCGCCTATTGAAGAAGTATATGATCTCAATTACTTATTTACTGAAGAACCTCCTGATATCCCTACACAGGTAGTAAAGGTAAATTCTCTCTATAGATATGATAAAGCTGAAGTCCCTCCTACTAAAATTGCTAGTCAGTGCTTGGATGAGTTTGATAACTTTATGTTTAAGCAAGATGACTTTAATGCTTATTTTTGTAGACAATTGAAACAAGATGCCTATATGATTAAACGCTTGGGTGATTATATGGCTGATATTAGAGGTGAACTTAAACTTGTTAGCAAACATGCTTCTATGGTTACCACTCAAGTAGAACAAGTACTTAAAGCTCAAAAAGAAGCGCTTGATGAAATGAATAGTAAGAAAAATGATTATGATGTTAGAGTGGCTACTAGAACTAGTAGAATGACTCAGGAACCTTTGTATCCTGAAGGCCACCCTAAGAGAATCGAGCAAGATTCTTAGAGAAATGATATTGATGTACCTAGTTCTTCTAAAAAGAAGAAAAAGAAAATGATAGGACTTTGCAAACTTCTAGTGAACCTATCGCTGAGCCACCTGAGAATCCAAATGATATCTCTATTTCTGATGCTGAAACACAATCAGGTAATGAACATGAACCTAGTGATAATGTTAATGATAATGTTCATGTTGATGCTCAACCTAGTAATGATAATGATGTAGAAGTTGAACCTGCTGTTGATCTTGATAACCCACGATCAAGGAATCAACGCTATGATAAAAGAGACTTCGTTGCTAGGAAACATGGTAAAGAAAGGGAACCATGGGTTCAAAAACCCATGCCTTTTCCCCCGAAACCATCCAAGAAAAAGGATGATGAGGATTTCGAGCGCTTTGCTGAAATGATTAGACCTATCTTTCTGCGTATGCGATTAACTGATGTGCTCAAAACAAATCCTTATTCTAAGTATATGAAGGATATTATTACTAATAAAAGAAAGATACCTGAAGCTGAAATTTCCACCATGCTTGCTAATTATACTTTTAAGGGTGGAATACCAAAGAAACTTGGAGATCCCGGAGTACCTACTATACCATGCTCCATTAAGAGAAATTATGTTAAAACCGCTTTGTGTGATCTTGGAGCCGGTGTTAGTGTTATGCCTCTCTCTTTATATCGCAGACTTGACTTGAATAAGTTGACACCTACTGAAATATCTTTGCAAATGGCTGATAAATCAACTGCTATACCTGTCGGTATTTGTGAGGATGTGCCTGTTGTGGTTGCAAACGTTACTATTTTAACGGACTTTGTTATTCTTGGTATTCCTGAGGATGATAGTATGTCTATTATTCTGGAAGACCTTTCCTTAATATTGCAGGGGCTGTTATTGATTGCAACAAAGGCAATGCCACTTTTCATGTTAATGGCAATGAACACACGGTACACTTTCCGAGGAAACAACCTCAAGTTTATAGTGTCAACTCTATTGAAAAAATTCCATCTATTATATTTGTAGGTTTTGAATTTCCTCTCCCTACTATAAAGAAGAAGTATGATATACTTATTGTTGGGGATTTTCATATCCCCGTTGAGGTAACTTAGTGCTATTCGAAATTTCTTCGGTTCCGTGTTAATCGGAATGAGCTCGTTAACAAGACTTGATCAACCTTGTTAGTGGATTCATTTTGATGATCACGAGATGGATGAAACTAGAAGCACAACCTTCTGTACTCTCTTTATATTTTCTGATTTTTAGTAGAAATAAAGTAAAATAGTACTTTTCTGTCTGTCTCCCGACATATCCTTATAATATAAAAATTTCCGGAAAATATAAGTCCTCAGAATGCCATGCCAATTTAATATGATTTTTTCGAGAATATTTAAGAATTTACTGTGCAAAAATCACCGCGGGGGGAGCTGCCACCTGGCCACGAGGGTGGAGGGCGCGCCCTACCCCCCTGGGCGCGCCCCCCTGCCTCGTGGGCCCATGGTGGCCCTCCTCCATTTATTCCTGCACCCATCTTCTTCCTCTGCCTCACACAAACACGAAAAACCAACTCAAGCACGAGTTCCAGCCCCCGTTGCTGTGATTTTCGATCTCCTTGCTCAAAGCACCTCTCGCAAAACTGCTTGGGGAGATTGTTCCTTGGTATGTGACTCCTCCATTGGTCCAATTAGTTTTTGTTCTAGTGCTTTATTCATTACAAATTTGTGCTGCATAGGTGACCATGTTCTTGAGCTTGCATGTCAAATTTATATGGTCCCAATTAGTACCAATGCTTTATATAGGCTCTAGGCACTTGCAGGAGTTGTTGCTATCAATTTTATTGAAGTTGGTTCACCTTTATTTGAAGTTACTAAAAATTTCAAAAATTTCTCAGAGGAAGCAATATGTTTAGGAGGATGTTCCAAGGTGGCCCTTCAAGGAAGCAAGGTCCCAGGCTTGCAATACATGATGCGGATGAGGAACCACCAAGAGATGCTCCTGTGAGGCCCTGTGAATGGCCTTCGGAAAATTTTATGAATCAAGTAGGAATCAAAGAAGAATTTAGCGCATATTTGCACAACGCTGGTCTTGAGGACATTGAAGCTGACAAATGCCCCCAGTATCATGATCTCACAAGTTCATTTGTGAGGGGGTTTGAGTTTTCATCTTCGCGTAATTCTCCTTCAGTCATGTTTGACCTTTATGATAAATCTTATACCATGGACTTAGAGGATTTCACTTCTGCTTGCAAGCTTCCATCATGGGGTAATGTCAGGGATCCCCCTAAATCTGAATATAGAGACTTTCTTGCTAAAATAACTGTGGGGGGATCTAGAGACATAACACAAGCCACTTTAGGGAGCATTCATTTTCCTGCTATACATTATTTTGCTCTCTTTATAGGTAGATGTATTAATGCTAAGGATGAAGTATGTCACTTGTGTGCTCCTGATCTCAGCATTCTCAGAAGCGCTGTGTTAGGAGACCAATCTTATCATATGGGAGCCATCATAGCTCGTAGGTTGCATCAAAATAGACATAACGGGGATTTCTTTGGAGGAATTTATGCAACCCTCTTAGCTAATTTTCTTGAGATAGAAATTCATGAGGGTGATATGGAGTCAACCCCCTTCTTATTTAGATTTTGATTCTATGGTTTCTCACCGGTTTGTTGAGAGGACAGAGCCACCTCTCCAGTATCAACTAATCTTTAACAAATGTCATGTAGTCCATATTGCTCTTCCTGCTCCTACCTGCTTTGATTTTCAGACAAAAGGAAGATATGTTATTACCAGAGAGGAGGCAGATGAATACGAGAGGAGAGCAGAGGCAGCTAGACGCTACACTTCAGCTCAGGAGGCGATAGCCGCTGCGTCACAGTATGACCCCAGCTTCACTTATGGGTATCAGCCAGGCCATCCCTGGCAATAGACCAACTTAGGCTAAAAACCTAAGCTTGGGGGAGTACGTATTTCCCATCGACATTACATTCATGTTCACACACACTCATTGCTATATGTCGGTGTTCATACTCTTTCACTGTAATATCCATGCTAGTTTATTTTCTTTTTCCTGCTTTCTTCTCGTGTGTTTAATAAACCTTAAGAAAAACAAAAAAAATAGTAGTACTTTATTTCTTTGTTGTAGTAATTAAAACAGAAAACCCAAAAATATTTCCCGTTCTACTTTTGTTTGTTGGGAGCTTTCCCGTGTAAATAGTTTTTTCTTTTTTCTTTTCCTCTCTTTGGGGGTCGAGACGACCATATTGAAAATGCTTAGTGGCTCACTTAACTTAGAGCCCATATTACTTGTCTTCTCTCTTGAGTTGAATGCTTGCAGATTCCAGCTTAGTCCAATGCACGTGCACTCTTATTATTATTCACATCGTTCGGTCGTGCAAGTGAAAGGCAATAATGATGATATATGATGGACTTATTGGGATGAGAAAAGCTGTATGAACTCGACCTCTCTTGTTTTTGTAAATATGATGATTCAACATTCCTAGGTTAGCTATTATGAAGTAAGCATATTTGCAATGACATTTAGAGATTATAGCTGCTTGTGCCATGCTTGATTAGCTATGAGTTATAATGGTTTGCCTTGCATGCCAACATGCTATTAGAATGATTATGATGTGGTATGAGGGGATGGTATCCTCCTTTAAATGAATTGAGTGACTAGACTTGGCACATGTTCACGCATGTAGTTGAATCAAATCAACATAGCCTTCATGATATTTATGTTCATGGTGGATTATATCCTACTCATGCTTGTATTCGGTGTAAATTAATTTTGATGCATGTTTACGACTGTTGTCACTCTCCCAGTTGGTCGCTTCCCAGTCTTTTGCTAGCCTTCACCTGTACTAAGCAGGAATACTGCTTGTGCATCCAAACTCCTTAAAACCCCAAAGTTGTTCCATATGAGTCCACTATACCTTCCTATATGCGGTATTTACCTACCGATCCAAGTAAATTTGTTTGTGCCAAACTCTAAACCTTCAAATGAAATTATGTTTTGTATACTCGAGCAGCTCATGTTTCAACTAGGGCTGCCCTTATCTTCCATGTTAGGTAGTTATTCTCAAGAGGAGTGGACTCCGCTCCTCATTCACGAGAAAATGGTTGGTCTCCGGGATGCCCAATCCCATGCTTTATGCAAACTAAATCAAAATAATTGCAAACAAAACTCCCCTTGGGACCCGTTGAATGCTGGAGGCACTCGTTGTTTCGAGCAAGCCATGGATTGATGCTTGTGGAGGAAGGGGAGTATAAACTTTACCATTTTGTTTGGGAACCGCCTATAATTTGTTTAGCATGGAAGATATCTTCATCTCATAGTTGTTGCGTTGACAACAAAAGTATGCCGCTCAAAATGTTATTCAATATCCATTTTAAAACTGAGCTCTGGCACCTCTACAAATCCCTGATTCCCTCTGCGAAGGGCCTATCTATTTACTTTTATGTTGAGTCATCATCCTTCTTATTAAAAAGCACCCGCAGGAGAGCACACTATCATTTGCATTCATTATTATTGGTTTATATTGGGTATGACTTGATTGGATCTCTTTTACCATGAATTACAATGTTTAGTCAGTCCTTGATCTTTGAAGGTGCTCTGCATTTATGTTTTGCGGTCTCAGAAAGGGCTAGCGAGATACCATTCTGTTATATCATGTTATGATTATTTTGAGAAAGTGTTGTCATCCGAGTTTTGTTATTATAGCTCGCTAGCTGAATATGCTATTAATATGAGTAATTGTGAGACCTTTGTGTTATTGTGAGAATGGTTAGTTCATAATATTTGCTGAAACTTGAATGTTGGCTTTTCATGTTTACAACGACAAGAGCAAACAGAGTTTGTAAAAGTTTTTCTTTTTCTCTTTCAGTTTGTCACCTGGATTGCTTGAGGACAAGCAAGGGTTCAAGCTTGGGGGAGTTGATACGCCTCCATCGTATCCACTTTTCCAAACACTTTTGCCCTTGTTTTGGACTCTAACTTGTATGATTTGAATGGAACTAACCCGAACTGACGCTGTTTTTAGCGGAATTGCCATGGTGTTGTTTTTGTGCAGAAAATAAAAGTTCTCGGAACGACCTGAAACTCCACGGAATATCATAGGATAATTAATAAAAAATCCTCGCAAAAGATGAAGACCAGGGGGCCCACACCCTATCCACGAGGGTGGGGGGCGCCCCCTGGGCGCCCCCCTGGGCGTGCCCCCCTACCTCGTGGGCCCCCTGGTGGCCCTCCGACACCAACTCCAACTCCATATATTGGCTTTCGGGGAGAAAAAAGTCAGAGAGACGAGATCATCACGTTTTACGATACGGAGCCGCCGCCAAGCCCTAATCTCTCTCGGGGGGCTGATCTGGAGTCCGTTCGGGTCTCCGGAGAGGGGAATTCATCGTCGTCGTCATCATCAACCATCCTCCATCACCAATTTCATGATGCTCACCACCGTGCGTGAGTAATTCCATCGTAGGCTTGTTGGATGGTGATGGGTTGGATGAGATTTATCATGTAATCGAGTTAGTTTTCTTAGGGTTTAATCCCTAGTATCCATTATGTTCTGAGATTGATGTTGTTATGACTTTGCTATGCTTAATGCTTGTCACTAGGGCCCAAGTGCCATGATTTCAGATCTGAACCTATTATGTTTTCATGAATATATGTGTGTTCTTGATCCTATCTTGCAAGTCTATAGTCACCTACTATGTGTTATGATCCGGCAACCCCGAAGTGACAATAATCGGAACCACTCCCGGTGATGACTATAGTTTGAGGAGTTCATGTATTCAATTTGTGCTAATGCTTTGTTCTGGTTCTCTATTAAAAGGAGGCCTTAATATCCCTTAGTTTCCAATAGGACCCCGCTTCCACGGGAGGGTAGGACAAAAGATGCCATGCAAGTTCTTTTCCATAAGCACGTATGACTATATTCGGAATACATGCCTACATTATATTGATGAACTGGAGCTAGTTCTGTGTCACCCTATGTTATGACTGTTACATGATGAACTACATCCAGCACAATTATCCATCATTGATCCGGTGCCTACGAGTTTTCCATATACTCGTTCTCGCTTATTTACTTTTCCGTTGTTACTGTTACAATCACTACAAAATAACAAAAACATTACTTTTGCTGTCTTTACTTTTGTTACCATTACCACCACTATCATATTACTTTGCTACTAAACACTTTGCTGCAGATACTAAGTTTCCAGGTGTGGTTGAATTGACAATTCAGCTGCTAATACTTGAGAATATTCTTTGGCTCCCCTTGTGTCGAATCAACAAATTTGGGTTGAATACTCTACCCTCGAAAACTGTTGCGATCCCCTATACTTGTAGGTTATCAAGGGGGTAAATCAGCTGTGTAATTAGGCACCTTTCGAGGTCCCTTGAAATCCTTGGGAAAATGCTCATTACGCAGAGCCGGCACCAGACAGGGTACACCCGCAGTCCGAGAGGTCACGCCTGCCTCAATTGAAGTTGTCGGATAAACCGAAAAAGGCTAACAAGCTGCCTGCTAAGCCGCCTGCTCAGCTTGTTGACGCACTCTATCCTGATCAACCAAATTAATAGCTCCATCAAAAGCCGGGTCATGCTCGCGCGGCTGGCGCTGGACGTTGCTTGATACGGCTGGTGATGCCTGCTATAGCTCCGGCTCCGACTTGGGAGAGGGGTAGAATGAATCCTGTCTCGACTATAAGAATATGCCTCATACTGTGCCAGTGCCGTCTGAAGAAGTTCTCTAACCCTTCGTGTCTCAACTGTCGTTGGAGAGTCGCCATCCACTGGGAGAGCCGCCAATCGTGTTGTTGCAGCGATCATGTTCTCCAAAGGGTTAGAATAGTGACCTGGTGGTACTAGTACATGTTGAGGTTGAGCAGTATGCAAACGAGGGGGTTCCGTCACACATGGTTGAACCGGCGTCCCAACACCGGGCGCCGCGGCCCGGTTTACCTCCGGCGGGTTACTAGTCCTGCACCAGGTGTGCGAAAGAGGTTTCTAGGCTCATAATCCGCGTGTAGACGGGACTGGTGCCTTCTCCTCATGATCTCATATGATGCGTTCTGGTCCATCGTAAGCTGAAAGGCATGCGACTGAATCCGCTGAGCCTGAGCATCGAGAGTCGTCCGCTCCGCGGCTATCCTGACGTCCTCCACCGCTAGGTCTTCCTTGGCTTGTGCTACCTCCTGCTGTAACTGTGCCACTTCCACATCATGTTGAGCTTGATTTGCCGGGTTGACCACGGTGGTTAACAGAGCGTCAACTTATCCACTAAAGCCATCAAAACTTGAGCCGGTGGGCGTGCAGGGCCTCTTGCCCCGGCTGCCGTCACCACTGCTGACCCTGAAGTCATTGCTGCCACGGCTGTAGAGTTTTGTCCGGGTTGCGTACCGGCCATGGAGATCCCGACTCTGTTTGGCGGCTCAAAGGGGTCCGGAATACGGTAGCCATCGGAACAGCGCCCAAGCCCGCCGTCTTGCAGTTGATACAATGAATCCATCTCACCTATGGACGATTCACCATCAGAGTAGATTGCCGTCTCACCGCCAGACAGAGATCCTTCCGAAGATTCTCCTCCATGGATGCATCCCACGAAGGCACGCTTCACGGCGGGCTGAGCTCGGGCGGGTCTCTCACGCTGAGCCGTCTCGATGATGTCGGTGCAGATGTCCGACTCAGGTCCCGACTCGCTGATCTTGCTGATGAAGACATGGATTCCACCGAAGGGGACCCGGTACCCCTACTCAATTGAGCCGGCGTTGGGGCCCCAGCCTGCATCGTCGATGTAGATCTTGCCGCGATGACTCTTGGTCATCCGGCCCACAGCATATCCCTTGATCCCTTCGAAACTGCCCTTCAAGAACTCAAATTCACCGTGAGCTGGCCCCATGGTGGGCGCCAACTGTCGTGGAAAGGTCACGACAGATGTCCTAGCAAAAGAACTTAGTCGTAGAGCCATCGCAACTAGGAAGCTTGAAGGGGTTAAAACGGGACAAAGGACACGAGGGTTTATACTGGTTCGTCCCCTTGCGGTGAAGGTAAAGGCCTAATCTAGTTTGAGGTGGTATTGCTTATGTCTCGATTACCAGGGAGCGAATCCGCTTGACCTAGTTCTCGATCTGATCTCACTTGTCCTGAACCGCCGCCGGGTCATCCCTTTATATATAGAGGTCAGCAACCAACAGCCCACAGAGTCTCAACCAGCTCATAAACAGTGTCTGTCTCGGTGACTATCTATTCTTGCCTTACAATACAAGTCATACGTACATGGCGGTTTATCTCTACGGGCCTTAAGTCGCCTTTGGGCCTTGGGCTCTTAGCTGAACCGCCATCTTCAAATATCTTCATGGGCTTCACTATGATGAATCACCATAGGTATGACCCGGCCCCTCCTGGGCGGGTCACACCTAATAGTTATCTCCCCAACAATTGTAGTGGATTCACCCGAATGGATCATCATACTAAGATGTCGAAGAAAAATGAATCTTCCTCATCTTCTTCGATGAGACCAGTGACTGATGTGAATGCCAGAGCAACCATCGAGTCGAATATAAGGAGAATATCACCGCTGAATAGAGCATGTGCTGACATGACCCTGAACTCTGAAGAGAAGGCAACAGACTCTGAATCAGATGATGAAGAATTTCACAGAAGGATAGGAAGGAGCAATGCCTGCAATATTTATGAATCATCTGAGAATTCACTTGAACCATATAGTGATGATGATGCTTCAAGTGATGATGAACCGATTGCTTTATGTCTCATGGCAAAATCATCTAAGGATCGAGTATCAGCAAAATACCAAAAATCCATGAATGGGTATTCTCCTGAATATATTGCCTATGCTAAACTAGTCAAAATTGCAAAATCTCAACATGATGAACTTGAAATGCTTGAGAAGAATCTTAGGAAAACTGAAGGATTACTGGTTGAAGAGATGGAGAAGAATCAAAAGTTGATGGAAGAGCATGATGCTTTTTCCTCAAATATTGATGATCTTTCTAACAAATATGATTCTCTTTCAATCAGCTTCGAGAGTTTATCTGATGAATTCCTTAAAAGCAATCAAAAATTCAAGTATCAGAAAGAATCTCATAACGCGCTTGTGAAATAAAAAGCTTCTCTCTTCGCCGAGCAATTTGTTCGGCTTCGTGATGATTTTGTGCCTCCTTGCTTGAAATGCCTAGAACATAGTAATGTCGATTCTCATGTTGAAACATGTAATGCTGTTATCGAGAATATTGCAATTACTATGAATGGTATCACTAATCCCTTCCAAGGAATTTGCTACTATTACTGAAGAAAATTGCATGCTAAAGGACTTGCTTGAGACTGGAATGTTAAGGAGCCTAAAAGGGCATCAAACCCTCTGTGATGTGCTCAAGAAGTCCATTTTGCACAAAAACCCTCAAAAGGAAGGATTGGGTTTCAAAAGGAAACTCAACGTTGATGGAACCTATTGGGCTCCCGAGCAATATCCTCGAATGACTTGGGTTCGTGCTAAGATCAAAACTCTCAAACCTGAAACTCTTAATGGATATCACTCACCCATTTCTGTTGATACTAATGAGTCTGATGACTCAAACAACAGAATGGTGAAGTTTCGCTCGATATGTTGGAACTAACTACAGGTCAGGTTCACCCAAGAAGCTAATCTGGGTGAAGAAGTGCATTATTGAAAATTGGGCCAATTCCAGTTCTGCCCCTAACTTGAACCCACTACTCGGTTTTGCCCCTAATTTTTAGGTATGCTCAGTTTTGCCCCTCCGCCGTTAGTATCACTTATAGAAATGCCCTTTTGCGCCGTTACCATCTGGTCAAAGGACTTTGACCACCCAGAAAAAAATAGCAAAAAAAATCAAAAAAATCTGAAATTTTGTGGGTTCGAAAATAGTCATGTCTGCAAGGCGCGTGCAAATTTGTGTGCCGTTCGGACACCCTGAGAGCTCGTGGCAAAGGAAATCATAATTTTTGTACGCATGTGAACAGTAAATTCGAAAAAATAGAAAAAAAAATCAAAAAAATATGAAATTTTGGGGAACTGAAGATACTTAGGTGCACAAGATGTGTGCACATTTTTGTTGTGTTTGGACATCGTATGAGCCCGTACGAGCTCGTAGGAGCTAAACTTTATTTTTTTTCTCCGCGAGCTCCTGATATTTCCAAACACAACAAAAATGTGCACACATCTTGTGCACCTAAGTATCTTCAGTTCCCCAAAATTTCATATTTTTTTGATTTTTTTTCTATTTTTTCGAATTCACTGTTCACATGCGTACAAAATTTATAATTTCCTTTGCCACGAGCTCTCAGGGTGTCCGAACGGCACACAAATTTGCACGCGCCTTGCGGACATGACTATCTTCGAACCCACAAAATTTCAGATTTTTTTGATTTTTTTTGCTATTTTTTCTGGGTGGTCAAAGTCCTTTGGCCAGACGGTAACGGTGCAAAAGGGCATTTCTATAAGTGACACTAATGGCAGAGGGGCAAAACTGAGCATACCTAAAAATTAGGGGCAAAACTGAGTAGTGGGTTCGAGTTAAGGGCATAGATGTAAATGTCCCTTGAAAATTTATCTATCACTGCTAACCTGGCTATGCAGAGTAACTCTCTTCGAGGAAATGGTCATCATTCACAGGACGAAATAGGAAAACCTTTGAATGGGTATCGATCAAACCCTCGACTGAAGGAGTACATGCGTATCGCCTCAAATCATTATACTCATGTCACTGGAAACAACTTCAATGCATATTCATGTGATTACTCTCGAAGTGCACATGTATCTGATGTCACTTGAATCTACGTCGGTATTTCCCCAAAGAGGAAGGGATGATGCAGCACATCGGTGGTAGGTATTTCCCTCAGATATGAAACCAAGGTTATCAAACCAGTAAGAGAACCAAGCAACACAACGTAAACAGCCCCTGCACACAAAGAACAACACCTTGCAACCCGACGTGTTAAAGGGGTTGTCAATCCCTTTCAGGGTATGGCGCCTCAAGATAGGCAAAAGACGTGAGGTATATTTGTAGATAGGATAAATAGATTGTGGAACAAATAAATTGCAGCAAGGTATTTTTGTATTTTTTAGTTTAATAGATCTGAAAATAAACACAAGGAAAAAGTAGATCGCAAGGCAAATATATGAGAAAGAAGACACGGGGCCCATAGGTTTCACTAGTGGCTTCTCTCGAGAAAAATAGCAAACAGTGGGTGAACAAATTACTGTTAGGCAATTGATAGAACTTCAAATAAGCAGGACAATATCCAGGCAATGATCATCACATAGGCATCACGTCCAAGATTAGTAGACCGACTCCTGCCTGCATCTACTACTATTACTCCACACATCGACCGCTATCCAGCATGCATCTAGTGTATTAAGTTCATGGAAAAATAGAGTAATGCAATAAGAACGATGACATGATGTAGACAAGATCCGTTTATCTATTGCGGCAGATATGGATCCCGTCTTTTTAGCCTTAGTAGCAATGATACATACGTGTCGGTTCCCTTTCTGTCATTGGGATCAAGCACCGTAAGATCGAACCCACTACCGGGCACCTCTTCCCATTGCAAGATAAATAGATCAAGTTGGCCAAACAAAACCTGTTGAGGATATACCTGGCGGTATGACCCGGCCGGAAGTATGACCCGGTCGGACTTGGCATTTCATTGGTAACCCGCCAGAGGACTGGCGACTCACGAGTCTGGCGGCTCACTGGTCTGACGACTCAAGAGCCTGGCAACTCATGGATGGCCCTAACGGCGGGTCAGATAGAAGACTAGGCCCAAGGCCTAGAAGGCCGGCTCATGTTATGGTGGGCTGGCTTAAGAGAAAGTATAAGGAATATTCCCTTACATAGGAAGCAAGACTAGGACTCCACTTGTAATAGAATAGTCCTAATCCTAATAGGACTCCACATGTAACCCGCCCCTTCAACTTATATAAGGAGGGGCAGGGCACCCCAAGAGAGAGCAAGAAAATAATCGTTAAGGCTAGACACAACTAGAGGCGAGCCGGATTTACGCGTCACCCTCATGAGCATAATGAGACCTAGCCACAAGCAGCGTGTAGGGTTATTACCGGATGATATTTCCCGGGGCCCGAAGCTGTCTAAATCCTTGTCTTGTGTGTTGCATCTCTTGTTCCGATCAACCCCTCTCAAGCTACCACATAGATGTGTTGGCCTCATCACTAAGTCCTCACACTAGAACATCTGCCATGACAATTCCACGATAGTTGGCGCCCACCGCGGGGCTCGCGCACGATGGTGTTGAGTTCTTGGAGGGATATCTTTAGAGATCGAGAAAGATCGCAAAATCCTGGATAAAGACGAGCTGGTGTGAAATGATCTACATCATTGACGAGCTGTCAGAATGGCGTATGCTTGCGGTTGAGAGAGATTAGGGTTGCATCCTGTGCGCCGCAACATGACCAAGGCAATCCGCCGGTTCAAAGACGGATCAATTTCTTACGCCGCCGCAAGTTGCCAGTTCGAGACCTGCAAGAACTTCTGGTGTAATATGTATGGTGGCCGTGTTCGACTGTTACTATGTCCGCCAAGGCATACCGGATCAAGTTTCAAGGTGGCCGGCTGTCGTGTGCTGGTAAACGCGGGTTTCTTAATGATATTTCTTAATGGACTTGGCAGCCGGCCTACGGTGATTGCTGCAGTACCTCCCCAACGCAGCAGCATGCAATCTCAAGCTATATCACAAAAGGATCAATCATTGGTACGCTAGTACTACAGATGAAAGAAAGAATAGAAAAAGAAGCAGCCGCCGGATGATCTTAATCCGCGTCCACAACCATGACGCAACTCATTATTGCATCACGGTAACGGGCGCAGCCTCCGCCATGGTTGGCAACCTACAATGCTTCATCAAATTGTTGAGTCGTCGTCGTCTCGTGTAGAGTCACCGCCCGCAAATTCGCCGCCGTCAATCGCCCTCATTTTGAACCATCACAGTGGTGGCCTTATTGAGCCGCCTCTATGTCCGCACCTCGAGCAGCCTCGCAGGCCTCACGCCTTGGCCTCTGCTGAGCCCCTTGCTACGTCCTAAACTGCTGGGTTATAACCACAGCCTGCCAAGTCACCGGATCCCGCCTTTGAGCTTCCACTGGCCTGCCGCTATGTCCCGGCTGTGAGCCGCTCTGTCCGGCTCACTTCCACCGCCGCCATCCGCGGCCACTGGTGCAGCCTTGAGCCGCTGGCCCTGCCCGGCCGCGCAGCCTCACCTCACCGCAAAGCTGCTTACTCCGGTTGTGCACCTCCTGTAACACACGTCCATGATCCAGAGGAAAACGCGGATGGGGATTCATCCAACCGACCACGACTCGGGAACGGTTGCAGCTTTACCCCGAGGCACCTGTTAACACCGCATCACGGGCTGGCCATCCCGTCTCCGGCGTCTCGGCATCTGCTGCCGCCGAGGAGCCATCCTCACCTCTAGCATCGTGGCCTTGTTAAGCCGCTGCCTCCGTGTCGTCGTCTCTGCGCCTCGTGCAGCACTTTTCCCTGCGAGCCGGCCTCGCTCCTCCTGTGCTACTGTCATGGCAGCATGCCTCGAGCCGCCACGGCCTGCCTCCATCACTGAGTTTCTGCTCAAAGCCGCCGTGACCGAGCGCCCTTCTAGCTGGCCGCCGTTATGCCTGGTTTCCGCAGCAAGACGCCCTTGATGGCCAAGCCATCCCCGCGGACCCGCCGGCCTATGGCTTACACGGCCGAGCTCTGCTGCTCCGAGCCACCGCTACCTCGAACGCTTGTGCTGCGCCTGGCCTCGCCCCTAAACCGCCATAGCTACTTCTCCGCCGGTAAGCCGACATATTACTGCAGAGCCGCCGGTATCCATCCACAGCTGCAGCGCCTACCCTCAACCCGCTGTCATGAGTCGATGCCCCGAGCCATCGCCACAGGCAATCCCCGCCTGCCTTTCACGGCCTCAATCATGGCAGCATCGAGCCACCGCCGCTATCTCAACTACAGTACCAAGCCGCTACCCGTCTCAACTTAGCGGGAGAGCCGCCTCCCGCGCCCCCGTCGTTGTGGCTTCGAGCCGCCATCTTCATCGCTGAGTTGCCTCTGTCCAAGCCCTCGCAACGGCCTTGTGCCTCTTCTGCTACGCCATAAGCCGCCAGGGGCCTCTTCTGCTGCGCTATAAACCACTGCCACGTTGAGACGGCCATGCCGCGACTTGTTCTAGCTCCTGTCGTCGCAGCTGCACCCTGAGTCGCCGACCATTTCTCCTTCACCTTGCTTCTTCTGTGAAGCCCGCCTGCGTAGGTGACCCGCCACCACAGCCCTCAATTTCAAACCGCCGTCCGATGAGCGCTGCGAGCTTGCAGGTTGCCTCCGACCTGCTCTACTTCTTTGTCAAAGAAACGAACAAGATAAGATGAGGCTGGTTGGAAGAAAAGTCAAAGTGTTAGGGTTTAAATTTTTTTCTAATGGCCAACATGACCCGAAGGAGTGTCACGCTTTAAGCCGCCACTGCTGTCGTAATTGCTGCAACCCTACAGCTGATAATTCTTAATAAAAACATATCAGGTGAAATCCATCCTGTCAAGTTTCTATTGATATATTTTTATTCGAGGACAAATGTACTTTTGTCTGTGAACTTTTTTTTGCAGAACAATTCATAAATGCGAAAAAAGACAATCAAGCTATGGCCCTTGCTTACATCGGATGGATCAATGGATAGAGCCATTTATAACCCATCGAGATTCAACATATTTTAGCAATCCATTGTTCAACTATATGCCGGTTTATATCACTGTCAAGTATGGAGAATCTCAAGACAACTCCTCGAGTCGCCTGGAGACTCGGGGGCTACATGGACATGGCTCAGTAAATGTTGCTAGTTTAAAGGCCGTCAAAAAAAGTTCCGGCTCAAGAAGAATTTATCTCTCGCAAAGCTCGAGTTCTCAGGTAAAATTAAAGGGACCAAGGAGAGTCTGTTGCAAAGCACAACTCAAACATAGGTACCCTGCTTCAAAGACCAATTGGGGGCGGGTCGATTTCGAATCATGCTATTAACCCCTTTTGGCCAGCTTCCTGGTCATATTCGAACCATAGCCGTAAATACTTAGATCATTCACTACAAGAAATATGTCAACTTATGACCTTCTATTAGTGACCCTGGAAGAATTGGTCATAGATTTATGACCATTTGAGACCAATTGGTCAAAAGCTGTTCGAGGGGCTCCAAACCCTAAACCATTGCGACCATTTTGGTCAGAAAGGTCATAATTTCCTTACATGAAATGGTCATAAAGCTAACAGCGCTAGTCCGCTGCCTTATTTCTAGTTGTTAACGACCAATATAGATGGTCATAGCCTTGTAAATTGTGGTGGGTTGCTATGACTAGGCGCCACCTCATCAGTTTTGCCTATGTGTCATGTCCATGTGGCAGTTTTTGCCCTAGGTTGTGAAGCAACCTATATCTCTGTCATTCACAAAATTCCCAAAAAAATCTCATAAATTCTTTGGGTCATATCTTCGTCAAATATGTAAAAACCTTCCTTGCCTAGTTCAAAAATAATTCAAAAATATTCATTTTCCTATTCTGTTCAGAGTAACAGTTTGTGAAGGAAGTACCACTTTGTCATGTCCAAATAGTATCCATTTTCTACAGTGCTTTCCTATGCCCAAATAACCATCCTCCACCAAATGCCAGCTCAATCCATTCATTATTTTGAGCAGAGCTTCAACATTCGTATTTATGTCCAGTGTGGTGGTTTGCAAAGCAAGTACCACCTAGGCTCCTCCTTTTGAGCCGAAAATTTGTGAAAACGGTCTTCTTAGTAACTGATCATCCTCAGCCAAAACTCATGCCCATTAGCCAAGTACATTTCCCGTACCGCTAATCAAACACTTGGCTGCTAATTCATGTTTGAGCATCGATTGGTCTCCTCGTGAGAATCTTATGTTGTAATTTTCTTCCTAGCACCAACTTGGGGAGTGCCCAACCCACTAGACATGCCTAGGCCGCCCAGAACACATGGCAACGCCACGGTCACGCGGTGACCACGCGGCGGGCATGCGAGTTTACGCGCTCTAGAGTTGGGGCCCTCGGCCACCGCCCAAACCTCGACGTATCGCCACCAAACCATGTATTTATGATTAAATAGGTCCTTATGTAACTAGAAATGATTTTTGGAAAAAATAAATAGCAAACTATGAGGCAGCTGCAGTTCAAATTTGACCCGCTTCTAGCTGAATCGGCAGAAATTTGTCTTTTTCACGAGAGGTGGATCAAAAAAATTTACACCAGACAATTTTGTCAATTGTCCATTAAATATGGCCTAGTATTTTATAAAAATGATTTGGTCCAATTTTGCAACAATTATTTGGTAGTTCCTTCACAAAAAAACCTCCTTTCGGGCACTCGAAAAATGGAAAATGGTTTTTCCGTCCAACGAAAATGAAAACTTCCTTAGGCAACATTGTTTGCTATTCCAATATGCACCCTTGTGCACAATATGAGATCATTTGAACAAACTATGCCATGAATGTGGCCATTAGATTGATCATTTGGCTTGAAAGCCATGAATCTTCACACTTGATAGCTCATCTCTGAGAACACTTTTTTAAAATAATTACCGTATTACAAGTTTATTATTTTTCCTGGAAACTTGGTCACATATAATGACACAATGCGAAGGTTTTCCAATTTTTTGATTTTTTTTGAATTTTTTATGCCCATTTCAAAATGCGGTCAAAACGGCGGGCTTGACCGTTCCTAGCTAGTGGTTGAATCTTGGAATTTTTTTGGTGTTTTTATGATTAAATAGGTACTTATGTACCTAGAAATGATTTTTGGAAAAAATAAAGAGCAAACTATGAGGCAGCTATAGTTCAAATTTGACCCGTTTCTAGCTGAATCGACGGCAATTTGTCTTTTTCATCAGAGGTAGATAAAAACTTTTTTCACCCAACCATTTTGTCAATTGTGCATTATATATGGCCTAGTATTTTAGAAAATTGATTTGGTACAATTTTGAAACAATTTTTTGGTAGGCCCTTTACAAAAAAACCTCCTTTCAGGCACTCGAAAAATGGAAAATGGTTTTTTCGTCCAACGAAAATGAAAACTTCCTTAGGCAACATTGTTTGCTATTCCAATATGCACCCTTGTGCACAATATGAGATCATTTGAACAAACTATGCCATGAATGTGGCCATAAGATTGATCATTTGGCTTGAAAGCCAGGAATCTTCACACTTGATAGCTCATTTCTGAGAACACTTTTTTAAAATAATTACCGTATTACAAGTTTATTATTTTTCCTGAAAACTTGGTCACATATAATGACACAATGTGAAGGTTTTCCAATTTTTTGATTTTTTTGAATTTTTTATGCCCGTTTCAAAATGCGGTCAAAACGGCGGGCTTGACCGTTCCTAGCTAGTGGTTGAATCTTGGAATTTTTTTGGTGTTTCTATGATTAAATAGGTACTTATGTACCTAGAAATGATTTTTGGAAAAAAATAAAGAGCAAACTATGAGGCAGCTATAGTTCAAATTTGACCCGTTTCCAACTGAATCGACGGTAATTTGTCTTTTTCATCAGAGGTAGATCAAAACTTTTTTCACCCAACCATTTTGATGCAACGTGATCTGTGCTCTGCTCCTTTGATGTTTCTGAATTCTGATGTGAAAGCATGTCCACATCTGTAGAACTGTGCTCTGTGCATGACTAGTGATCGATGGTGACTGTTCCTCTAGTGGATACATCTGTAGAACTCATGCACTTCTGTAGGTTTCTGATGTGGAACACCTACGCATTACTAGCATGGAAATATGGATTAAGTTTCCTGGAATTTGAGCACATGAATGGACTGTTAATTAATCCGTTAAGGTACACAAGGAGTTTGTTTAATCTAGAAATTGTACAAATCTGCAGCATGCATACTTCAGGTTGTTAAATAAGGAAGGAGCTCGGGGTTTAGTTCCACGCAACAGGGGTTGGGTAGATTCCTTGCAACCTCTAGAAATAGTGAGATGAAACATTAAAGCTCTCAAGGAAAGTAGTTTAGCCAAAATATTTATTGTGGACATTCTGTTAGCTAGTGTGCATTGCCAAGTACAACTATTCTACTTTGTATGGAATCATCTATAGATATTATTTCTTTTAAGTGTTGCTGGCTATATTAAAATTATACCCCGAGGCACTGTAGCATTAGTGTGTTGTTTCGCTTTTGGTCTTCTCTATCTATGCCTATAAGTCAGGTTGTTTTTGTGGCATCCAGGGGCACAATGCTGGAGCTGGTAGGCAAGCTAGCACCCATGGATTCGTGAACTGGCTTGGATGTGTACTTGGTCGCCGGGGTTGGATGAGGACGACGGTAATGAGGTGAGACCATCGTGATCCACCCTCCCACTTCTTTCTCATGATTTCGTAACTGCTCAACATGTTGATCTGTTCTGAACATCTGAAACTTGTTGTGTGCAGGGTGACTAGTGATGCGGCACGCCAAGCAGCATCAGGGGAAGGGGGTCTCCTACTCGAGGAGTAGGGGCGCACCCAGCCGGCAGCCCTGTCCTGCTTAGGGGGGGGAAGAGGGGTCTGCTCCTCTGCTTCCATTGTGACCGCGGCAGGTAGCTCCTCCATCTCCCTCCCCATCTTCATGTGCTCACTACTTCTGCTGCTAAGTTGATGAATATGTGATGCACTTGTGCCAAGGAATTTTAGAGGGATCTGTATGAACAAGTCATGTTTTTATTTTATTTTATTTAGGTTGTTAGTTACCAAACAGAGAGAGAAGATGAGCTCCTGCTTGGATTTTTTCTGCCAGCACATGATTTGTATGTATGCAATCATCATCTTGCGTGTGTGAGCTGATTCCTTGCTTGGGCGAAGTGTTAGTGTCGATTTGTTGTGGTAGTGCTCATTTGGCCATTGATGTGTTGCTGATAATTAGGTGCTAAAGAATGCTGCAGGTTTATTAGGATGTGGCTGAAACCATCGGATGTCCTTCGTGGACTTGCTATCAATACTTGTCTCATGTTTTGTTTCCTTTCTGGACATGTTATGGTTCAAGTGTTGCTGTTGTTTAGTACTAAGTGCTTAACTTAACTAAGCTTGAGCTACTAAAACCCACTCTCAAATTAATGAAATTCCTGTTTTGTGAAACTTCAATGTTGAGCTCCTCTCCTCGCTGAGCCGTGGCCGTTGATTTTCATTTCGTCCACCACCACTCCAGCTACCTTCTTGTGTAATCAAATTTTGCTCCTGTATGTATGTATGTATGAGGCTGGGTAGTTCAACTCTAGTTTTCCTTCTACCAAACAGAATGAACTTTTAATGCTTGCTACACATGCTTGTCTATCTAAACATTCTGTACATTTGTTGTTGTTGTTGACTGTGCAGTCTAAAAAACACACTGTCTTTTCTTTTCGTGTGTAACAGCCAAGATGATCTGCTTTACACTTACAATTCGTGTTGACTAAATCCGAGCAAGTCTCCTTCCAGTTCCACCATAAGTAACACACTGCAGGTACAGCTCAAATCTTGCTCTATTTCTTTTTTGTGTTGGCTCAATCAGGTTTCTCCCAAATCTAGTTGATCGGATATCATCATGCTATCTTGTTCCTTTCAGTATGTGCCCACGTATATTTAAGCTGCACCTGATTATATATAGGCATAGCATGGGCTCGGACTTTTAAGCATGCCACATCTCGTTCTGTTTATGTAGCCACCATGTTACATGTTCTGTACTTACAGTTTTGCGATGTATTCAAGCCTATGAACACATATATTTACACGTACCCCTGTTTATATCAAGGCCTCCCTGGTAGGTTCTTTTTATATGATGCATTCAGATTCGTCACGTGATTATTAGTTATTTTTAACCAATGCTAGACCTAGCATGTGTACACTCTAATCTCTAATGATGTTTGTCTTTGTGTTCAGGAGCTCCAGGTCTACAAAATGAAGTTCGAAACCATATAGCTCTACTCAGCAAAGAGTCGTCTCTTCTATTTGATTGTAATAGAATGTAAATATTTTAATATTGTAATAGTAGGCATATCTGGGTTGTAATAACTATGTACAGATTGTAGTAGACTTAGTTAGTTTTATTTGATGAACTACATTTGTATTGTTCTGTTTGAAATATTGATTATGTACGTGATTTGAAAACGTGTGGAATGGAAACCTAACTTGTGGGATTCACTTATGAAAATAATCTAAGCAGTTTTGAATTTTCTGTTAAGTGGGCCCAGTGTGTGAGAAGATGACAAGTGGGACCAGCTCCAAAATATAATGTCCCAAACAATGTTAAAAGACCCGGCCCAGAAATAAATAAAAGGCTGAAATGGGCTTGGCCCGTGTAACTTACAAAAAAAAATTTAAAAGGCTGAATTAATGGGCTAGGCCCATGTAGAAAACCGAATCGGACCAGGCTGAATCTTGTGCCACATCAGCTTGCCACGCTGGATGCCTACGTGGCCTGGGGAGGTTGCTAGTGACCAAAACGCCACAGTAGGAATATTTTGGTCGTAAACGTCTTTGACCATTCCAGAAGAAAGGTCGCTATAGTCAGTTTACGACGCCCAGCTTTTGACCTTCTGTTTTTGGTCACAAAAAGGTCATAAATGGAAATTTGTGACCTTTCAGTGACCAATAGTGGTGGTCATAAGTTGACATATTTCTTGTAGTGATTTGGGGGCTGGATCGTATTCGAATCATAGCTTAACCCCTTTTGGTCCGACCCTGATTGTATTCGAATCAGAGTCGTTAAATATTTAGACCATTGGGGGATGATTGTATTTGAATCTAGCTTAACTCCTTTTGCACAGCTTACTGATCGTATTCGAATCATAGCTGTTCAAAACAACTTGATCATTTGGGGGTCGGATCGTATTCAAATCATGGCTTAACCTCTTTTGGTCTGACTCTGATCATATTCAAATCAGAGTTGTTAAAAAAGTCTCAAGGTCACTTGGGGGCTTCCTATTCAAACATAGGTCATATACGAACCAAAGAGAACATAGCTTTCGGTACCCTCTTGATCAGCGCAATGCCAAAACCACTATGGGCTTCTTGATCGTATTCGAATCATAGCTTAACCTCCTTTGGTCCGACTCTGATCGTATTCGGATCAGAGTCGTTAAAAAGTTTAAAGGTCATTTGGGGGCTTCCTGTTCAAACAAAGGTCGTATTCGAACCAAAGAGAACATAGTTGTTGGTACCCTGTTGATCGGCGCAATGCTAAACCCACTAGGGGGCTTCCTGATCGTATTTGAATCATAGCTTAACCCCTTTTGGTCGGCTTACTGATCGTATTCGAATCAGAAGCCTCGCTTTTCTCTCTTTTGACTTAAGTATTTTGAAACAATCTTTTGGGTTTAGCTTGATACTTTTTGCTCATATCTGAAGCATATGTGTGGTTTCTAATTAACCCAGCTTGACTTGAGATGATAAGTCGCCATCATATGGCAAATATAAACATTCGGAAGTACTGGCTTCTACAGACTGGGTTATCAGCCTTACTGCTCAAGTAACATAAACCGGCAGTTCAATTCAGTATCACAGGTATGATATTGTTATTATAGTTATGTTTAAAGTTCTGGTTCATACCAGCCTTACCCATGGCTATTTTTTACACATTAGTGGTTATATGCGAGATATTATGACCCGCCCTGTGATAAACCGCCAGGGGTTCTTGTGATCTACTTGTGTGCAGGATAAAACTATATTTGGGTAGTTACCCTCCCTGGCTTTTGATGTTAAGTCGCCAGGGCATATGTTTTTTTGAGGAATTGACAGTGGGAGAGAACTCCCACTGTTTTTCATATATCTATATGAATGGGGTGTTTACATAGACATATCCTACAAAATATCAATCCCACTCCTGGTTGGTGAACACCAGGGAGGTGGGGCAGCTACTCCATACAAGCTGGGAGGCAGTAGGCTAACTGCATGTTACAAAGATAAAATGACAGAGAGAGGTGACTCAACCAAGCGTGTCACAGTATGAGAGCAGGGAAGTTCTACGTGCCACTTTAACTCTATGTTGCAGAAGTCGTAGATCCTCTTTGAAGCGAGAAAACTAGGAATCAATGCTGGGGGCAATACCTCTAAAGTGCTTGTTATTTCTTTCCTTCCACAAGCTCCAGGCAGCGGTGTAAAAAACTTTGACAAAGAATGGGTTTGGCCAGTCCGGTTGTTCATCATGGAGCGCAGTGAATCTATCTTGGAAGTCACACCAATCAATACGTAGCTTGTCCGAGCATCTCTTGCTAAATGGGCAGGTGAAAATCATATGCTCGAGAGTCTCATCTACATGCCCGCAGAGAAGACATGTGAAGTCATCACCGATGTTATAGTGCCTTCTTCGAAGCATATCACGCGTATTGAGCCTATCTTGCAGAAGCAGCCACCGAACACTTTTATTTTCATTGTACAGTTGGATTTCCAAAGCTTCCGGAATGCGGGGTGAGCTATTGCAGCGTCAAAGAAGTTGTTGTAGTAATCTTTTGGTCTGTAATCCGCTTTGCCCCAGATGTAATGCTAGATATCAAACGTTGCTGTTGAAGGGTTTAACTCGAACGAGGCCCGTGGATATCTAGCGCCTCAGTATGAGCTTGAGGAGACATCGGTAGCTGAAAGGTTTCATGCAGATCCGTGGTAGCCCAGAAGTCAGCTACCGTCATATCTTCATGCAAAGTATAGGATAAGGCTTGAGTATGCGATGCCTAAATCACATCGGTGGACCACAAATCTTTCCAGAGCAACGTAGTCGAGCCATCCACCACTTGCCCACATGAAACCCCTCGGTATATGGGCATCAGTTTGAGGACATCTTTCCACCAAAAGGACCCCATCAAATCTACAGCATGAGGCACTTGGCCGACATATTGATTTTCCCAAGTCAGGGTGACCCATGGAATGTCAAGCTTGTTATAGAACTTGTGCAAAAACTTCAACAAGAGGGCATCATTGTGGATTTTAATATCAATCACTCCCAATCCACCTTTGCACTTTGGTTTGCAGACCATATCCCAAGCAGCCAAAGAATTGCACTTGTCACCTTGCTTTGTTTTCTTTGTCCATAAGCATCTCCTCCTGATCTTGTCAAAGATATCAATCAACTTAGGAGGAAACTTGAGGGTGCACATGGCAAAAACCAGAAGTGAGGTGACAGATGCATTGAGCCAGGAGAGGCGCCCTCCATAGGACATCATGGCGATCGTGGCCGTGAGGCAACCCTCCAATTTGCAAACTAAGGGCATGAGCTCCTGAACGGTGGGCTTGGTGGTGCCAAGTGGAAGTCCAAGGTAAGTGAAAGGCATGCTGCCTACATTGCACTCAAAGATGTTGGCAATATCAGACGTGGTTGTTGCATCAGTGTTGATAGGAATGAGAGTGGATTTGTGAAAATTAATCTTGAGGCCAGGGCATATGTTGTTTAAACTCTGTGCAGGATTTGCAGAGCTATGACTTACATAAATGATTAAGTTCAAGCCCATCATCAAAGATTGAAATTGGTATCTTAAAAGGGTTATGAATTCTTGATTTTCTCAAAGGCTATAAGCCGCCGGGTTATAAAAATTCCGGCTTACAATGAATGTGCATTAAATCGCCATCGGCCAAGAGCCGCCGAGTGTTTAAACTTTGGATTTACTCGTCAACCGATAAGGTTTTCAAAGTTGCTTCAGCGCAATGGATATTATTTCTTTATCAATGGATATGATTTATTCTGCAATGGAAGGAATAGTCCTGAGTCGCTGCAGGCTTACGACCCGACACTTGGGGGCTACTTTATTCTAATTGAGATTACATCAAATATGCAAGTCCCATGTCACTGCCAGCATGCACCATGGCACTTGGGGGCTAATGCAAAGTCATTTTTTGGCTCACTTTATTGAAGATTCGGCTCATCACATTATAATGAGCTCACCCTTGGGGCTACCAATTGCTCCTGTCAAAACCTTCAAGGTACACAAGCCTTAATCCATTATATTGAAAAGGTCCACTACACAGTTGGTAGAGTACAAAGCTCTTAACGTTGTGGATGTTGGTTCAAGCCCCATGGTGGAGATTACATCATATGATGTTATTATCAATGAATTATATACAAAAGTCCCTGTTCATTATTGCATAATGACCCGGCCCTTGGGTGCTACACTCGTTGAAGTTTTTATGAGCGTAAGGCAATTACGAGTCCCAAGTTACTGCAAGCATTACAACCCGGTACTTGGGGGCTACAGGTGATATATAGATAAGGGAGAAATAACTTCAAATTCTCAGTTTTGAGTAGACAATCATGACCCAGCATCAGTAACAATTACATGACCCAACATTATTTATTTATAACCCGTTAAATTTAGCAATCATAAATCAGCAAGATCTACATCTTTAAGCCGGTTGAATATCAGTTGAATATTTCAAGACCAATATTTTTCTCAAGTCAGAGCATTGAAGGCCGACTCAAATGGATTATTTCTTATAATATTTCTCTACAAGAGCCAATATCAGCAAATTGGTTATGAAGCTGGCCTATTGACCTGGATTTTTCAGAAGAAGTGCCTAGATTTTTTGCATTGGTAATGTTTGAACACATCTGTTAAAGGAGATTTGCTATGAGATCATGAATACGCAGCCAGGAGGAAATGACAAGGACTTAAGGATGATTAGGTGCCGGTTCAGGAAAATATTTAACCCGGAGCACAACCTATCAAGTTTGTTCTTGTGTTTATTTTATAGGTTCAATTTAACATGGATAAATCGAAATTAAACTGTGGGCTAATGTTGGGGATATAACCCGCGTTATGACCCGACCGGAAGTATGACCTGGCTAGACTTGGCGTTTCATTGGTAACCGCCGGAGGACTAGCGACTCACGAGTCTGGCGGCTCACTTGTCTGGTGACTCACGAGCCTGGAGACTCATGGATTACCCTAACGGAGGGTCAGATAGAAGACTATGCCCAAGGCCCAGAAAGCCGTCTCATGTTATGGTGGGTTGGCTTAAGAGAAAGTATAAGGAAAATTCCTTTACATAGGAAGCAAGACTAGGACTCCACTTGTAATAGAATAGTCCTAATCCTAATAGGACTCCACATGTAACCCGCCCCTTCAACTTATATAAGGAGGGGAAGGGCACCCCAAGAGAGAGCAAGAAAGTACTTGTTAAGGCTAGACACAACTAGATGAGAGCCGGATTTACGGCGTCTCCCTCGTGAGCATAATGAGACCTAGCCATAAACAGTGTGTAGGGTTATTACCGGATGATGTTTCTCGGGGCCCGAAGCTGTCTAAATCCTTGTCTTGTGTGTTGCGTCTCTTGTTCCGATCAACCCCTCTCAAGCTACCACATAGATGTGTTGGCCTCACGACTAAGTCCTCACACTAGAACATTTGCCGTGACAATACCACGACAAAACCCAAATATCGGAGAAGAAATACCAGGCTATAAGAGATCACGCATATAAGAGATCAAAGAACTCAAATAACTTTCATGGATGTAAAAAGATATAACTGATCGTAAACTCGAAGTTCATCTGATCCCAACAAAGACACCGCCAAAAGACTTACATCATATGGATCTCCAAGTGACCATTGTATTGATAATCAAGAGAGAGAGAGAGAGAGAGAGAGAGAGAGGCAGCCATCTAGCTACTAACTATGGACCCGAAGGTCTACAAAGAACTACTCATGCATCATCGGAGAGGCACCAATGGAAGTGGTGAACCCCTCCGTGATGGTGTCTAGATTGGATCTCATGGTTCTGGACTCTGCGGTGGTTGGATGAAAATTTCGTCGACTCCCCTAGGGTTTCTGGATTATTGGGGTATTTATAGAGCAAAGAGTCGGTCCAGGGGGCACCCGAGGTGGGCACAACCCATCAGGGCGCGCTTGGGCCTCCTGGCGTGCCCTGGTGGGTTGTCCCCTCCTCGGGACTCCCCTTAGGTGCAACCAGGGCCCATTGTGTTCCTTCTGACCCATAAAAAATCATCGTAAATTGGCGTGGCATTTGGACTCCATCTGATATTCATTTCCTGCGATGTAAAAAACATGCAGAAAACAGCAACTGGCACTTGGCACTATGTCAATAGGTTAGTACCAAAACATGATATAAAATGACTATATAATGATTATAAAACATCCAAGATTGATAATAAAAAAGCATGGAATAATAAAAAATTATAGATACGTTGGAGACGTATCAGCATCCCCAAGCTTAACTCTTGCTTGTCCTCGAGTAGGTAAGTGATAAAACAGAATTTTTTATGTGGAGTATTGTTTATCATGTGATATCATATTCTTTTCTTCATAGCATGGACATTTGTATTTTTATGTGATTCAAAGCAATAGTCTAGTTTTGACATAATAATTTAGATACTCAAGCATATCAGTAAGCAACCATGTCTTTCAAAATATCAACGCTAAAACAAGTTATCCCTAGCCCATCATGATCAAACATTGATCCATTCATGAAACACACTCGAATATTAGCTACACCCAGTACTTAAGTACGATCATATTGTCCCCTAGTTGGTGCTTTTTATGAGAGGATGGAGACTCAATTTCAAAAATAAAAATTTCATAAAGTAAAAGAAAGGCCCTTCGCGGAGGGAAGTAGGGATTTGTAGAGGTGCCAAAGCTCAAAGCGAAAAAATAGAGATAAAAGCATTTTGGGAGGTGTATCCATCCCACCAACGAAAACAACTTGGAGCATCCCAACAATTTCCATGCTAGATATATCATAGGCGGTTCCCAAACAAAAAATAAAGTTTATTCCTTTTTCCACCATAACTTTCACTTTCCATGGCTAGCCGTATCCACGGGTGCCCTCCATACCAACACTTTCCAAGGAATTTATTATTTGACAACATAAAGTAAATTCATTTTTTCATTTCGGGACTGGGCATCCCTAATATCTTTGCCTTACTCTCGTGCAATGACAAGTGAATAAACACTCGTCGTGAGAATAACACATCTAGCATGAAAAATATTAGCTACATGTTACTGTTCCCCGAGCGAAAAAAACACACAGAAGAGAAGTTTATTTCGAAAATTTGAGATGGCACATGCAAATTTTCTTAGAAACGGAAAAATAATACCGCATATAGGTAGATATAGTGGATCATGTGGCAAAACTGGTTTAAAGGATTTTGGATGCACAAGTAGAGGTCATACTTGGTGCAAATTGAAGGCTAGCAAAAAAATTGAGAAGCGACCAACCAAGAAACGAATAATCTCATAAGCAAGCATTAAGCATAATTAACACCGAATAATGCACCACAAATAGGATATAATTTTCATTTCATGATTATTGACTTTCGTGCATGCATAGGGATGACAAACCTTAACACCAATATTCTTAATAGAGCACAATTACTCACCAACATGACTCACATATCACATCATCATATCTCAAAACTATTACTAAGAATCAAGTTTATTTTGTCCAATGATATTCATGACATATATTTTCTTCTTCCTTTATCCTTCTTGGATAACTATCACTTTGGGACTAATTTTCATGTGTTGCTTTTCATAAGCTCAAACAAATATAAGTGAAAATCATGAGCATAACATATTTTATTTCTCTCTAAATAATTTAAGTGAAGCAAGAGAGAATTTCTTCAAAATTTTACTAACTCTCAAACAGATCTAAGTGAATCAAGAGAGCATTTCTTCAAATATACTAAGCACACCATGCTCAAAAAGATATAAGTGAAGCACTAGAGCAAGTCCATTGCTCATAAAAAATAAGTGAAGCTTAGAGAGCAATTATAATAAGTCATGGAATAATTTTGGCTCTCTCAAATAGGTGTGTCCAGCAAGGATTGATGACTTAAAACACAAAATAAAACAAGAAAAGACACATATCATACAAGACGCTCCAAGCAAAACACATATCATGTGACGAAAAAATATAGTCTCGAGTAAAATAGCGATGGTCGTTAGAAGAAAGAGGAGATGCCACTCGAGGGCATCCCCAAGCTTAGTTGGTTGCTCATTATTAGATAATAGCTTGGGATGCCGGGGCATCCCCAAGCTTAGGTTCTTCTATCCTTCTTTCATCCATCGCAAGATAACCCAAAACTTGAAAAATTCAATCACACAAAACTCAACAAAACCTTGGTGAGATCTGTTAGTAAAAGAAAGCAAACCACTACTATAAGTGATGTGTCAAACCAACTATTATTTTGTTTCTGTATTATATCTATTGTATTCCAACTTTTATATGGCAAAAACTCATCAAAGAAAACCATAGAGCCATCAAAATAAGCACACAACACAAAGAAAACAGAATCTGTCAAAACAGAACAGTCTGTAGTAATCTGGAACTTTCGAATACTTATGTAACTCCAAAAATTCTACCAAATTAGGACGACCAGCATAATTTCTATGTTAATCTTCTGCAAAAATAATAAGGGCAAAAGTTCTTTTCTATGAGTTATGATAATTATTTTCATGAGCATGAAGTTTCTGTCCTTTTCAGCAAGATCAAACAACTATCACCCCAGAAGATCCTAAAGGCTTTACTTGGCACAAAAACTAATTAAAACAAAAAAAACACAATCATAACAGTAGCATAATTTTTCCAACACTCAAGAACAGAAAGCAAAAAAGCAAAAATAAATTTTATTCATTGGGTTGCCTACCAACAAGTGCTATCATTTTATGCCCTTAGCTAGGCATAAAGCAAGGATCTAAGTTTTGTCATTTTTGGTGCTAGATCCATAAGATTCCCTCATTATTGATTAATATGGTGGATTAATTCTTGTTCTATGAAAGTGTTCCATACCCTTCCTCAAAGGAAATTGGAACTCAATATTGCCTTCTTTCATATCAATCACTGCACTGATAGTGCGTAAAAACGGTCTACCAAGAATAATTGGACAAGACAGCTTGCAATCAATATCAAGAACAATAAAATCTATGGGCACATAATTTCTATTTGCAAGAATAAGAACATCATTAATTCTTACAATAGGATTTTTAATAGTAGAATCCGCTAAGTGCTAATTTAAAGAGCATTCTTCAAAATTGGTAAGACCAAGCACATCACATAAAGATTTCGGAATTGTACAAACACTAGAACCCAAGTCACACAAAGCAAAACACTTATAATTTTTAATCTTGACTTTTATAGTAGGTTCCCGTTCATCATGCAATTTTGTAGGAATTGAAACTTCTAATTCCAATTTTTCTTTAAAAGCTTTCATCATGGCATCAACAATATGTTTAGTAAAGGCTTTATTTTGTTCATAAGCATGGGGTGAATTTATCATGGATTGCAACAAAGAAACACAATCATCAAATAGCAACTATCATAATTAAAGTCTTTGTAATCCAAAAGAGTGGGCACATCACTAGTTAAAGTTCTGACCTCTTCAAACCCACTTTCATCAATTTTTTCAACAAGATTTTCACCCTCCAAAATATCGGGATGCCTTCTACCTAAAGTTGACTCTTATCCAGTCCCTTTTTCATCAATCTTAATTTTACTAAACAAGGAATCAATATAAGAAACACCAATCATTTTAAGATCTTCATCACTTTTGCGAAAGAAATCACTAGAAAACGCTTTTTCTAAAAACTTTCTTTTAGCTCTAAGCACAGCGGTTATTTTTTTACTTCCATCCATAGAAACATAAAGAGCTTTAATTGATTCATCTACGTTAGGCACAAAATCTTTCATCTTGAGATTTTCCACATCATGAGCAATCCTATCAACACTTCTAGACAAATCATCAATCTTATTCAACTTTTCTTCTATGGAAGTGTTGAAAACTTTTTGCATGTTGATAAATTCTTAAATATTATTCTAAAGATCAGAGGTGTTCCTATTATTATTGTAAGATTGATTTCCATAGGAATTACCATAATTATTAGAGGAATTACTAGGACCTAGGACTAAAATTACCTCTATAAGCATTGTTGTTGAAATTATTGTGAGAAATAAAATTCACATCTATGGCATCACTATTTTGATCAATCAAAGTAGACAAAGGCATATCATTAAAATCAATAGGAGCACTTTTACTAGCAAGCAATTTCATAAGAGCATCAACTTTTTCACTCAAAGAAGAAATTTCTTCAATCGAGTTAACTTTTTTACTAGTAGGAGCCCTTTCGGTATGCCATTGTGAATAATTTGCCATGATATTATCAAGCAATTTGGTGGCTTCACCTAAGGTAATTTCCATAAAAGTACCACCCGCGGTGGAATCTAAAAGATTACGACAAACAAAATTCAACCCCGCATAAAAAAATTGTATGATCATCCAAAGATTTAACCCATGAGTTGGGCAATTCCATAGCATAATTTTCATCCTTTCCCAAGATTGTGAAACATGCTCATGTTCAAGTTGCTTGAAACTCATGATCTATGTTCTAAGGGAAATAATTTTTACAGGAGGAAAATACTTAGTGATAAAAGCATCTTTGCACTTATTCGAAGAATCGATACTATTGCGAGGCAAAGAAGAGAACCAAATTTTTGCGGAATCACGCAAGGAAAATGGAAATAATTTCATCTTGACCACATCATTGTCCACATCTTTTTTCTTTTGCATATTGCATAATTCCACAAAGGTATTAAGATGGGACGCGACATCCTCATTACGAGTACCGGAAAATTGGTCTTTCATAACAAGATTCGGCAAAGCAGTATTAATATCACACATCTCCGCACTAGTGGTGGGAGGAGCAAGAGGAGTGCCAATAAATTCATTGTTGTTGGTATTTGAGAAGTCACGAAGTTTGGTGTTCTCTTGAGTCATAATGACCACACAACAAGATTGCACTCCAAAACAGATTCGGCAAGAAAACGACGAACAGAAAAAGAAAGGCGAATAAAACGACAAATTTTTGTGAAGTGGGGGAGAGGAAAACGAGAGGAGAATAATGTAAATTGCAAGGAGATGAGATTTGTGATTAGGAACCTGGTTATGTTGAAGATCCTCTCTGGCAACGGCGCCAGATATTCCTTTTGATGTCGCTTGAAGCTACGTCAATATTTCCCCAAAGAGGAAGGGATCATGCGGCACAACGGTGGTAGGTATTTCCCTCATATATGAAACCAAGGTTATCGAACTAGTAGGAGAACCAAGCAACACAACGTAAACAACCCCTGCACACAAAGAACAACACCTTGCAACCCAACATGTTAAAGGGGTTGTCAATCCCTTTCGGGGTACGGCGCCTCAAGATAGGCAAAAGAAGTGAGGTAAATTTGTAGATAGGATAAATAGATCACGGAAAAATTAAATTGCAGCACGGTATTTTCATTCGTCGAGCAGTTTCAATTCTGATTCGGGGGACACTCCGGACGAGTAGTTCCTCGTATGTTTTCTCTTTCCTTTTTGACACTTGTTGACTAAAAGGGGGAGAAGTACATCGAGTGATAGATGAACGGGGTATTTGCAGGGTGTTTTTCATTTGCCATTTGCTTTTCACCATTGAACATTTTGGTTTTCCTCAATTTATTTGCTTGTTTAACTTAATGCACCGCCTGTGCTGTGGAAATACTAGGTCGCCATGTAATGTTAATAACC
>NC_041385.1:712521215-712529274 GCF_002162155.2 Triticum dicoccoides
CAACTATCTGTTTGCAGGTACTATCAAAAGTTTTTCCTTGCAATGTTTATCCTCGATATTTATCTATCTTGCAGGAAAAGTAAAAGATCTACGATGACAGGAAATCATCGAATTATGGTACAAATGGGGAGAGGTACATTGAGTAATAGATCAACTATATTTCCTATGGTTGGATATGCTATGATTATTATCCTTCGATTATCTAACCTTGCAGGAGAACAAAGTCAGTTTCAGTCTAAATTTCATAAGACGTGAAAGTTATCTTTATGACTAACAAAGTGTTTTTTCTCACATATATCATTCATATCATCTCTATTGCAGGAAAACCACATCTGAAGCTTACCCACTCTGATCAATATACTCATGTTTATCTTGCTCTGTTCATACTCGAATACTAACATGCAGGAATTTACATATCATGTGGATTCAAATAATGTCTGAGAAAATCTTCATGGCATATCCTTCGTCACAAATAATTTCAAAGTATTCACGATATCTAACTCTTTTCAAAGATTGTCTGACAGGAACCATCTCAGAAAATGTCGAGTGCATTGGAAAAGACCACAAATGAGATCATAGGTCAATGTCACTCTTACAAAGAATTATCCCGCTACTCTCCGTTTATATTATGCTCTGATGCATACCTTCAGGGGGAGCCTGTTTTATCTTCGTAATTATGTCTCTTTTTTATCACCCTTCACATTACATTCCACTCTTTATCTATCCTTCCATGTAATCTATTTTGTCAACAATCATCCAAAAAGGGGGGAGATTGTTGGTGCAATATCTGCCTTCCTGTGTTTTGGAGATTGTTGACAAAAACAGGTATGGATTGATTGTTTGCTAGTGCATACAGAGAGAAATAGTCCATACAGAAACCGAAGAGAATGTTGTCTCCGGTGCCAAGTTCTAGGAACTTCATCGAAGTATATCTACGCTGCAGAGAAGAATGAGCTACATCTGTTAAAGACATGTAGATGAAAATATTGTTGTGAAGGAATTATCCCCTCGAAAGATTAATGCTGAAGCAAAGCATTTGATTCGATGTTGTTGTCCGAAGAAATTGACTGTAGCGAGCGGAAGTTGAAGACAAATTGAAGACGTAGTATTCTTTTTTCTCTTTCTTGTTTTGTTCATTTTAGTCATAGGACCTCCATACTACGAAGATGGGTATAGGTTCTCGAAGCTTAGATCCATTGTGATGCTTAGCCCAAAACCTATGAAAGTTGCGAGAGAAATCTCTTTGTGTTCCAAGCAAATACTTGCCAGCAAGAAACTGTGTCGCTGCGAGAGATTTGTCTCAGACCGAGGAGTTAGCTACTTGCTCCGCAAGTAATGTGACCGTTGTGCTCAAAATCCGACCGTTGGACTCGTGTCGTTCGGCCATTGGCCGCTCTCGATGTCTAATTTGCTCATTTCCCATCTGGGAAGGCCGCGGCTATAAATAGCCAACCCGCGCCGGCTTTGTCCGGTGGCTGCTTCGCTAAAGATTTCTGAGAAGATTGAGTTGAGCACCCCCTCTCTGAGTGATTTGAGTTTAAGATCCACCGAGAGAAAAATCAAGAGCCCAAACTTAGACAGTGGTTGAGCATCACAGTAGTCCAAGTTAGAGTTCTTGCACCTATTACTCTTGAGAGCTGTGCACTCTCTAGACAGATAGGTTTCGGCTCGAGTGTTGAAGAGTTGTTGTCTTCAACGAGCTAGATGTTTAGCAACCAAGAGTGATTGTGGTTCGCGAAGGTCAACCGAAGGTTGGGAGATCGCTGACAAGTATCTACCACGAGTGAAATCAACTGAAATTTGATCAGCTTTGAGTTGAAGGAGAATAGGGTGAAGAGAGTTTATCTTCCGTATTAAGTCACAGCCCCTCCAACCAGATGTAGCCCTTTGGCAGAAGGGTGAACCGGTCTACCAAATCTCTCTGTCGCCATCGAGCGCCACTGGTTCAAATTTACTTCACTGCATTACTTTCAGCAGCTCTCTTATGTTCTCTGTGATGATAGTTATCTGATCAGTTATCTTCTGTTGCATATCATTCAGTTCCCTCTCGCTGTGTCTATTATCATTCGCTGATCACATTGTTGCACCTCCATCTTTTTGTCAAGCTATCTCAGTTTTATTGTTTTCCTCTGTGTTGTGATCTATTCTATCTGTATTGTTTGTCTTCGTAGTTATCCATCGCAGTTCTGCTCTAGCTCTGTGTAATGATATTACTTTTGTTGGCGTATAGCATTACCATCGTCACCATCAAGCCTGTTATATATTACGCATGAACCATTATTGCATCCTACATCAAAGATTTTGTTCCTCAATAGTAAGCTTGATTGAGTTCGTATCTTCGGAATCTTATTTACGCTGCTGTGTTTGGGATCTGTTCAAAGCATTCACAAGAATGTTTGAATCTCCCATTCACCCCCCTCTAGTCGATATACTCTTGGTCCTAACACCGTCAATTACAAAGTTCCAAGCGTCTTCCTCAAACTTGATATCTCTAAGGCCTTTGACTCTCTTTCCTGCCATTCCTCATGGAGGTGTTGAGGGCGCGAGGATTCGGCAGTAAATGGCTATACTAGGTGTCCACACTCCTAGCCATGGTGAGCACCAAAATCATAGTGAATGGAGTTTCGGGAAGATCAATTTTGCACGCAAAAGGGTTGCGGCAGGGGGACCCGATCTCCCCCTGCTATTTTTGATCACCATGGATGCTCTATCTGCAATCATGTGCAAAGCCACGGCCAAAGGGACCCTGAGCTTGTTTCAAGAATCACTCCGTTATAGCGGTTTTCCATCTATGCTGACGATGTGGCTATGTTTATCAAGCCGGAGCTGGCAGACTTGTTTTGCAGCAGAGAGCTGTTAGAGATCTTTGGCGGTGCCTCGGGTTTGAGAATCAAGTACAACAAATCGGCGACCACGCTCATCAGGGGCACGGAAGAGGATGTAGCAAGAGTTAGCGACATCCTAAACTGCAGTTTGAGTGAATTCCCATGTCGGTATCTTGGCATCCCACTGGCCATCAAGAAATTGACGAGAGCGGATTGGCAACCGCTGTTGGACCAAGTGAGAAAAATCATCCCAGCCTGGTAGCATGGCCTCATTCGGAGTTTTGGATGGTTGATCTTAGCTAAATTAGTGATCTCCGCGAGACCAATCCATCAGCTACAGGTACTCGATGCACTATTATGGGTGTTCGAGCAGATTGAAACATGGATGTGGGCGTTCTTTTGGGCTGGGAAGGAGAAGGTCAATGGTGGAGTGTGCTCGGTAGCTTGGGACAAGGTGTGCCGCCCAATTTCTCTTGGTGGGATGGGAGTGAAAGACCTACAGTTGCAGGCCTTCGCCTTGCACGTCAGGTGGGAGTGGTTACGTAGATCGGATCTCAACAGGCCATGCCAGGGCATACCTATGGTAGAAGATAAGGAGGCCAAGCTCGTGTTTAACAGACTCGTCAAGATTATGTTGGGAGTTGGGGATAGAGTCCTATTCTGGAAGGATAGGTGGATACACGGATTTACAGTGGGCGAGATCGCGCCCGCTGTTCTGTTGTTGGTAAGCACCAGGGCGCGCAACGGCAGGATGGTTCAGCAAGCTTTGATCGATAACGAATGGTCATGGGATGTGGAGGGCGACATCACCTTCACGTTGCACATGCAGATTGCCAATATGTTTGCCTCGATCACCACCATGCCGTGCAACGAGCTCTTGCATGACCAGTTTCTCTGGCCAGCAGACGTGTCTAGAAAGTACACAGCCAAATCGGTCCACCAGAGACTGTCCATGGGGTTGGTGATATCGCCTACGGCGGCGTGTATCTGGAGGAGTTGGGCACCTCTGCGGTGCAAGATTTTCGCATGGTTCATGGTGTAGTACAGGCTGTGGACCTTGGACAGGCAAGCCAGACACGGCCTCCAAGGTTGTGGACCTTGGACAGGCGAGCCAGACATGGCCTCCAGGATGAGCCTTCAACATGTTACACTTGCCTGCAGGAGCAAGACAACGTCGATCACATCCTTGCCCGTTGTGTCTATGCGAGAGAAGTTTGGCACCGCTGTTTCGAGGGGCTTAATCTGAACATCGTGCCTCCCACTACACTCACTACATTCAAGGATTGGTGGCTCGATGGGAGGAGGGGGTTTTCGGGCAGAGTTTTGCGAGGGTTTAACTCCTTTGTGATATGGACCGCATGGGCGCTCTGGAAGCAAAGAAACACTAGGGTGTTCAACCGAACAGCAGAACAAAAAACACCTGAACGACTTGTGATCCAGGTGTTCGATGAGATCAACGAGTGGAGGCTTGCCGGCCTCGGTGTAGGTGGTCTAGACCCTTTTGTGAGAGGTTAGCTAGGTTTTTTTTAGTTGGTGCAGGTGTGAGGTTCGGCCAAATGAGATGTTCGCATCCTAGTTTGGCTTCTTGTAATTTGTTCTCTCTGTATGGTACGCCATTTCCATACTCTCGAAAAAAAACGACGACCATCAAGAGCATGTTGCAAAGTGAGGCGCATGCTAATAATCAAACTTGTGTAAAGTAAATTATTGTACCGATGCCACTTATGGTGGATGCAGGATATGAGTTGGAAATACATCTTATTTAGACACTTTTGCAATGCAAAGGTCCACCAAATACTGGCATGCATACACACATGCAGGAGCATGAGCAGATAAGTATCACTGTAGGTAGGATTGTATCACGCTGGTAGTCGGAGGTGGGCACCACGCAGGAGCTCAGTAGTAGCTGTGATTCTTGGGCTGTGCGCACCCGCCGCCATAGCCGCCGCCGCCGAGCTGCTGGTGGCGCTCGTACGCCGCGTAGTACTGCGTGCCGCCGGGCGCCGCAAGGCCCACCACCTCCTCTTCGCAGTCGCTCTCCTCCTCGCTCTCTTCGTCACTCTCACACCCGTGGTTGAACCGCTGCTTCTCTCTCTCACGGCGTTGGGTAAGAGCATCATACCCTGCGACGCCGCCGACGCCGCACCCTTGCTGCGGGTACGCATTTTGCAGGCCGCCGGAGGCCCCGTGCTGCTTCTGGACGAGCGTGTCGTACCCGGCGACGCCGGTGGCGCACCCTTGCTGGTACGACGCGTTCTGCGCCACACCGCCGTGGTAGAAAGTGGTGTTACTGGTGTACCCTCCGTACCCTCCGGCGTCGGCACCGTGCTGGTAAGCCATCTGCCGGCCGCCGTAGCCGTGCTTCGTCTGCTTCGCGCCGCCGTGGTGGAAAGCAGCGTCGTATCCTCCGGCATCAGCATCGTGCGCGTAAGCCTTTTGCCCAGCGCCGTAGCCGTGCTTCTGCGTCGCGCTGCCGTGGTGGACACCGCCGTACCCTCCGGCGTCGCTCCCGTGCTGGTATGCCTTCTCCCCGTAGCCGTGCTTCTGCACCGAGCTGTCGTGGTGGACGCCGTCGTATCCTCCCGCTGCAGCGCCATGCTGGTACTGCTCGCCTCCGTAGTCGTGCTTCTTCACGACGCCGTAGCTGTCGTGGTGGAGGGCGGCGGCGGCGCTCCCATGCTCGTACGCCTTGTGCTCGTTGTAGCCGTGCTTCTGGACCGTGCTGTCGACGTACGCCTTCTGCTCGCCGCCGTAGCCGTGCTTCTGGACCTTGCTGTCCTGATGGAGAGCGGTGTACCCCTTGAGATTGCCTTCATGCTGGTACGCCGTATGCTCGCCGCCGTAGCCGCTCTTCTGGACCTTGCTGTCCTGGTGGTGACCACCGTACGCCTTCTGCTCGCCATAGCCATGCTTCTGCGCCGAGCTGTCATGGTGGGCCTCAGCCCCATAATGCTGGTAAGCCTTCTGCTCACCGTAGGCATACTTCTGCGTTGCGCCGGTGCTGTCGTGGCTGGCAGCGTCGTAGCCTCCATGCTGATACGACGACGTCTTCTGCCCGCCGTAGCCACCGTGCTTCTGCACGGAGCTTTCGTGGTGGTGAGCGCTGTACCCTCCGGCGCCGCTCTCATGCTGGTACGACGACGCCTTCTGCTCGCTGTAGCCGCCGTGCTTCTGCGCGGCGTTGTCACAGACGAGGGCGTCGAAGCCTCCGACGTCGCTCCCGTTGTACGCGGCCTGCTTACCGTTGAGGCTCATGTGGCTGATCTCCGTCACGACGGTGGTCACGGAGTCGGAGTTCTGGGTGTGGTAGCTTATCACGGGCTTGCTCTGGCTCTGGCCGTAGCCGCCACCGAAGCCCAAAGCACGCTTGACGATGGACATGGCTGCTTGCTTGCTTGGGCTCCTGGCTACTTGCTCTTACTACTACGGCTAGCTTGTGTTTTTGTCTTGCTAGTTGCTTTGTGCTCTGCTGTATGTGGCAGCCTTGGGAGGTAGGGTTTTATAGGCGCCGTGGCGAGGATGGGAGCCATAGCATTTGTGCTTGGTATGGTAGCTGATGGATATATGCTCTAAACTTTATATCTGGTCAAGCATCTAGTCGTTCAAACCTAAGGTCCGTATATATCTCCAAATTTCCAAGCATCTTGTAAATTTCGAAGCACCTAGTGATTCCAACCCAATTTCGGTGCCTGGCGGGAATGTAAATTTCCAAGCATCCTCGCCAAATTTCCAAGCATCTTGTATATATCTCCAAATTAACAAGCATATCTTGTAATTATTGGAAGATTAAAGCCAAGATCATATTCGCGAGCCATATTTGATGGCCTGTTTTCATCCCACGCCTGGTGGGATGCTTACTTATCGTATCTTACAGTGAAATGATTAAACAATTTGTGCTAACGTGTCACATAAATAGCTTTTTCTTTCTTTCGAAAAGAGGGTAGAAAACCCAGGTCCTGCACTGATAGATGTACGCATCATTCTACTACCACATAGTTTTTAATAATTCAAGAGAGGACAAGATCAATTAAACCTATAACAAGATTGAAACAATCGAAAACAACACATGATCATGATGCCTCATGTGTCACTAATCTAATTAAATTTTTGTAACCTGAGTGACCATTTCCCAGCGGTTGCACCTGGAGTCCATGCATGCCCGGTTCTCCTCCCACCGAAGATAGGACCACACACATAGCCAATTGATTGTCGGGGTTAGGGAAGGTTCAACCCTGGTCTTCTGCATTCGTCATCTCAATAGCCACTAAGGGACACCTTGTTCTAGCCCAGAGGCATGATTCATCAATAATTAGCTTACACAACTTATCCACCAACCGGTATCTTGTATTGAAAATCCGGCCAGTCGTTCTTTCAAAAGGAAACAAGAAATGAGAATGACCAATGAATTGAGGTACATGGAAGCAACTTTTGAGAAGGAATTATCCTCGCATGCCACCAATCTGTGAGAGAAGAGGTAGCAAAGTAAGGTGTCTGCCTCGCCTGCAAACCACCCTAGCCAACATCTTCCACGGTCCAATAGAAAACTGACACGAGACGGGTAAATGGCAAGTTGTTTCTCTCCTGTTGAAACAAAGTTGACAACAACTACAACGTGGTCAAACCCTTTTCTCAAGATTGTCAGCAGTTAAGCTCTTCCCTTGTCTAGGTAAAAATCTTGCATTTAAGCAGAGCAAAGATGAACCGGATAAGGTTGCTGAAGTCAATCGAGTGCAGGGTTAACTGAAATATTCATGCAAATTTCTTCGAATAAATCCCTCTTTTAGTCCATCACCAAGTCAATGTATCATTTGTTCTAGGCAGAAGACTACAGAGCAGCCTTTTGATAACATTTGTGGATTCATGAAGGGAATTCTGAGGGAGATAATTTTTCATGAACTTCAACCAGGAATCATCTTCAAGAGCATCAACCTATATTACTTTTGGTAAAACACTGTAGAAGGTTTGGCTTGCAAAAAAGGCATCTCCAAGAGCCACCGATCATACCAAAGTTTTGTAAGCATGCCATCGCCTATATTCATGTAAGTGTTTCAGATGCTTTAAGTTGCATCATCAACAGGGGAGGGTGATCCCATGCCTCGGATTGTTAGGTTCCATCTAGGGTTGCCACCGCCAACGAAGCTTCAGGCATTGCTTTAGGCTCTGATATAATGAATGTCAAGCCCGCCTAACTCCATTGGCCGACACACATCGGTCGAACGCACAAGACACCTCCC
>NC_041385.1:712529628-712534911 GCF_002162155.2 Triticum dicoccoides
TAGGCAAAGAGGCCGCTCAATGACCATCGTATTGCTAGGCCATAGATGGTTCCTCTCTTAAGCCGATGGGAGGAACCATCTATGGCCTAGAACCCCTTCGCACACAAAAAGAATACAGAAAAGAAAACTAAGATGCCACCCAAGATCCTCTTTTATTTTTAATACGTCGCGAGGCCATCGTAGAAATGGCCTGGGCCGGTGCAGACGCATGCACCGCCGCCTCAAAACGTGGGTGCTGGAGGTGCTTCCGGACCGCTCCGGGGACAATGGGGTGACGATGGTTACAATGCGTATGGTGATGGCCAACACCGTGGTTCGTCGTCGACGGGTGCTGGTCGCGGATATGCTTGGCAGAGTGATGGTACAGCGGAGAGACCTTTTCTCGGTCCTCCGGGTGGTTTTGTTAAGGGGGCTTCTGGCCCTGACTATCGGCAGTGGGGTGGATACCATGGTCATTGTGGTGGTCGAGGTGGTCATTTCCGTCACAGGCAGCTTCCTCCGCCTGTTGTCGTCGAGCAGACGGCCGCCGCCGGGGCTGCCGAGATGCCGCAACTGTCCGGTCAGGCTATGGATGTGGTGACGGCGCTCGCCAATGCTGAGATACCTGGGACTGAGACCACGACGTCGGCCTCGGTGGAGGCAGCAGATAGGGCTGACTCGGATAGAGCATCCAATTGGGCGCGCAAGAAGGAGAAAATGGTGTGCTATCGTTGTGGAGAGAAGGGTCACTTTATTGCTGAATGTGTGGTTGAACTTTGTGATACTTGTGGCAAGCCGGCACATGATACGGGGGAATGCCCGATTTTCCGTGATCAGATGCCGTCTCTTACTATGTATGGAGTGTACTGTGCTGAGCTGACGTTCTTTGAGTCTCCTAGTGCGAGGGAGATACCAGAGGAGACCCAGAGTATGACCACTAGGGTGGTGAAAGTTACCAAAGGAGATGTCTCTAAGACTCAGATTGTGCAGAGGCTTAAGGAGTTAGCTCCAGGTGACTTCTAGTGGGAGCTCGTTAGTCTTAAGGCCAACATGTTTAATGTTGATTTCCCTTCGGTTGAGGATTTGCAGAGACTTTTGAGTTTTAGGTTGTGCAGAGTACCTGGCACAGAATGTATCCTGGAGTTCCACGAGTGGAAGAAGGTCGAGCCTCAGGGCAAGCCTCTTACTCAGGTATGGTTACGTTTTTCCGGGGCTCCCTCGAAGCCGATGTAGGATGCTTGGGTCGTGGCTAGCTTGGGCATTGTGGTGGGGAAAACTAAGAGAGTGGATATGGCTTTTACCCGAGCTCACGGGGTAGCCCGACTGCTGGTGAGTGTTTTGGATATTGAGTTCGTGCCTGATGTGGTCAAGTGGACATATAGGGGCCAGATTTACAACCTCAAGATTGAGTTTGTGGATGATGATCTGTTCGCTGAGGCTATCAATGGGACTGATGTAGACATGCACGAGGGAGATCACAGCTCGGGTGCTAAGGAGGCACCAGTCGATGATGTTGGACGAGAGTTGTCCAACGGATCGGGATCCGTTTCTCAGATGCTCGGGGATGGGACGGCACCACCCTCTTCGATGCCAATGACTTCTCTGAGATTTGGGTCATTTGAGCCTGCTTCGGTGTCTCCCAGACTCTGGAGTGAACGGATGGAGTCCGACGATGTGTTTGAGCGCATGTTACCTACCCTGGATTTTGAGGATGCTGATAGTTCCGTTCTCGGGGGCTCGATGACCTCGGTCAAGGGAGGGGGGAGGAGCTTGGGAAGGTGGCCACTCTTTCTCCTGCTCCACCCGTTGTCTCACCTCGGGCCACAGTGCCGAGTTTGGAGGTTGTACCTAGGGGAGGGGCTCCTGGGCAGGTGGCCTCGGCGCCTTCTTCTCCTATCGCGCTGACGGAGCCTAAGTTGGCGGCTCAGCTTACAGGAGGGAGCTCGGGGCAGGTGGCCTCGGCTCCCTCTTCCCTTGTGGAGCCTAGGGTGGCCGCACCACTTGTGGCGCCGACGAGTCCCTCTAGCCAGAGGGCCGGGGTGGGTGGGGAGTACGGGCAGGCGGCCCATGCACTTCCCTCCCCCGGCACGCTTGCGCCTCAGTGTCGCGGTGCGCGGCTGACATCGGTGGCGCCCTGGAGTTCCCCGCCACCGCTTTCAGCTGCTCCTGTTATTTCTTCGATGGGGGAAGCCTTCCTGGGTGTTGGGGGTGAGGCCGGAGGCCACACTCCGAGAAGGGTCACTCGAGAGGAGGTTATTGCGTTTGGAGGGATTCCAGTTCCGATCTCTGCGGGGCGACATATGAGCTGCCATCTCCAGAATCATCCGGAGGTTGATGACATGCAGCAGCGGTGCGCCATGAGGGCGGCCAAGCTTCGTGCAATTGAGGTCACTACTGGTATGTCGGTCAATAACTCTAATTGCATTCTGCATTTTTCTAATAATGAGATTATTAATAATGCAAGCCAATTAATTAGGAGTTTCACTAGGTAGCAATGATAGTGAAATTTCAAATTCTGTTAATGATATCCTGGATTTGGAAGCGGGGCGTGCTTTAGAAATGATTCGAAACTTAGCAGCGGTTAAACCCATGAATGGTTCCGATATTGATGCATTGGGGGTCAGGGTGCTCGATAATTTTTGTGCGGATCTTGCACCATCCCTTCCTGAGTCTGAGGAAGAGGATGACACTTTTGAGGCTGCAGTAGTTAGGTCCACAGAGCCTGGTTGTGAGGACCGGCTGGAGGATTAGAACAAACCTAAAGGCAAGTGGAAGCGGAAGATTTACCCGGCTTCGGTAGTGCGTAGGAGTGCTAGGATCCGTACTACTAAAAAAATTCATGACGAAATATGAAAAGAATCTTTTGGAATAGTAGAGGTCTGAAAGACTTTGCTAAAAGAAGGTTTCTTGCAGATGCGTCTATCGAGCATAGGCTGATTTTTTTGCATTATCGGAAACTGGTAGAGATAATTTTTTGCCTAGTTTCTTAGTACTTTATTGGGAGGTACCAATTTTGATTGGCATTGTCTACCTCCGAGAGGAAGATCGGGTGGGATCTTACTCGGAGTTAGATGCGATTCGCTCGAAGTCCGAAGAGTGGTGATGGGAGATTTCGCAGTTAAGTTTCGGGTGTGGTCGAAGGCCGATGGGTTTAATTGGGCTCTGGTGGCGGTTTATGGTGCCGTGCAGCCCGAACTCAAACCAGAGTGCTTAGCAGATCTTGTTCGGATTTGCGGCTCTGAGCAGCTCCCAATCCTGGTTGGGGGTGATTCAACATTATTAGAAGGCGAGAGGAAAAGAACAATGATAATTTCGATGGGAGGTGGTCGTTCATGTTTAATAACATTATTGAAAGCTTGGATCTGAGAGAGATAGAGCTTTCAGATAGAAAATTCACCTGGGCCAATGCGTTGCCAAATCCGATGTTTGAAAAGCTGGATCGACTCCTAGCGAGCGTCGAATGGGAATAGAAGTTTCCCTTCATAACGGTCCAGGCACTTTCGCATGGTATTTCAGACCACACGCCTTTATTTGTGGACTCTGGTGAGGCAACCCACATGGGGAACAATAACTCTTTTTCGTTCGAACTGGCTTGGTTTGAACGAGAAGGCTTCTTGGATCTCGTAGCCAGGGAATGGGCTAAGGATGCAGGAGGTAGGACTGCGGTTGAGCGTTGGCAGAATAAGATAAGGCACTTGAGAAGTTTCTTGCGTGGGTGGGCTAAGCATCTTAGTGGGATTTATAAGGTCGAAAAGGAAAGGCTTCTTACACTTATTCAGTCCCTAGATTTAAAAGCCGAATCCACAATTCTGCCAGCCTCGGAGCTTCATGCTAAGCTTGAGGCAGAGATGAGATTGAAAGAGCTTCTCTATGAAGAGGAATTAAAGTGAGCGCTGCGGGCTAAGGTTCGCAAAGTTGTCCAGGGGGACGCCAACACTCAATTCTTTCACACGATCGCCAATGGCAAGCACAGAAAGAAGAGGATCTTTTAGCTTGAACAAGATGAAGGAACGATTTTAGGACAGGAAAACCTAAAATTATACATAACCGAATACTACAAGCAGTTGTTTGGGCCTCCAGAGGATAATTCTGTTTCTCTGGATGAGTCTAGGATTGAGGATGTTCCTCAACTTGTTGTTGATGAGAATGATATTCTAACTGCCCCTTTTTCCGAGAAAGAGGTGTTTGTGGCCATTTTACAGATGAAAAACAATAAGGCTCCAGGACCGGATGGATTTCCGGCGGAGTTTTATAAAAAATGTTGGCATATATTAAGGGGGATTTGTTACCGATGTTCCATGATTTATTCTCAGGGCAGCTTCAGTTATTTCACCTGAATTTTGGAATGATAACTCTGCTTCCTAAGAACACAGAGGTTGTGAGAATTGAGCAATTCAGGCCCATCTGTCTTCTTAATGTTAGTTTCAAAAAAAAATACCAAGGTTGGGACTAATAGGCTCACGCAGATTATGCATTCTGTGGTGCAGCATTCCCAAACTGCTTTCATGCCGGACAGAAACATCCTAGAAGGGTTGTGGTCCTTCATGAAACGCTCCACGAGATTCACACGAAAAAACTAGATGGGGTTGTTTTCAAGGTGGATTTTGAGAAATCGTACGATAAAGTCAAATGGCCTTTCCTTCAACAGGCCTTATGTATGAAGGTTTTGATGAAGCCGGGCAACGCCAGGTAGAATCTTTCACGCAAAAAGGGAGTGTAGGAATTAAAGTGAATGACGACATAGGTCATTGTTTCTAGACACATAAGGGCCTGAGACAAGGTGATCTGATGTCTCCTATTTTGTTTAACATTGTGGTTGATATGTTGGCAATTCTAATAGGAAGGGCTAAGGAGGCTGGTCAGGTGGGTGGCTTGGTGCCTCATCTATGTGACGTACGGATAGTTAGGCTACAAGAACCTCTGCTAATGATGCCATGTCACCTCGATTACTGTTGCTAATCTCGCGTTAGTTCGAAACCAGTTTGAATTCAAATTCAAAATCAAACAAACAATAAAGTTTTCAAATATTAAAACTAAAATGTTCGGAGTGAGCCAAATAATTCATAAGTAATAATGGTAGAGAAACCACATTTTTATAAAATGTTTAAATGCACTAAAATAATAGAAACGATAGCAAAAACAATTAAGTAAATGCCTTCCCAAAAAGTTGTAGGAATATGAACTAATTTGTTAATGTGCCAAACTTTTTAGGCAGTGGGTTAATTTGTAGCTCAAATTATGCAGCAACTTTTGCGTTTAACAAAACTAAAATAAAAATGTAAATAAAAAGAAACATAAACAAAC
>NC_041385.1:712535459-712576832 GCF_002162155.2 Triticum dicoccoides
GATTTCGCCGCCTCAGTTCATCACCGTCACCGTTCCCGAGCATATTTGGTCGAGGCAGAGCCCCCGTTCGACACGCGCTACTGTATGTGTTCGAACGCATCTGGCCACATCCAAAATGGTGTCCGGTGCGCGTTTTTCCGACGCACTCCGGCGTGTCGCCGCCGTAGGTTTCGTCACCGGTGCACCCCGGCCGTGCAAAATTCCCCGTGGGCCACCGACAAGTGGACCCCACGGGGATTAACCACTAAATCCCCCACTGATGTATGGGCCCCCTGCCTCTAATTAGGTTAGTTAAAAATAATAATAAACATTGGTATTAGAGTAGTCACTGACAACCCGGCCCACATACTAATTTGTTCAAATAAATTACATAAAACTTGTTATTATAAACAGTCACTGACTACTGGGTCCCGCGGGACCCAGTTGACTAGTCAACTCTGCTGACTGGGCACTCCCAGTCAGTGACAGGTGAGACCTGTCGGTGTCAAAACCGGCGGATCTCGGGTAGGCGGTCCCGATCTGTGCGTCTTAGGCTGATGGTAACAAGAAGCAAGGGACACAATGTTTACCCAGGTTCGGACCCTCTCGATGGAGGTAAAACCCTACTTCCTGCTTGATTAATATTGAAGATATGAGTAGTACAAGAGTAGATCTACCACGAGATCATAAAGGCTAAACCCTAAGAGCTAGCCTATGATGGTATGATTGTAATTATCATCGACCTTCTAAGGACCATCCTCTCTGGTTTATATAGACACCGGAGAGCTAGGGTTTACATGGAGTTGGTTACAAGGAAGGAAATATAATATCCGGATCGCCAAGCTTGTCTTCCACGCAAAGGAGAATCCCATCCGGACATGAGCCGGAGTCATGAGTCTTGTATCTTGACGCTTCTATAGTCTGGACGATTCATATAGTCCGGCTGTCCGGATACCCCCTTATCCAGGACTCCCTCAGTAGCCCCTGAACCAGGCTTCAATGATGATGAGTCTAGCGTGCAGTCTTGTCTTCGGCATTGCAAGGCGGGTTCCTCCTTCCGAATACTCCAAGGTTATTATCGAACATGTAGGCTGTGTCCGGATCTGCAAAATGATCTTCACATACCACCGTAGATAGAATGATACTTCATCTGACAACCTTTTAGACGACGTGATATGTCATTACGGTCAGGTTATTATTCAAACCGTTTTACTTTTCACAACCAGCCAGAGCGCGTGTTGCGAGGCGGTTTCCTTGACACGTCTTGTCAAATCAGAGATCATGGCGCCTTATCACGGGATTCTCATCAATACGGGTATGGGTAATCCCCCCGTGCCATCAATCATGGCGCTTGGGAAGTAAGCAATTCTCAACAGGCTAGTGGGGAGGCGCACCGCTTTCGTCGCCTCTATAAAGGGATAAGAGTTCCCCATTCTTACTCACGCCTTCTTCCTTCTCTGCCCACTCTTGCCTCCTCGAGCTCCAACACCCTAGTCCAAGTCTTCTCCGCGCAGCTAAACATGTCTGGAGCAGGAGGCAAATGGATGGCTTCCACCATGAAGGAGAAGAACATCGCAAGTCTTCGGGCGGCCGGATACTTGGCCGCAGACATAGCGCACCGGCTACCAGATGGCGGGCAGGTCATTCCAACTCCAGGACCCCATGAGAGGGTCGTGTTCCTGGCCCACTTCGTCCATGGACTGGGGTTTCCACTCCACCCCTTCGTCCGCGGGCTCATGTTCTACTACGGGCTAGACTTCCATGATCTAGCCCCGAACTTCGTCCTCAACATCTCGGCGTTCATCGTCGTATGCGAGGCTTTCCTCCACATCAAGCTCATTTCGGCTTATGGCTGCAAACCTTCTACGTGAAGCCGAAGATCGTGAGCGGCCAGCAAGCGGAGTGCGGAGGATCCATGGTTGACAAAATGCCTAATGTCACCTGGCTTGATGGCTCCTTTGCGGAAACCGTGAAGGGGTGGCAGTCGGGGTGGTTCTACATCACCGAGCCGCGTGACGCCAACTGGGCGGCGGTCCCCGAGTTTCGATCTGGAACCCCTATGCGGCTCACCTCCTGGGAACATAAGGTCCTGCTATGGGGCGAATCTACAGAGCTGACCGGACTCATAAACTGCATCAAGGGCATGAAGGACAAGAAAATCAAGCTTGTCAACGTGATCCAAGTCATGCTCGTTCGCCGGATTCTGTCGTGCCAAAGGCGGGCATTCAATCTGTGGGAGTTCGTCCCGGCTGAACACCAGGCACTCCAGAGGCTCTACGGCATGAAGTACAAGAACGCGTGCAAGGCGTTGTTCAAGGCCACCGAAGTACCTCCTCTCATATCCAAGGACCGTGGGCTCCATGCCGCACGGCACCCTACCCAGGTGAGTTCTCAGGCTGCCACCGGGTTCGGTTCTTCCCAATGTATTCATGGGGAATCCTTAAGTGATTGTGTATATTTGTTCAGGAGTACGTGGAGACAGCGGAGCAAATTGATTGTCCGGCTCCGCTGCCAGAAAGCCCAGCTAATGATCTTCTGACGAAGATGCTGGTCCCGGCGCCCTATAAGGGGACGGAGAAGAAGGCCGATAAGAAGGCCTTGGGGACCCGAAAGGGTCTCCGACGTAAGGTTGCGCAAGCCTCGTCCGAAGACAACAAGGCGCACTCCTCCCCCGATGGGGAAGAAGAAGAAGAGGAGGCCGCCCCATCCGGAAAGGATGGGGGGCCAGAGACGACGCACCAGGGGACCAGGAGAGGCCCCCGGCGCAAGGCCGTCACACCCTTGTCGTCTGATGATGACGAGGCAGATTCCTCCCGCGGAAGCGGGGGGAAACAAGAAGAAACTCCACCTCCCCGTACTGGGGGAGAAAAAGAGGAAGGCCGCCCCGGTGGGGGAGGCTGGGACATCCAAGAAGGGAAAGGTGTCCCTTCCGGACTACTCCGCCACCACCGCCGACAGCGAGGAAGGGTGGTTGCCCAGGAAGAAGCCCTAGTGCGATCGTAAGTATCCACACTCCATCATAATTTTGCTTCATAGTTTTGTTATAACGCCAAACTTGTATGCAGTCCGGCCAGGGCCCATCCCCAGGTGTCGTCTTCGGACGGGTCCTTGAGTGAGTCAGCAATGAACTCACTCCCGACGGCCACTTCTCCTCAGCCTGCGGACGACACGGAGGTGTTGTCCCAAAGGCTCCCAAGGATGGGGGAGGTGGCCCTGGAGGCGCCTCAAGGCGCCGTCCCAGACATCAGACTCGCGGGGTTCAAGATTCCCGCAGATCGTGTTGATGAGAGCCACGGTAAGCCGGGCTCTCAACCGAACACTGTTCCGGAGCCTTCGGTGGTTTCGGACTTAGGCGGGCAGCCCCTTGTTAGGGAGGGAGGGCCGCCTGTATCAAGGACTTCCATTGCACCTGAGGCGCCGGATTGTCTGCTGGAAGTGCTTCACGGCGCTTCCCTAGATGAAGAGCACCGTACTCTTATGAGTGCGGTGGTTCAGAAGGTTTCGTCCGCCAAGAGCAGACTAATCGAAGCCTGCACCAGCCTCCTGACAGGCTTTGAGGTAAGTAAAAATGTGTAAAATTACCACCCGATAGGTAGTAGCCCCTGATACTCTGTTTGGTGTTCGGAAGGAAAAACCAAACGGAGGGTCAATTATAATCCGCAGGAGTCTAATAGTAAGTTTGAATGTGAATAAACAGGTTGTGCTGTTGGCTGCTGCTGCTCGGACGGCCGAAATCACAGGCCTAACGCAGGACTTGGAGCAGGCACAGGGAGAGCTCGGCCTCACGAGGAGGCAGCTAGAGGAGAGCAAAGGTGAATGATTCCCCTCTCTCATATAATAAATGGTAAATAAAATTTGATTATGCTAACGACGAAGCGTCATGGTTTGGTAACAGAGGCCACCACCGAAGTGGCGTCTCTCAAGAAGGCGATGTCCGAGGCCGAACACAAAGCGGCCTTGGAGCGCAAGGAGTGCAAAAAGCAAGAAGCCCGAGTGGGTGAAGTACAAGAAGAGCTCCAGGAGCTCGGCAAGAAGCTTGAGTCCGTGGAGCATGAGCTTAAAGCAAAAGAGGCCGAGCTTGCGAAGGCCCTTACAAATATAAAACACGCCAAGGCTGAAGCCGATAGGGCACAGCAGGAGATCCAGGAGGACAAAAAGATAAAGGCAGGTAAGAAATTCTTTATGCAAAGCAAACATCTGGAGGAGGCATTTCTTTTACTTACATGAGTCTGGAGCTCTCCAGGGGCATTCGCAGATCTGCCACGCAGCGTATCAGATGTCGCGGAGTTCTACCGTGCCCAGGAGGGGAGCTCAACAGAGAAGCTGTTCTGGTCCCAGTATGCTGGGGCCAAACATTCAACGCCTCTGAGTGACCAACTAAAGCAGTTGGTCGAAGTCCACAAGGCGGCCTAAGTGGCTATGAAGGATCTCATAGTCCAGATATGGCCTGGTGAGCTTCTACCCACTAGCTACTTCGGCCTGATCAAGCGGATGGTGGATGCATGTCTGTGACTGGAAGTCATCAAGCGATCCGTTTGCATTGAGGGTGCCCACCGGGCCCTTGCCCGTGCAAAGGTGCATTGGGGCAAGCTGGATGCGGAGAAGCTGGTGAAGGACGGGCCGCCAGAGGGCAAGCCGCATCGCGTCCCCGAGAAGTATTATGATGGCGTTATGAAGGGTGCTTGCCTCGTGGCCGATGAATGTACCAAAGACATAATTTTTGAATGAATTCACCTTTGTCATCTTTGTAATTTAAAGACGAACTTACTTGCGCTATGTAGCGCTTTTGTTATTTAAAATATTACCTTCTGTGCGGCTGTTTATCAGATTCTGAAAGTAGGCCAGTCGTCGGCTTCCGCCCACGTGTAACTAGTACTGGGGTGTTCGTGGAAAACCCAGACACTCTTTATCCAAATGTTTGGTCCCTTAAGGAGGTGTCCAGCGCAGTGAACAAGGCAATCGGACTATATGGCTTTATAACCTTCACTTAGCCGTAGAAGTCTACAATTTTAAATTTTGGCGAAGCCCCTAGAATCCGGAAGGCCGAATTGGGGCGCTATACACGCCTATATCGGACAAAGCCGAATTATCGCCTAAAGCGGAAAAATCTTTAAGGATTTTAAGACCTCTCGAACAGCGACCAGCTCTCGCCACATCATGCCGGTCAGTTTTGTGCTTTCTCTACTGAGGTGCTCGTCTGGAAGAACCAGGGCACAATCGCAGTAGTTCTCCCTGCGCTACCTTAGCCGAATTAACGGAACGTAAGGCACCAAAACAAGGGAGCCGGGCTATCCCAACTGTAGACCCAAGACATGATTCGGAGCTGATGCATATAATGCTATAAGTTCGGGGTGTCGCACTAATGAAAGTGTTCGGACTTGTCTTGCCGTATTATGGGGCGTCATAAGAAGCCCCTGGCAAACTAAGCGTACCAAAGTGTACGGATGCAAAATCAAATAGACATTTGTAAAAAAAATGCTCAAATAAGAATAATAAGCTGACGCTATATATGGTCTCCCATTGAGGAATAATACGTTTAAGTGTATGTTTACAATGAATGCATTAAGCGGAGATAAATAGGATTATTTGACATATCATATCCAGGGGCAGGCTACGTACAGATAGATAAAGCAGAAACAACGATCGTAAATAGATTCCACCTGGGTGTTTCCAGCTGTGCCCAAAGCCTGTTGCCTCCTGGGTTTCCTCTCCTATGTAAGTCCGACAATCCGGCTCTTCTGGAGAAGCTGCACTAAAGCAATGTCCTTAAGGGTGAATGGAAAGGTTACAAAGCGATACCATACTGTTGACTGAGCCACTGCTACGCCTCCGCCTGCGCCCATGGTATTTTGAGTGCGTAATTGTGTACGCGTGGCACGGATGCAACTTTGATGGGATTTGAGCGGAGGCCGGACTGCTAGCCGTGCTCTTGGCGTGCCTGCTAATCCTGTTGCGGGGTGTTCCATCCTCGCTTGACGGATCTTGAGGTTGTCGCCGCCGGATTGGTGGTTTGCCGGAGGAGGCCGCATTGTACTTCTGCCGCAAGGGCTGCAGTGTGCTCTTTTGTACGGAGAGAGCAGTCCATATTTCTGTTGACTGTTATGACTCCGCATGGGCCTGGCATCTTGAGCTTGAGGTATGCATAGTGTGGTACCGCATTGAATCTAGCGAATGCAGTTCGTCTGAGCAGTGCATGGTAGCCACTTCGGAAAGGGACGATATCGAAGATTAGCTCTTCGCTTCGGAAGTTATCCGGAGATCTAAAGACCACTTCCAATGTTATAGAGCCCATACAGCGGGCCTCTACTCCAGGAATGACATATTTAAAGGTGGTTTTGGTGGGCTTAATCCTTGAAGGATCGATGCCCATTTTTCACACTGTGTCCTGATAAAGCAGGTTAGGCTGCTACCTCCGTCCATAAGGACTCTTGTGAGGTGAAATTCGTCTATGATTGGGTCTAGAACCAATGCGGCTGAGCCGCCGTGACGGATGCTAGTAGGATAATCCCTACGATCAAAGGTGATCATACAAGCTAACCATGGGTTGAATTTGGGGACGACTGGCTCCATCGCGTAGACGTCCCGTAGTGCTCGCTTCCGTTCCCGCTTTGGGATGTGGGTGGCGTAGATCATGTTGACTGTTTTCACCTGGGGGGAATTTCTTCTGTCCCCCCATGTTCGGACCCCGGGGCTCCTCATCATCGTCGTTGTGCATCCCCTTGTCCTTGTTTTCGGCGTTTATTTTTCCAGCCTGTTTAAATACCCAGCAGTCTCTATTGGTGTGGTTAGCTGGCTTGTCCGGGGTGCCATGAATTTGGCACGAGCGCTTCAGTATACGATCTAGACTGGACGGTCCCTGATTGTTGCGTTTGAATGGCTTCTTCCGCTGACCGGATTTGGATCCGCTGAATCCGGCATTGACCGCCGTGTCTTCGGTGTTGTCGCCGTTGTTCCGTCGCTTGTGTCTGTTGCGTCATAGCTTGCCATTATTGTCCCGGACATCTAAAGTGCCAGAATGTGGCGTAGTGCTACTGCGAGCCAACCAGCTATCCTCGCCCATGCAAAAGCGGGTCATTAGTGTCGTGAGAGCTGCCATAGACTTGGGTTTCTCCTGGCCGAGGTGTCGGGCGAGCCACTCGTCTCGGATATTATGCTTGAAGGCCTCCAAGGCTTCGGTGTCCGGACAGTCGACTATTTGGTTCTTTTTAGTTAGGAACCGAGTCCAGAATTTCCTGGCTGATTCTCCGGGCTGTTGAGTAATGTGGCTCAAGTCATCGGCATCTAGAGGTCGCACATATGTGCCTTGGAAGTTGTCAAGAAATGTGTCTTCCAGGTTTTCCCAACTGCCAATGGAATTTGCGGGCAGGCTGTTTAGCCAGTGTCGGGCGGGTCCTTTGAGCTTAAGGGGAAGATACTTGATGGCATGTAGATCGTCTCCGTGGGCCATGTGAATGTGGAGAAGGAAATCTTCAATCCATAATGCGGGGTCTATTGTGCCATCGTATGATTCGATGTTTACAGGTTTGAACCCTTCTGGGAATTCATGATCCATCACTTCATCCGTGAAGTAGAGGGGGTGTGCGGCGCCTCTATGCCAGGCTATGTCGCGACGCAGTCCGGCTGCGTCTGACTGGTTATATTCAGCCCGGACGGATTTGTTGGTAGTGTATCCGGTATGATGGTCATTGTCATGTGCTGCGGTGCGCCCCCATGATCCGTAGATCGATCTTGGTTGTCCTGCAGTGTTATCCAGTTTATCGCGCAGGTCCTGAGTATTGCCCCGAGCCGTGGTAAACCGGTGCGGGGGTGGGGGCTGGTATTCGGGCTGATATGCCAATTTATCCCAACCTTGGGCGGCCGGTCAGCCATGTGGCGCTCGAGTCCATATTCCTCGGCTGCCAGGACTTCTGTCCATCTATCTGTGAGAAAATCTTGATCAGCTTGAAGCTGCTGCTGCTTCTTCTTCAGGCTTATTGCAGTGGCAATAAGCCGGCGCTTGAAGCGCTCCTGCTCTGCGGGGTCTTCGGGTACGCCGAACTCGTCGTCGCCGAGGCTAATCTCGTCTTTGGAGAGGGACATGTAGTTGTCCTCCTCCGGATACCCGTTCATCGCCTATTCATCTGGGCTGTCATGCCCATCTTCCTGTTCGGCCTGCTCAAAGGTGGGTTGTTCGGGGTTGTATTCATCATCGGCACCGTCCGGATTGTCTTCGTCTCCGGTGCCGGTATTGCCTTGGCGGGGCTTGGAGCGGCGCGGGCGACGCCCATGCTTTGCTTTCTTCTTGGAGGGGTTATCCTCCATTGCCTCATCGCCATTTGTTTCTTTCGGAGTGTCCACCATGTATATATCGTATGAAGAGGTGGCTGTCCACCGTCCTGTGAGCAGTGGCTTCTGTACGTCTCCTGCATCGTCGTCCATACCGTCGATGTCTTCGAAGTCTAAGTCGAGCACGTCGGTTAAATCATCGATCGTGGCGACAAAGTGGGTGGTGGGTGGGCAGCAAATTCCTTCGTCGCCTGCTTCCCACTCAAGCCAGACATAGTTTGGCCCAGAGCCTCCTGACAAAGAGAGAGACTTTAATGAGTTTAGCATGTCGCCAAAAGGCGAGTGCTAAAAGATGTCCGCAGCGGTAAACTCCATTACCGGAGCCCAACCTGGTTGGGCTGGCTCAAGAGTGTGCGGACGTGAGCCAACAACCGGATATGAGTCCGGGGGCCCAGGGTTATAGGCCTCCATAGAGATATGACCTGTGTTCGGCTCCACCGCTGATGAGCGTGAGGCCTGCGGGGCGGGGTCCATCCCTCCGTCCTCGGGCAACGCAACCTGTTCCGGATTTAGATCCGGGGCTATTGCAGGGATGATGTTCCGAGCATTGTCCGGCAGTAGGTCTAGGCCATGCTCGTCGTGACTGTCCGGCGTTCCTGGCACAGGGCCGAATCCGTCGAAGATCAAGTCTCCGCGAATATCCGCCATGTGGTTCAAGTTTCCAAACCTGATCTGGTGGCCAGGGGCGTAGCTGTCGATCTGCTCGAGATGACCAAGCGAATTGGCCCGTAGTGCGAAGTCGCCGAACACAAAGATCTGTCCGGGGAGAAAAGTCTCACCCTGGACCGTGTTGTTGACGATTGAAGATGCCATCAAGCCTTGAAGCGATGACACAGAGGAACTCTCAATGAAAGCACCAATGTCGGTGTCAAAACCGGTGGATCTCGGGTAGGGGGTCCCGATCTGTGCGTCTTAGGCTGATGGTGACAGGAAGCAAGGGACACAATGTTTACCCAGGTTCGGGCCCTCTCGACGGAGGTAAAACCCTACTTCCTGCTTGATTAATATTGAAGATATGAGTAGTACAAGAGTAGATCTTCCACGAGATCGTAAAGGCTAAACCCTAAGAGCTAGCCTATGATGGTATGATTGTAATTGTGATCGGCCTTCTAAGGACCATCCTCTCCGGTTTATATAGACACCGGAGAGCTAGGGTTTACATGGAGTCGGTTACAAGGAAGGAAATATAATATCCGGACTGCCAAGCTTGTCTTCCACGCAAAGGAGAGTCCCGTCCGGACACGAGCTGAAGTCTTGAGTCTTGTATCTTGACGCTTCTATAGTACAGACGATGCATATAGTCCGGCTGTCTGGATACCCCCTTATCCAGGACTCTCTCAGGACCCCCTAGGCCCCTTTGACTTCTTTGACCAGTCAACTGGTCAACAGTTGACTGGGCTGACTTAGCCCCTGACCCCACATGTCGGACTTAGTAGCACATATGTGGGTACCCTTCTGTGTACCCATAGTAATTTCACTTTTATTTTGGATTTAAATTAAATTCAAAAAATGAATAAAACTTTGAAAATTAATATAAAATAATCTGTAACTTGGATGTAAAGACTTTGTACATGAAAGTTTCTCAGAACGACGAGACAAATCCAGATACGTAGCCCATTCATACACCACACATCCCTAGCATAGCAAACACGCAACTTTCCCCCTCTGATTCATCTATCCGAAAACCCGAAACACCGGGGATACTTTCCCGGATGTTTCCCCCTTCGCAAGTATCACCTACTGCCGCGTTAGGGCACACCTAGCACCGCTCATTGTCATGTCATGCATCGTCATGCTTATATTTGCATTATATTTATTGTTTCTTCCCCCGTCTTCTTTCCGGCAAACAACGAGACCGACGCCGATGCTGCCCCAGTCGACTAAGGAGTTGACGACCCCTCCTTCTTGCCAGAGCAACCAGGCAAGCCCCCCCTTGATCACCCGATATCGCCTATTCCTTCTCTCTATTGCTTGCACTAGAGTAGTGTAGCATGTTACTGCTTTCGGTTAATCTTATTCTGGTGCATAGCCTGTCATTGTTGCTACAACTGTTGATACATTACCTGCAATCCCAAATGCTTAGTATAGGATGCTAGTTTATTATCAGTGGCCCTACATTCTGGTCAGTCTGCCATGCTATACTATCGGGTCATGATCACTCGGGAGGTGATCACGGGTATATACTATACATACATACATACATACATGCTATACATATGGTGACTAAAGTCGGGTCGGCTCGTAGAGTATCCGCAAGTGATTTGGATAAGGGGGCTGAAAAGACATGTGGCTCCATCCAGATAGTGGTGGGCATGGGTTCCTGACGGCCCCCGAGTGCTACTTTGAGGCGGAGTGACAGGGCAGGTTGAGACCACCTAGGAGACAGGTGGGCCTGGCCCTGGTCGGTGTCCATGGTTACTTCAAAATAAACCGCTTAACGATATCTTGGTATTTGATTTGAGTCTGGCCACTGGCCTATACGCACTAACCAACTACGCGGGAACAGTTATGGGCACTCGATGTCGTGGTATCAGCCAAAGCCTTCTTGACGTCAGCGACTGAGTGGCGCGCGCCGGGTTGGACCGCGTAACGCAACTTCCTTTGTAATGGAGGTTGCTAGGTCTGCTCACCGGCTGCCCTCGCAACGTGTAGGTGTGCAATGGGCGATGGTCCCACACCCCTGCGCGCTTAGGATTTAGATCGGCGTGCTGACCTCTCTGTTGTGCCTAGGTAGGGTTGCGACATGTTGATCTTCCGAGGCCGGGCATGACCCAGGAAAGTGTGCCCGGCCAGAGGGATCGAGCGTGTTGGGAAATGTGGTGCACCCCTGCAGGGAAGTTTATCTATTCGAATAGCTGTGTCCCTCGGTAAAAGGACGACCTGGAGTTGTACCTTGACCTTATGACAACTAGAACCAGATACTTAATAAAACACACCCAGACAAGTTCCAGAGGCATCCCGGTGATCGCTTTCCCACAGGGTGACGAGGGGAGGATCGTCGGATAGGATTATGCTATGCGATGCTACTTGGAGAACTTCAATCTACTCTCTTCTACATGCTGCAAGATGGAGGCTACCAGAAGCATAGTCTTCGATAGGACTAGCTATCCCCCCTCGTTCTGGCATTCTGCAGCTCATTCCACAGATATTGCCTCTTTACACATATACCCATGCATATGTAGTGTAGATCCTTGCTTGCGAGTACTTTGGATGAGTACTCACGGTTGCTTTGCTCCCTCTTTTCCCCCTTTTCCCCTCTTCTTCTCGGATGCTGCAACCAGACGTTGGAGTCCAGGAGCCTGACGCCACTGTCGATGAAGACCCCTACTACACCGAGGGTGCCTACTACCATGTTATGGACACCGACAACCAGGAGTAGGTTAGGAGGATCCCAGGCAGGAGGCCGGCGCCTCTTTCAATTTGTATCCCAGTTTGTGCTAGCCATCTTATGGAAACTTGTTTAACTTATGTCTGTACTCAGATATTGTTGATTCCGCTGACTCGTTTATGCTCGAGTACTTGTATTCGAGCCCTCGAGGCCCCTGGCTTCTAATATGATGCTTGTATGACTTATTTTACTTTTAGAGTTGTGTTGTGATATCTTCCCGTGAGTCCCTGATCTTGATCGTACACATTTGCATGCATGATTAGTGTACGATTGAATCGGGGGCGTCACAAGTTGGTATCAGAGCCGACTGCTTGTAGGAATCCCCTTCCATACTCCTTGGCCGAAGTCGAGTCTAGTCACTACAAAACTTTTACTAACATAGCTGTGAGTCTTACAGGCCCACGTCGCCATTTGGGTGGTATTAAGATCTTTTACTCCTCAACCTTTACTCTGGGACTCTGATCTCTCCTCTATTCAGGTTAAATGATTTTACTAACACTGACTCTAGGTTCTCGTAACTACTTCCTCTTGGAGAGCTCTCACTCCAGATGATTGCTTAGTGCACTAGAAGATTTTGAAGATAATGTACGATGTTCTCCCGAGACACTTGTGCCCACTGCCCTTACAAACTCCCTACCACTATTATATCCTTCTAGATAACTGTATACACCTGCCATTCTTACATTCAATCCCATTGATCTTGTTATTACAAGATGCCTCGAACTACTCTCCGTTGCTCCGAGAATCCCTTGAACTTACTGCCTTGCAGTTCTTACCACATGAATACACCCTACGGATAATTTCTCGCACTTACCGAGTATTTGATCATCCTTAGTTGATCCATGTAATTCACAAAAATTCTTCAAAATGCTATTCGACCTTCTAAAAATCCTCAACACCTTATTGCTACTAGAGTTCCTACCTTCTTGCTTTATGGTTAATTCCATATATCTAGTAACCTTCGTTGGCATCCTTTGTCATTATCATTTTGGGTCTGTTGATTCAATATGTTGCGAATGCCCGCAATCATCAGATGATCCTTATGAATTATCTTTCCGGCTCAGCCCTCATTTTTAACTCGAGCTGGTTCTCGACCAATCAAATTGTCATCAATTGTACCCTTAAGACTATTCAACTTATCCATCCCTACTCAGAGCATTGCTTCTGATCCCTTGACTGAGAATTCATAATTCTTGTGCAATTGAGATTTGAGTTAGTCAGTTGTTTCTATAATCTGACCCCCTTGCAATCTTTCTTCTTCTGGCTGAGTACCGATGCTCACATCATATCCCTTGTGGACCACCAGATCCTTTATTGGATTTTATCTGACAACGTCCTTCGTATTCAATAACGTTGTGAGTTTTTTCTCGGTTACATAATGCCTTTGGTAAATTGTATCATCTTGTAACGCCCCGGATCAGATGCGCCATGTGTCCTCCAGTTATTCGTCGTTGTTTCCATGCCAGTGCTTGCGTGTTGCTTTTGCCATGTCATCATCTGCATTTCATTTGCATGTTTTCCAAAACTTGCATCCGTTCGGGTTCCGCCGGTTCTCTCTGTTGTCTGTTCTGAGCACAGACACACTTGCACGCGCCCGTTGCACCTCTCAGGCCTTGTTTTGTGAGCGGGATAAAAACGTTCTTGGAATGGACCGAGATTTGTCGAGTGGCCTTGGTATATCATCGGTAGACCGCCCGTCAAATTTCGTTCCATTTGAAGGTCATTTGACGCCCCAACGGTTAACCGCGTAGCCCGAAACCCCTCTCTCTTTGCAGACCAGCCCCTCTTCACCATAGCCCATGAGCCCATCCAAACCCCATCCATTCTCTCGGTCGTTCGATCATGATCGTGTGGGCGAAAACCCCACTCCATTTGGAGTCTCCTAGCTCCCTCTACCTATAAATATGTGATCCCCTCCGAAAATCCCGCAGATGAAACCCTAGCCCCGCTCCTCCGCGCGCCGGACATGTCTGTGCCCGCCGGATGAAATCTCGCCACCGTTCCCCGCGAATCCTGCGCTGACACGTCACCCCGCCACCATCTCCACCGCGTCGGCCCTCCTGGCCCAGATCGGGGCCCGCCGAGCCCATCGGGGCCCGGACGAGCCCGTGCGATGCCGCCCGTATGCCCCGCGCGCTCGGGTCACCCCTCGCTGGCGTTCGTCGTCTACCGCCGCCTCGACCCCACCGGAGCGCGCCACCGTCTCGCCGCCCTTGTTGCCCCAGGTCACCGGCCTCCGCGCCCGTCTCCATCTCCTTCCTCCATTGGCCAATCTCTCTCTCACCTCGCTCTCTCTCTCTCTCTCTTCTCCCCGCAGGGCCGCCATGGAGCTCGTTGCCGGATCCTGCGCCGCCGTGCACTGTCGACCCCGCCACCGTCGGGAATGGGGTCCCCGGGGCCGGATCCGCCTGGATCCACCGCCCCTCGGCCTCCTCCTGGCCTCCCTGCCGACTGGCGCCGCCGCCGCCCCGCAACCATGGCCGCCTCCCTCCTGCGTGCTTGTGCAGGCGCACGAGGAGGTGGACGACCGAGCTCCTCCCACGTGGGCCCCGCACCCTCAGCCCGCCTGAGGCCCAGCCCAGCTCCGGCCCAGCCCCGACCTACCTCCTCTCTCTTCGTGGGCCGAAGCCCAGGGTGAGCAGCCCTATTCCTCGCCCCGTGCACAACTTAGCTATATCGCGCTAGATTCGGGTTTTTTTTCCTGAAAACTGCTAAGTCCCTGAATTTCAGCATCATATAGGCATTTTTGACCTGCTGTATCTTTGTGCATGTTGCCCCGTTTTGTGCGTGTAATATATAAAAATGTTCATTGTGAGATGCTCTTCATTTTGTTCCATTGTGTCATGCTTGTTTGTATCCATCTTGACGCCCTAATCAACGTTGCAAGAGTGCTATATAATGTTAACTGTTGTGTGTTAACAGAACTTGGTGATTTCTCTTTTTCGTTGCATTTTGGGTGTGCATCGTATGAGCATGATGTCTACATGAGTTTGAGCTACATCATGCCATCTTTACAGGGGTCCAATCCATGTATTTTTGTGAGTCTTGTAGTGAGTGCATCAAGCTTGTGAAGTATGGTACTTGTTGTTACTGTTTTGCTAGGCTGAATCTGTTATTTCATGATGCTAGGTAAACCTGCTGCTACAAGTCATTCTATGCATAATCTGGAGATGTTCACTACGGATGTTTGGTTATACATGTCATGCTCTATCCATCCAGGCCCCTGGTTGCATTTATAGCTTGCTGTAGCTTGTTATAATCTTGCTCTCAAGTTGCTAAATAATATTGTTGTCAGCCTGTTAACATTAAGTTCAGTTTTTTCATGTGTTTTTCTAGTGATCCATGCAATCTATGAACTTGATCTTGCCATGCTTAGCTTCATAAATATGTCATCTTACTGTTGGTCACCTTGTCATGTCATTTATTTCTGTGTGGTGAGCTGTACAAGCTCACCAACATGCCTACTTATCGTTGTTCCTGCCATGTACTGTTTTTCTGAATCTGCCATATAACTCGCCATGTTTACATGGGTGCGATCATATCTTCTGTTCCTTTTTGGCTCATGTTAAGTAAGGGACTTTTGTTCTATGCGTTTAGTAGATTCATGTCATGCCTTTGTTTACCATGATAAGTTCCTGTATCATGTTGTTTGATAGCTCTAAACATTGCAACCTGATGTTATTTCTGCTAAGTCTGAAACTGTTATTATTTGCAATCTTGCCATGACCTTTTGAGCATGTTCTAGTGATTTCTGGAGATAGCTCAGTGTTCATGTTTTGTTATGCTTCTTCTATACATCATGTTCATGCCTTTTTTTCATGTTGGGGTGTTGTAGCATATTGTTTTGATGCTTGCAAGATGCCTAGTTGCTGTTTTGGACAGATTGTTGTTATATCTTGTTTGGAGTGTGTGTTGAACCGTTGCTCCGTTTTGAGTGTGCTCTATATGAAACTTGCTTAGTTTTGCATGTAGATTCATCTTATCATGTTGCATCCTTGTTTTGAGGGGTTTGCTTCATGTTTGTATGCATTTTGCTTCAATGCCATGTTTAAGTTGTTTTGCTCATATCTTCTAGGCCGTAGCTCCGAACTAAATGAACTTTATATGTAACTTGACTAGAATTTCGCGTAGATCATCTTGGTGCATCTTAACTTGCTGTTTAACAACTTCAACATTGTGTTCTAATCAGATCTGGACCAATCTCGAAATTTGCATATGAGGACTTACCGGATTAGTTATATGTTGTTTCTGACCTCATTTAAACTTGCTTTGATGTGTTGCTCTTGTATGCATCATCTCTTGCCATGATTAGCATCTTATAGTCTTTTTCATGCATCATACTTGGTTGTGCATCATGCCATGTCTATGTGTTGTGTGTTTACCTTGTTGTTTGTTTCTTTCCGGTTGTGCTCCTTCTCGTTAGTTCCTGTTTCGTTGCGATCGTGAGGATTCGTTCGTCTACGCTTGGTTCGTCTTCGCCCGTTCGTATTCTTCATGGACTCGTTCTTCTTCCTTGCGGGATTTCAGGCAAGATGACCGCTACCCTGGATCTCACTACTATCATTGCTATGCTAGTTGCTTCGTTCTATTGCTATGTTGCGCTACCTATCATTTACTCTTCAAGCCTCCTAAGTTGCCATGTCAGCCTCTAACCTTTTTCACCCTTCCTAGCAAACCGTTGCTTGGCTACGTTACCGCTTTTGCTCAGCCCCTCTTATAGCGTTGTTAGTTGCAGGTGAAGTTGAAGATTGCTCCATGACGGACAGGATTATGTTGGGATATCACAATATCTCTTATTTAATTAATGCATCTATATACTTGGTAAAGGGTGGAAGGCTCTGCCTTATGCCTAGTTTTGTTCCACTCTTGCCGCCCTAGTTTCCATCATACCGGTGTTATGTTCCTTGATTTTGCGTTCCTTATGCAGTTGGGTGATTTATGGGACCCCCTTGACAGTTCGCTTTGAATAAAACTCCTCCAGCAAGACCCAACCTTGGTTTTAACATTTGCCACCTAAGCCTTTTTCCCTTGGGTTCAGTAGACTCAAGGGTCATCTTTATTTACCTCCCCCCCGGGCCAGTGCTCCTCCGGGTGCTGGTCCAAACCGAGCGATGTCCAGCGACCCCTGGGCAACCAGGGTCTATGCCAACCCGACGGTTGGCTCATCCGGTGTGCCCTGAGAATGAGATACGTACGACTCCTATCAGGATTTGTCGGCACATCGGGCAGCTTTGCCGGTCTTGTTTTACCATTGTCGAAATGTCTTGTAACCAGGATTCTGAGTCTGATCGGGTCTTCCTGGGAGAAGGAATATCCTTCGTTGACCGTGAGAGCTTGTGATGGGCTAAGTTGGGACACCCCTGCAGGGTATAAACTTTCGAAAGCCGTGCCCGCGGTTATGTGGCAGATGGGAATTTGTTAATGTCCGATTGTAGATAGCTTGACACCAGATCCGAATTAAAACGCATCAACCGTGTGTGTAGCCATGATGGTCTCTTTTCAGCGGAGTCCGGGAAGTGAACATGGTTTTGGGTTATGTTTGACGTAAGTAGGAGTTCAGGATCACTTCTTGATCATTGCTAGCTTCACGACCGTTCCATTGCTTCTCTTCTCGCTCTTATTTGCGTATGTTAGCCACAACATCATGCTTAGTCGCTGCTGCAACCTCACCACTTATCCTTTCCATTCCCATTAAGCTTTGCTAGTCTTGATACCCATGGTAATGGGATTGCTGAGTCCTCGTGGCTCACAGATTACTACAACAACAGTTGCAGGTACAGGTTATGTGATGATCATGATGCGAGAGCGATGTTTGCTTGTCTTGGAGTTCTTCTTCTGATTCTTCTTCGATCAGGGGATAGGTTCCATGTCGGTGATACGTCTCCAACGTATCTATAATTTTTGATTGCTCCATGCTACTTTATCTATTGTTTTGGACTATAATGGGCTTTATTTTCCACTTCTATATTATTTTTGGGACTAACCTATTAACCGGAGGCCCAGCCCAGAATTGTTGTTTTTTTGCCTATTTCGGTGTTTCGGAAAAATGGAATATCAAACGGAGTCCAAATGGAATGAAACCTTCGGAAACATGATCTTCTCACCGAACATGATCCAGGAAACTTGGACCCTACTCCAAGAAGTGCCAGAGGCGGTCACGAGGGTGGGGGGCGCGCCCCCCTGCCTCGTGGGCCCCCTGACGCTCCACCGATGTACTCCTTCCTCCTATATATACCTACGTACCCCCAACAGATCGGGGACGGAGGCAAAAACCTAATTCCACCGCCGTAACTTTCTGTATCCGCGAGATCCCATCTTGGGGCCTGTTCCGGAGCTCCGCCGAAGGGGGCATCTACCATGGAGGGCTTCTACATCATCACAATAGCCCCTCCGATGAAGTGTGAGTAATTTACTTCAGATCTTCGGGTCCATAATTAGTAGCTAGATGGCTTCTTCTCTCTTTTTGGATCTCAATACAATGTTCTCCCCCTCTCTCGTGGAGATCTATTCGATGTAATCTTCTTTTTGCGGTGTGTTTGTTGAGATCGATGAATTGTGGGTTTATGATCCAGCTTATCTATGGAAAATATTTGATTCTTCTCTGAATCCTTTTATGTATGATTGAGTTATCTTTGCAAGCCTCTTTGAATTATCCGTTTGGTTTGGCTAACTAGATTGGTAGTTCTTGCAATGGGAGAAGTGCTTATCTTTGGGTTCAATCTTGCGGTGACCTTACCTAGTGACAGAAAGGGTTGCAAGGCACGTATTGTATTGTTCCCATCGAGGATAACAAGATGGGGTATTTATCATATTGCATGAATTTATTCCTCTACATCATGTCATCTTGCTTAAGGCGTTACTCTGTTTTTAACTTAATACTCTAGATGCATGCTGGATAGCGGTCGATGAGTGGAGTAATAGTAGTAGATGCAGAATCATTTTGGTCTACTTGTCACGGACGTGATGCCTATATACATGATCATTGCCTGGATAACCTCATAACTATGCTCAATTATGTCAATTGCTCAACAGTAATTTGTTCACCCACTGTAGAACTTATGCTCTTGAGAGAAGCCACTAGTGAAACCTATGGCCCCCGGGTCTATTCTCATCATATCAATCTCCATCACTTTATTTACTTGCTTTTTGCTTTTACTTTTTACTTTGCATCTTTATACCAAAAATACCAAAAATATTATCTCTATCAGATCTCACCCTCGTAAGTGACCGTGAAGAGATTGACAACCCCTAAGCGTTGGTTGCGAGTAGCTATCATTTTGTGCAGGTACGAGGGACTTGCGCGTGGTCTCCAACTGGATTGATACCTTGGTTCTCAAAAACTGAGAGAAATACTTACGCTACTGTGCTGCATCATCCTCTCCTCTTCGGGGAAATCCAACGCAAGCTCGAGACGTAGCAAGAAGAATTTCTAGCGCCGTTGCCGGGGAGGCTCACACAAGCAAGTCAACCATACCAAGTACCCATCACAATCCCTATCTCTCGCATTACATTATTTGCCATTTGCCTCTCATTTTCCTCTCCCCCACTTCACCTTTGCCGTTTTATTCGCCCTCTCTTTCCCAATCTCCTCCTCTTTTTTCCCTTTGCCTTTTGTTTGCTCGTGTGTTAGTTTGCTTGTTCGTCGCGATGGCTCAAGATGCCACCAAATTGTGTGACTTCACCAATACCAATAATAATGATTTCCTTAGCACTCCGATTGTTCCTCTTGCCAATACCGAATCTTGTGAAATCAATACTGCCTTGTTGAATCTTGTTATGAAAGATCAATTCGCCGGCCTTCCTAGCGAAGATGCCGCTACTCATCTGAATGGCTTCGTTGATTTATGTGATATTCAAAAGAAAAAGCATGTCGATAATGATGTCGTTAAATTGAAGCTATTTCCTTTTTCACTTAGAGATCGTGCTAAAGCGTGGTTTTCATCTTTGCCTAAAAATAGTATTGATTCTTGGAACAAGTGCAAAGATGCTTTTATCTCTAAGTATTTTCCTCCCTCTAAGATTATCTCTCTTAGGAACGATATTATGAATTTTAAGCAACTTGATCATGAACATGTTGCACAAGCTTGGGAGAGAATGAAATTAATGCTACATAATTGTCTTACTCATAGTTTGAACTTATGGATGATTATTCAAAAAAATTATGCTGGATTGAATTTTGCTTCTAGAAATCTTTTAGATTCGGCCGCGGGAGGCACTTTTATGGAAATCAATTTAGGAGATGCTACTAAACTCCTAGATAATATTATGGTTAATTATTCTCAATGGCATACTGAAAGATCTACTAATAAAAAAGTGCATGCTATAGAAGAAATCAATGTTTTGAGTGGAAAGATGGATGAACTTATGAATTTATTTGCTAAGAGTGTTTCTTCTGATCCCAATAATATGCCTTTATCTACCTCGATTGAGAATAATAATGAATCTATGGATGTGAAATTTGTTGGTAGGAATAGTTTTGGAAACAACGCGTATAGAGGGAATTTTAATCCTAGGCCTTATCCTAGTAATCCTTCTAATAATTATGGAAATTCTTACAACAACTCTTATGGAAATTTTAATAAGATGCCCTCTAAATTTGAGAGTAGTGTTAGAGAGTTTATGAATTCACAAAAGAATTTTAATGCTTTGCTTGAAGAGAAATTACTTAAAGTTGATGATTTGGCTAGGAACGTTGATAGAATTTCTCTTGATGTTGATTCTTTAAAGCTTAGATCTATTCCTCCTAAGCATGATATCAATGAGTCTCTCAAAGCTATGAGAATTTCCATTGATGAGTGCAAAGAAAGAACCGCTAGGATGCGTGCTTCCAAAGATGAAAATCAATATTAAAGTGTGTTCTTCTAATTCCTATGAAAATCAAGATGAAGATCTAAAAGTTATTGATACCTCCCCTATTAAATATTTGTTTTGCAATATGAATCTTGATGAAACTGAATATGATCTTCCTTTACCTAGAAGGCGTTCTAAGAATTCAGAGTTTTTAGATCTTAATGATGAAATTGATAAAAGTGGGATTGAAAGAAATAGAAATCTAGATGTTGCTAAACCCACTATATTGGATCTCAAGGAATTTAATTATGAAAATTGCTCTTTAATTGGTTGTATTTCCTTGTTGCAATCCGTGCTAGATTCTCCTCATGCTTATAGTCAAAATAAGGCCTTTATCGAACATATTGTTGATGCTTTGATGCAATCTTATGAAGAAAAGCTTGAGTTGAAAATTTCTATCCCTAGGAAACTCCATGATGAGTGGGAACCTACTATTAAAATTAAAATAAAAAATTTTGAGTTTTATGCTTTGTGTGATTTGGGTGCTAGTGTCTCTGCTATTCCCAAAACTTTGTGTGATTTGCTAGATTTCCGTGATTTTGATGATTGCTCTCTAAACTTGCATCTTGCGGATTCCACTATTAAAAAGCCTATGGGAAGAATTAATGATGTTCTTATTGTTACAAATAGGAATTATGTGCCCGTAGGTTTTATCGTTCTTGATATAGATTGCAATCCTTCATGTCCTATTATTCTTGGTAGACCTTTCCTTAGAACGATTGGTGCAATTATTGATATGAAGGAAGGAAATATTAGATTCCAATTCCCTTTAAAGAAAGGCATGGAACACTTTCCTAGAAAGAAAATAAAATTACCATATGAATCTATCATGAGAGTCACTTATGGATTGCCTACCAAAGATGGCAATACCTAGATCTATCCTTGCTTTTATGCCTAGCTAGGGGCGTTAAACGATAGCGCTTGTTGGGAGGCAACCCAATTTTATTTTGTGTTTTTTGTTTTTGGTTCTGTTTAGGAATAAATAATACATATAGCCTCTGTTTAGATGTGGTTTTATATTTTAATTAGTGTTTGTGCCAAGTTGGACCTGTTGGATCTTCTGGGATGATAGTTATTTGATCTTGCTGTAATTTCCAGAATCTTTGTGCTCAGTGCCCGAATTGTTAAAAATCACCAGAACGTGATAAATTACTGATTCCAATTTCTGCTGATCAATAAACAAATTTTACAGGTCTTCTAATTTTGGTAGAATTTTTTGGGTTTCAAAGTTTGCGTTAGTTACAGATTACTACAGACTGTTCTGTTTTTGACAGATTCTGTTTTGCGTGTGTTGTTTGCTTATTTTGATGAATCTATGGTTAGTAAAATAGTTTACAATCCATAGAAAAGTTGGAATACAGTAGGTTTAACACCAATATAAATAAATAATTAGTTCATTACAGTACCTTAAAGTAGTCTTTTGTTTTCTTTCTCTAACGGAGCTCACGAGATTTCTATTGAGTTTTGTGTTGTGAAGTTTTCAAGTTTTGGGTGAATTCTTTTGATGGATTATGGAACAAGGAGTGGCAAGAGCCTAAGCATGGGGATGCTCATGGCACCCCCAAGATAATCCAAGGACACCAAAAAGTCAAAGCTTGGGGATGCCCCCGGAAGGCATCCCCTCTTTCGTCCACTTCCATCGGTAATTTACTTGGAGCTATATTTTTATTCACCAACACGATATGTGTTTTGCTTGGAGCGTCTTGTATTATTTGAGTCTTTGCTTGTTAGTTTACCACAATAATCCTTGCTGTACACACCTTTTGAGAGAGCCATACATGATTTGGAATTTGATAGAATACTCTATGTGCTTCACTTATATCTTTTGAGCTTGATAGTTTGCTCATAGTGCTTCACTTATATCTTTTTGAGCGTGATAATTTTTGCTCTAGTGCTTCACTTAGATCTTTTAGAGCATGGTGGTGGATTTGTTTTAAAGAAACTTGATCTCTCATGCTTCACTTAGATTATTTTGAGAGTCGTTAATTGCATGGTAATTTGCTTAATGTTAATATACTTGGTGTTCAAGATATGTGAAACTTTCTTTTGAGTGCGTTGAATACTAAGATAAGTTTGATGCTTGATAATTGTTTTGAGATATGGAGGTCAAAATATCAAAGTCATGCTAGTTGAGTAGTTGTGAATTTGAGAAATGCTTGTGTTGAAGTTGGTAAATCCCGTAGCATGCACGTATGGTTAAAGTTGTGTAACAAATTTGAAGCATGAAGTGTACCTGGCTTGTGCATCCTTATGAGTGGCGGTCGGGGACGAGCGATGGTCTTTTCCTACCAATCTATCCCCCTAGGAGCATGCGCGTAGTACTTGATTTTTGATGACTTCTAAATTTTTGCAATAAGTATATGAGTTCTTTTGACTAATGTTGAGTTCATGGATTATACGCACTTTTACCTTTCCGCCATTGCTAGCCTCTTCCGTACCGTGCATTGCCCTTTCTCACATTGAGAGTTGGCGCAAACTTCACCGGTGCATCCAAACTCCGTGATACGATATGCTCTATCACACATAAACCTCCCTATATCTTCCTCAAAACAGCCACCATATCTACCTATTATGGCATTTCCATAGCCATTCCGAGATATATTGCCATGCAACTTTCCACCGTTCCGTTCATCATTATTATGACATACATTACTTTTGTCATATTGCCATTGCATGACCATGTAGTTGACATCGTATTTGTGGCAAAGCCACCATGCATTATTTTTCATACATGTCACTCTTGATTCATTGCACCATCCCGGTACACCGCCGGAGGCATTCATATAGAGTCACACCTTGTTCTAGTTTTGAGTTGTAATCCTCATGTTGTAATCAATAGAAGTGTAATGATCATCATTATTAGAGCATTCCCAAATAAAAAAATAGAAAGGCCCAAAAAAAGGAAGGCCCAAAAAAAAGAAAAGGGCAATGCTACTATCTCTTTTTCCACACTTGTGCTTCAAAGTAGCACCATGTTCTTCATGTAGTGAGTCTCATATTTTGTGCTTCAAAGTAGCACCTCGTTCTTCATGTAGTGAGTCTCATATATTGTTCTTCAAAGTAGCACCATGTTTTTCAGATAATGAGTCTCATAAGTTGTCTTTTTCATACTAGTGGGAATTTTTCATTATAGAACCTGGCTTGTATATTCCTACGATGGGCTTCCTCAAATGCTCTAGGTCTTCATGAGCAAGCAAGTTGGATGCACACCCACTAGTTTTATTTTGTTAAGCATTCATAGCTCTAGTGCATCCGTTGCATGGCAATCCCTACTCCTCATGTTGACATCAATTGATGGGCATCTCCATAGCCTATTGATTATCCTCGTCAATGTGAGACTTTCTCCTTTTTTTTGTCTTCTCCACACAATCCCCGTCATCATATTCTATTCCACCCATAGTGCTATATCCATGGCTCACGCTCATGTATTGCGTGAAGGTTGAAAAAGTTTGAGATTATTTAAGTATGAAACAATTGCTTGGCTTGTCATCGGGGGTATAGAAGTTGGGAACATCTTTGTGTGACGAAAATGAAGCATAGCCTAACTATATGATTTTGTAGGGATGAACTTTCTTTGGCCATGTTATTTTGAGATGACATAATTATTTTGATTAGTGTGCTTGAAGTATTATTATTTTTATGTCAATATGAACTTTTGTCTTGAATCTTTCGGATCTGAATATTCATATCACAATTAAGAAGATTTACATTGAAATTATGCCAAAGTATCACTCCGCATCAAAAATTCTCTTTTTATCATTTACCTACTCGAGGACGAGCAGGAATTAAGCTTGGGGATGCCTGATACGTCTCCAACGTATCTATAATTTTTGATTGCTCCATGCTACTTTATCTATTGTTTTGGACTATAATGGGCTTTATTTTCCACTTTTATATTATTTTTGGGACTAACCTATTAACCGGAGGCCCAGCCCAGAATTGTTGTTTCTTTGCCTATTTCAGTGTTTCGAAGAAACGGAATATCAAACGGAGTCCAAACGGAATGAATCCTTTGGAAACGTGATCTTCTCACCGAACGTGATCCAGGAAACTTGGACCCTACTCCAAGAAGTGCCAGAGGCGGTCACGAGGGTGGGGGGCGCGCCCTCCCCCCTGGGCGCGCCCCCCTTCCTCGTGGGCCCCCAGACGCTCCACCGACATACTCCTTCCTCCTATATATACCTACGTACCCCCAACAGATCGGGGACGGAGCCAAAAACCTAATTCCACCATCGCAACTTTCTGTATCCGCGAGATCCCATCTTGGGGCCTGTTCCGGAGCTCCGCCGGAGGGGGCATCTACCATGGAGGGCTTCTACATCATCACCATAGCCCCTCCGATGAAGTGTGAGTAGTTTACTTCAGACCTTCGGGTCCATAGTTAGTAGCTAGATGGCTTCTTCTCTCTTTTTGGATCTCAATACAATGTTCTCCCCCTCTCTCGTGGAGATCTATTCGATGTAATCTTATTTTTGCGGTGTGTTTGTTGAGACCAATGAATTGTGGGTTTATGATCCAGCTTATCTATGGAAAATATTTGATTCTTCTCTGAATTCTTTTATGTATGATTGAGTTATCTTTGCAACTCTCTTCGAATTATCCGTTTGGTTTGGCCAACTAGATTGGTAGTTCTTGCAATGGGAGAAGTGCTTAGCTTTGGGTTCAATCTTGCAGTGACCTTACCCAGTGACAGAAAGGGTTGCAAGGCACGTATTGTATTGTTGCCATCGAGGATAACAAGATGTGGTATTTATCATATTGCATGAATTTATTCCTCTACATCATGTCATCTTGCTTAAGGTGTTACTCTGTTTTTAACTTAATACTCTAGATGCATGCTGGATAGCGGTCGATGAGTGGAGTAATAGTAGTAGATGCAGAATCGTTTCGGTCTACTTGTCACGGATGTGATGCCTATATACATGATCATTGCCTGGATAACCACATAACTATGCTCAGTTCTGTCAATTGCTCAACAGTAATTTGTTCACCCACCGTAGAATACTTATGCTCTTGAGAGAAGCCACTAGTGAAACCTATGGCCCCGGGTCTATTCTCATCATATCAATCTCCATCACTTTATTTACTTGCTTTTTGCTTTTACTTTTTACTTTGCATCTTTATACCAAAAATACCAAAAATATTATCTCTATCAGATCTCACCCTCGTAAGTGACCGTGAAAGGATTGACAACCCCTAAGCGTTGGTTGCGAGTAGCTATCGTTTTGTGCAGGTACGAGGGACTTGCGCGTGGTCTCCTACTGGATTGATAGCTTGGTTCTCAAAAACTGAGGGGAATACTTACGCTACTGTGCTGCATCATCCTCTCCTCTTCGGGGAAATCCAACGCAAGCTCGAGACGTAGCAGTCGGCAGCCTGGGTTTAGCAGAGTGGATGTCGTCTGAGTTTCTGTTTGTGTTTCATCCGTAGTCGGATGTTGATCTTATGTATGATGTGTTGTTGTATTCATGTGGCATTGTATGCCTCTGGTATGTATCCCCATCGATTATGTAATGTTGATGTAATGATATCCACCTTGCAAGAGCGTCTTCAAGATGCGCTTCTATCCTTGGTGGGACCTTCAAGTTCCTTTAGGATAGGGTCGCATCTTGGGTGTGACACATCTGCCTTGTCGAACATGCTCTGCTTTCGAGCTTGTATAATTTACTCCTGAAGTTTGCGTTATATGTTCCTAAGATGGCCCGATGGGTTGAGCCTATGCCTTCCTTTGTCTGTGTGAACTCGAAAGTTATGCGGGTTATATTCTACTGACTTTCGGTCATGTAAAATTTCAACGTTACTACTTCTTCGAAAGCAAGAAGTGAATGAAAGGTTATGCATTGAAGAAGTGTGAGTCGACCTTGAACTTTGCGTTCATGCTCATGGACATGATGATGATCTTATCATGGAAGCTTCTCTTAAAATTATTTACCCCTTCAGTATAAGTTCATCTTATATCTGAGATTTGGTCCTTTGCAACCGTGGTTCCGACCATGATTGTTCTTCTTTGACCCCATTACTCGAACAAGTTAAGGCACTTGTCTTCTACAGAGCAATGCCCCAGCTCAACCTCTACTTTGGTTTGTCGTCGAGTATTACTCCCCTGGTATCTCGAGATTGTCACGCAACTGCATAGCTTCTTATGAGTTCTCCATCAAGTACTACATTCTCACTGTCTCGAAATTTTTCACGGGCTTTGAGTTATTAAACACTCAAAGACACTGACAACTGAATCGAGTCCGCACTATGATTCAACAAGGATTAGAGATCTTCATTGCTTACAAGTTTAAATACTCCATCATGTCTTTCCTAGCCTGAACGGCTACATCATTATCATGCTAATTTTAACTGTGCTACCTGGTCCTTCTTCCCGAAGCACAACTTTCGACAGTGAGCTAATCTTACGTCGATCTTCCTCATCATATCATTTATCCTTGAACAACAAACTTGATTTTGAGTTTGCGTCGTACCCATGGTTCCAATAGCCATTCACTTCATCATTCCTTTGACTTGATACCATCGCCGATCGATTACATCTTCATGAAATCTCTTGACAAATGTGTCATGATCATCATCAGCATTCTGATGTGAAAAAATCAAAACTTCTAGCAACCCAATTGCTTGTAAGTTAATGAATGATAGTTACATTCTTTATGTATTGGATATCGAATCACCCTTCTAACATTGATCTTGCTACCTAAGCCCATAATCCGGGTGCACCTTTCAACCAAATGTTTAATTGTGTATGTTTTCCTCGAGCATACCTCATTATATCATTTGATCTGACAAATGTTATCTCCTTGTTCACATAATTTTGGAATCCATCTTGTTGGAAATCTTGAGGAATCGTCGATGAGTCCATCAACCACCTCCTCATCCTCTCCTTTGTTTACTGATGAACTCTTATTTTGGAACTCGCTTCCATAGTTCATTGCCCGAGAATCTTACAATGTCATTTCGACAATTTGTGTTACACCTTTTTCTTCTCAGGCATCCCGAGTCTGAGGTATCCTGACACCCATCAGATCTGAATCTTGGCCAGATATGATGGTTGGAACATATTTCCAAGAGTTATAACATTGATCTTTATATGACCCGGTAGGGTGATGTCATGCCTACCATATCTGGCCAGTGGCCCTATTGTTATAGTTTCCTTTTCGCAAGGTTATCCATTCTTCCATGAGGAAATGGTAAGACTTATTCTACAAGTTGTTCCTGATGAATCCTTCATGTATCCAAGGTCTGACCTTTGCTTGAAGACCTTGTTAGTGCCATCTCAAAGCATGTCTGTGGTACTCTGATTCTCAACAATAACATTTGAAGCCCAATGCTAATTGTTTCTTGCTCAATTATCCAAACACCGTTGTACGAGTATTGTCATGAAATTTCTCTCCCATTGTGTCGGTGTCAAAACCGGCGGATCTCGGGTAGGGGGTCCCGAACTGTGCGTCTAGGCGGATGGTAACAGGAGACAAGGGACACGATGTTTTACCCAGGTTCGGGCCCTCTTGATGGAGGTGAAACCCTACGTCCTGCTTGATTAATATTGATGATGTGTGTTATAAGAGTAGATCTACCACGAGATCAAGGAGGCTAAACCCTAGAAGCTAGCCTATGGTATGATTGTTGTTCGTCCTACGGACTAAAGCCATCCGGTTTATATAGACACCGGAGAGGGCTAGGGTTACACAGAGTCAGTTACAATGGTAGGAGATCTACATATCCGTATCGCCAAGCTTGCCTTCCACGCCAAGGAAAGTCCCATCCGGACACGGGACGAAGTCTTCAATCTTGTATCTTCATAGTCTTGGAGTCCGGCCGATGATGATAGTTCGGCTATCCGGACACCCCCTAGTCCAGGACTCCCTCAGTAGCCCCTGAACTAGGCTTCAATGACGACGAGTCCGGCGCGCATATTGTCTTCGGCATTGCAAGGCGGGTTCCTCCTCTAAATAATTTATAGAAGATTGTGAACACCAGGATAGTGTCCGGCTCTGCAAAATAAATTCCACGTACCACCGTAGAGAAAATAATATTACACAAGTTCAATCTGCTGACGTATTTGGTGGCGTGACGTCACACCACTACCAAGCCTTTACTAGAATTGTTTTTATTGTACCACCTCAGCGTGTTTAGCGAAGCGGTTTCCTTGGCACGTCTTGTCGAAGCAGAGATCGTGTTCCCCTTATTCCGGGATTCCCATCAATATGGACGTGGGTAACCCAACCGCGCCATTGATTGCGGCGCTTGGGAGATAAGCGAGTTTTATCAGGCCGGTGGGGACACATGTTTTGTCCGCCCATATAAGGGGATAAAGATCCAACCCTTTTACCTACGCCTTCTTCCTCCTTGGCTTATCCATCTCCGCGAACTCGAGCTCCAGCGCCCAAGTCCGCACATCTCACCTCAACCTCCTCCAACTATGTCTGGAGCGGGAGGCAAGTGGATGGCCTCCTCCGTCAGGGAGGGGCACATCCAGAAGCTGCGCAGCGCCGGATATTTGTCCAGCAACATCGCGTATCGGCTCCCTGACGAGGGAGAGCTCATCCCCACCCCCAGGCCCCATGAGAGGGTAGTATTTCTTCCCCATTTCCTCCGCGGACTGGGCTTCCCACTCCATCCCTTTGTCCGGGGGCTCATGTTCTACTACGGCCTGGATTTCCATGATCTGGCCCCGAATTTCATCCTCAACATCTCAGTGTTTCTCGTCGTGTGTGAGGCCTTCCTCTGCATCCAGCCCCACTTCGGCTTATGGCTCAAGACCTTCAGTGTCAAGCCGAAGGTTGTGAAGGGAAGCCAAGCGGAGTGCGGAGGCGCCATGGTGGGCAGGATGTCCAACGTTACTTGGCTTGAGGGCACTTTTGTGGAAACCATTAAGGGGTGGCAATCGGGGTGGTTCTACATCACCGAGCCGCGTGACCCTGAATGGGCAGCGGCCCCCGAATTCACATCTGGCATCCCCACACGGCTCACCTCCTGGAAAGAGAGCGGCCGGACATGGGGTGATTCGGAGGAGCTGACCGGACTCCAAGCCTGCATCCAAAAGCTAGTGGACAAGAATCTCAAGCTTGTCAACGTAGTCCAGGTCATGCTCATCTGCCGGATTCTCTCGTGCCAACGACGGGGCTTCAACATGTGGGAGTTCGATCCGGCGCAGCACCAGACTTTGAGCGGGTTCTTCTACACTACGTACGAAGATGTCTGGAAGGTGCTGTTCAAGGGCGTTGAGGCTCCCGCATCCGCTACCGAAGATCGCGGATTCAGCTCGCAGCGTCCGGCTGACGAGGTAAGTGATTTTGTCCTTTACGGGACGCTTGTTTTCCATAGTTTGACTCTATGCGGGATCTAAACTCCCTCTCCTTTGACAGGACTGGCTGGTGAAGGCCGCGCAGACTATCTGTCTGGCCCCATTGCTAGAGGACCCAGCGGACGCCCGCTTAACGGGGCTGCTGGCTCCGGCACCCCATGTGGTGCCGGAGAAGAAGGCCAAGAAGAAGGCCACGGGGACTCGGAAGAGTTCCCGTTTTCAGGTGTTATCGGATGATGACTCCGAGGCCAACTCCTCTCACAAAGGCGAGGAGGAGAAGAAGAAAGCCTCTCCCCCAGCGAGGGGAGGGAAGAAAAGGAAGGCCTCCCCAACGAGAGAGGCCGAAGGGTCCAAGAAGGGAAAAACTCTTTCCCTGGACTACTCCGCCAACACCAGTGACGACGACGAGGACTGGCCCCCAAGGGCCAAGCCCCTGGCGAGATCGTAAGTATCCGGACTCCCGAATAACTTCATGGTTTTTCTTTTCGCCGCATAATGTCTTTCTAATGCCGCATACAACCCTGCAGTCCGCCCAAGGATGATCTTCCCGCTTCGTCGAGCGGGTCCTTAGGTGCATCGGATATGGATTCTCTCCCGACAGCCTCCACCCCCTGTGATGCGGACGATGCCGAGGTGGGATCTCGGGAAGGGACCCACCAGGAGGAGGAGGCCCCGAAGGTGTCGCAGAACAACCTCCCGGACTTTGCACCGGACTCGGCCCCGGAACCCATAGTGGTTCCAGAGTCCGGCCGGCGGCCCCTTCGTAAGAAGGGCAAGACCGTGACACCGGCAGCCTCCGTCCAACCGGAGGCGCCGGATAGCTTGTTGGAGGCGCTCAATGGCGCCTCCATCAAAGAGGAACACCACACTGTTATGAGTGCGGTGATTCAGAAGGTTCAGCTTGCCAAGAGCGGGCTGACCGAAGCCTGCAGCAGCCTTCTAACAGGCTTTGAGGTAAGAATTTTGATATATGTAAAATAGTACCGCATAGACAGTAGCCCCTGATGCTCGGTTTGGTGTTCGGAAAGAAAAGTCGGACTGAGGATCTAAAAAGATATACGCAGGAGTCATAAAAAATATGTCAATATGGGATTGCAGGCTGTGCTGCTGACCTCTGCCACACTGACTGCGGAGGTCAATAATTTGAAGGAAAGCCTCGAGCGGTCCAAGAACGAGCTCGGCCGTGCCAAGAAGCAGCTCGAGGACAAGGAAGGTGAGTAATACCTTATTAAAATTGTACCTTATAGAAAAGGATTTGGTTGCAAGAAAAATGACAAGGATAATGTGGATATAGCAGGGGCCATAAACAAGGTGGCGACCCTGAAGGAGGCGGTGTCCGCAGCCGAACGTAATGCGGCCGCGGAACGCACCGAGCGAGATAAGCAGGAGGCGCGGGTGGCGGACGTATAGCAAGAGCTCCAGGCTCTCATGGAAAAACATGAGAGTTTGGAGCGTGACTCGAAGACTTGAGAGTCCGAGCTTGCGACGGCTCTTGAGAGTGCCAAAGCCGCTAAGGCCGAAGCCTATAAGGCCCTCCAGGAAGTCGAGCGTTGAAGAAAATAGCGGCGGGTAAGGCATTTTTCATGGAAAGTAAGCATGTGAGTGTGAATTACATATCACTTACCTGAATTCGGAGCTCTCCAGGAGCATTCGCAGATCTGCCCCGCAGCGTGTCCGATGCTGCCGCTTTCTACATGGACGAGGAGGGGAGCTTGACGGAGAAGGTCTTCTGGTCTCAGTATGCTGAGGCCGGACATCCGGTGCCCCTTAGCGACCAGCTGAAGCAGCTGGTCGAGCTCCACAAGGTGGCCGAACAGGCCATGAAGGGCCTCATAGTTCGGCTGTGGCCTAAGGAGGCCATGCCAGGGAGCTACTTCAGCCTGGTGCGGCTACTGGTGGATGCGTGCCCATGGGTTGAAGTCATCAAGCACTCCACCTGTATTGAAGGTGCCCGTCGGGCCCTTGCCCGCGCAAAGGTGCACTGGGGCAAGATGGATGCCCAGAAGCTTGTGACGGACGCGCCACCGCAGGGCAAGGAGCATCGCACGCCCGAGATGTATTATAAGAGTGTCCTGAAGGGTGCCCGCATTATTGCGGGTGAGTGCTCCAAAGATGTAATATTTTAGTAGACTCGCATTTTGTTATCCTGTGCGCTGAAAACTTAGTTCATATGCGCTAAGCAACGCTTGTTAATTTAAAATATTACCTTCTGTGCGGCTGTTTATCAAATCTGAGAGATGGCAAGCCGTCGGCTTCAGCCCCAATGCCACGAGTGCTGGGGTGTTCGGGATAAACTTGAGCACTCTTGGTCCCATTTTTGGGTCCATCTAGGGAGGCGCTCAACACAACGAACAAGGCAACCGGACTTATAATGCTTGAACACTCTCACTTAGCCATAGAATTCTATAATTTTAAATTTCAGCGAAGCCCCTAGTTTTCGGAAGGCCGAATTTGGGGCCTATCCACGCCTGGGCCGGACAAAGCTGGCTCCTCGCTCTAAGAGGCATAAGTCTTTAGGGACTCGCACAAAACCTCTCGAACAGCGACCGGCTCTCGCCTCATCATGACGGTTAGTTTTAGCTTTCTCCACTGAGGCGCTGGCCCAGCTCAACTGGGGCGCAATCGCAGTGGTTCTCCCAGTGCTACCTTAGCCGATACAACGGAATGTAAGGTACCAAAACATGGGAGCCGGGCAAACCCAACTATTGACCCAAGACATGATTCGGAGCCGATGCATATAATGCTATAAGTTCGGGGTGCCGCACTTATGAAAGTGTTCGGACTTATCACACCATGATATGGGGAACATAAGCCCCTGGTGTATTTAGTTGTACCAAAATGTACGAATGCAACATGTCATAAATGAACATATGTATAAGAAAGAAATGCAATTGGAAGCAAAAAGGTGATGCATTACTTATTCAAGAAAAGACTGCTGTGAATGCAGAACGATACAAATGGTGCGATAAGCAAGGGATGGGACTATTAAACATGTCCCCCTCCAGGGGGTAGGCTGCGGAATGGTGTATAAAACAGATTTAATGCTCAAAATGGAGACCACCTGGATATTCATTGTAGCCTTTCTCCTTCCCTGGCTGTTGCATCGTGAGTTCGACAGGTCTGCTGCCGGACAGGGCCTCTGACGAACGGAGTCCTATGGGTAAAAATAAAAAGAAAAAAGAAAAAAAGAACGACACACTTGAGAGCCACTGGTGTGGTTGAGCCGCATTCTGGGCCTATCGTGGTCGTTCCCCTCTCCCCATGCCCATAGTATCTCCAAAGCGTAATGGTGTACGCGAAGGACCTGTCTTGACGTTTTGCAGGGGCTGGGTTGGGGCCACACTGTGCCACGACAGGGTTTTCCGGATATAAATTTCCAGAAAAGACCGTCGTGCTCATCATCCCCAGGATTACTGTTAGCTGATGAGGCTCCAACTTGATACAAAAATTCCAAGCAGAATACAACATATGTAGTACAAGACCATTCTGGCCTGTGAGTACAACAAATGGTTTCTAGAGGTTGATGGCGGAAGCGGTTTGTGAAACATCAGTGTCTATGGGACTCCATTTCCCACGGGAACAGCTGACCAGGTTAACTCCTATCTTCGCGAGGCTGCTATCTCCATTGTGTGGGTTCCGGGGCTGGCATCGCGTCGCTCCTCTCCGAGCAAGAAAATCTGGCCAAGACAATAGCCAGGGACAAGCCAGTGAGTACTTTGAATGTACTCGCAAACATCATGAACACAGGTATAATATAACAATGATGTGCTAAAAATATTTTATGCTCATGACGTCAGTCACAAAAGATAAATGAAACTCTGATGCGTGCAAGCAAGTTGTTTATAAAAATGCAATAACATGGTAGTATTAAAATTTATGAAACAAATAACAAGCAATGCCACAGTCGGGCGTCTTAGCGACACCACATAAAGGGCTTTAAAAGAAATGCCACAGTCGGGCGTCTGAGCGACACCACATAAAGGGCTTCAAAAGAAATGCCACAGTCGGGCGTCTGAGCGACACCACATAAAGGGCTTTAAAAGAAATGCCACAGTCGGGCGTCTGAGCGACACCACATAAAGGGCTTTAAAAGAAATGCCACAGTCGGGCCTCTGAGCGACACCGCAAAAAGGGCTTTAAAAGAAATGCCACAGTCGGGCGTCTGAGCGACACCACATAAAGGGCTTTAAAAGAAATGCCACAGTCGGGCGTCTGAGCGACACCACAAAAAAGGCTTTAAAAATAAACAATCATAGTGAATATCCCGGAGGTAGAACCATCCCAGAGATACTCGATAATAACAATAATATCACGGGTTAGTTAACAATAATAATAATCATAGTTATCACAAGTCACGAGTAGTAATTCCATTTCTGGTTAACCGTTTCGCCTCCGAAGACCGACACTAAGACCGACACCTGACCCATCCCAGACTGTAATCCTTAACCATGGACACGGCTATTTGAATAGGTTTAATCTCTGCAGAGGGTGTACTCTTTACCCACGAGTAACGGATTTCTTTAGTCCACCGGGACTAATTCCGTCTACGGTCTTTTTGTTGAAAACACACCTAACTTGCACACACCAGCTTAACTCACACGTGTCTGGAACCACCCACGACACATGTTAAGCAAACTCTAAGTGGGGAGGCTACAACCTCGCGTAGCATGGGATCAAATTTATATCGCGCGCTCTAAGGGGTGGCCTCCCCTCTCGGTCCCAACCGGAAACACCCATGCCCCCGGACCAGGTGGCCTGCCTACCAGCTACAACCGGTATCTTCCACCATGGCCTCTCTGTACGGTGTGTGCTAGAAAGAGGTTGACAACTTACTGAACCGTACTCTGCTTACTGTAGAGACGAGTGGTAGTACGAAACAAGTATGGGGTTACTAGCACAAGACTTTGTCTACGGTCGACTCAGGAGGTTTAAGTATTCCCTGCATGATTAGCATGACGAATATAATTCATTCAACAGAGTCACCGCTCATATCACATTGCCATGCCATACCAGACATAACCATCCCGACGGAGACCGGCGACAAACTCATGCCTACCCAAGGCAGAGGTTTTCCTGGGTTCCTGCCGGTATGCATGCAAGGCACATGAGGGTGATTATTATCACAAGTATGTCCATTTCCAACAGCATGGAAATCAATAACATGCACCCATGCATATGATCATACCACATGAAATAACGAGTCCTTCGAAATACGGTGGTGTTATAAATGTATCCACGATCACACCAAAAATATTATGCCGGGATTCATAATGCTTGCCTTCAATGTTGTGGAGGGGTGAGGTGCTCTCCAAAACTTTTGAAAGTTTCTTCTCTCTCCCCAAAATCCTATTTAAAAATATATTTGAATTAACACACATTTCAAAAACAGTACAAAAAAGTTGTTTGAAAAATTTTCAAATAAATCTTAAAATAAACTAGACCAAATTTGAGAGAGGTAGGAAAAAGAATCAGCTCATTTGGACTTATATTTAAAAAGTTATAGCCAGTCAAAGATTTGGTCAAATCTGTTTTTAAAATAAAACAGAAAAGAAAACGTTTCAAATGAGATTACGCTTTCGGTACAGAGGAGGCGTACTTGAGGCTTTACGCCTCCACTTAACCACGTGGACAGACACGGGGTCGCTGACAGTGGGTCCAAGGGCCCACTGGTCATGTTTGACCAGTCTATCCCTCCCTCCTCTTCCTCTGCCTGAACGGAGGCGAGGCAACGGCGATCGCCGCCGGCGAACGGTGGCTCCCCACGGGTTCTAGAGGGTCTGGATGGATCCGCGAGACTGCGGCGGTCCTTCCGGTGGTCGCTGGGTAGACGGGGGTGGAAAGAGTCATCGGCGGTGAGCTTCGCGGCGGAGGGGAGCTTCGGGAGCAGAGTGGTTTTGGGGCTACGGTGGTTCCCGATCAAAATCGAGTAGGGGGATGTGTTCACGGAAGTATGAGGAGGCTCTTGGTGGAGAGAACGGAGAGGGGGAGGTACTGGAGGTGCCGGATTGGCCGGGGTGGTGGCGGCGGTAGGAGTTGCCGGAGATGAGGAAGGAAGCTCTCCTGGGTCGATTAGCGAGCTGGGGAAGCGTCATTGGGGTGGCCTAAGGTTGCCCGTGTGCGGGAACAGCCCGGGGCGTCCATTTATAAGCGAGGCAAGGCGGTTCCGCGGCGGCCGTGGATAAGCTTCCGGCGAACCGACGTTCTGTAACAGCAGGGCATCGTGGCGGCGATGAGCGCTAGAGGACATGGCTGCGGATGAGCTCGCACTGCTCCAGGGGCCAGGTGGCAAGCGGGAGGGGTTTGGGCGGCGCTGCCCGTGGCTGGAACCACTGCGGACGCCGGAGTGCCGCCAAGAACGCCCTGGCGGCGGCGCTGTAGCGTGCCAGGGTGGTTTGGCGCGATGCTGCGAGGCGGGGAGTGCGTGGCGAGGTGCTGCCGTGTGGGCCAAAGCCAGGGGGCCAGCGTGTCGGCTCGAGCGTGGCATCGTGCAATACGCGCGCTCTGGGCGCGTCCAGTGCATGCACTGAGTGTGCTCGACGAAATGCCCGAGCATGCTAGGAGTCGCTGTTGAGGCTGGGGGTTAACAGGTCTAGGTTTGGGCTTGCAAGGAGATCAGTGGACAAGCTGGTTTGGTCAGGGGATTAGGTTCACAGTGCAATGCTAAAACTCATGTCAGAACAGATCATGCCCGTAGGGTGTTTGACAAAATGCCAAGGGCACTTAGGCAAGTCTTGGAGTGGTCAAAAACTCCAGATGGAAGTCTCTTCAGATGTACAAGAGGGTGGTGAGGTTAGTTGGCCAAAAGCAGAAACTTGCTAGTGTAAGTTTTGCAAAACTACAATTCTGGACAGGAAATAAATAGCATTATTTCATGAACCAAAAATGATCCAAAGGGTGCATGCTCCTGGACTTAAGGGATTAACATGGAGGACTACAAGTAGGAGAAATAATCAAGGGTTAAAGAGCAAGTAAAAACATGGTTGCTGTACAATCCATCAAGTTGGTCCAGAATGGAAAAGAGGTTGATTCACTCAAAATTTTCAAAGAACAACCCTGGATTTTTGCACAAAGTGGAATAATATGCTCCTACTGACCTCCCCTAATTTTGGTAGAAGTTTTAAAGAAATATTTAAATGGGTTGCAGTGAAAAATGCACTCTGGACCAGAGAAGAAGAATTGAGTGTAGAGCTCAAAATATGCAATGAATTAAATATATTATTGCACAAAAGTGATTTAGAGACATCACATGACATCTCCAAATTTTGGTGAAATTTTAAGTGAATCTATCAAATGGTTGTAGTTCAAATATGGCCATTTAACCTTGAAACACCATTTTCAAGAAAGTAAAGATCAAGCAACTTAATTACTTAATTAGTTACTGATAAAAGGAAAGTTTTTCTTGAGAGGTTAATCAAGTCCAATAACATATTTGAAATGTTTTCTCTTTGGGAAAAACTCATCATGACAGGGAAGGAAATGATTTAAAAATCAAAATGGAGCTCAGAAATCCAAAGTTTTTAATTCTTGGAAAAAATTTAAATCATTAAAACAAGGCCAAATTTTTGGGGTGTCACAATACTATCCCCCTTAAGAAAAATCTCGTCCTCGAGATTTGTTAAAAGCTGTGTTAAGAAAATACTACGCAATAAAGATGTGGCTACAGTGAGAGGGCAATAAGTGGTGAAAAACCACAGTGTGAAAACTGGTGCTGCGTGGAAAAGTCTACGGTTCGGGACAAAAACGTGTGATTTCTACGCTGGATAAAAATTTAGAATAACTCCTAAATTTAGATATACGCTGGTCGTACCCGAGAGCACAGTGCTCCCTCTGGCTGACAGGTGGACCCGGGGTCCACTGTCAGTCTCCTCTTCTCCCTCTGGCTCTTTCTCTTCCTCCTCTCTCCCGCGCGCTTTCTCCACCGGTGACGCCTTGTGTGTAGGGCATCTAGGCCGTACCGTGGTAGTGCGCGGCGTGCTAGCTGCCGGTGCAGCGTGCACTCACCTCGCGGGCTAGCGCGCTGTCGGCACTGCTCGCGGATTCGACTCCGAACACCGGCGATCGGCGACGAGCGGCGTTGGTGGACTTCGCCCACCGTACACCGAGCTCGAGCTATAAAACGGCCGGGGTGCCTCTCTCTTCTTCCTCGCACCTGGCCTCACTTCTCCTCCTCCTTCTTTCTCCACTACTACTTACGGAAGCTCGGGCGAGGCTCTAATGGCGGAAGCGATTCCGGACTGGTTTGTGATCCTGATATGCGGAGGGCTGGCGACACTGCTGGGGCTCTCTGTGCTCCTGTGCGCGATGATCTTCGACGAGTGTCGCGACGCTGCGGCTCGGGTGTTGGCTCTCCGCGGTGGTGGTGATCATGAGGAGTAGATGGAGTGTGCCGGGTGCTAACTGTTGTTAGGGGGTGATTAGCTGGATGTAATACCGTTGCAAGGTTTTGCAAACAGTGTATGTGTCCGAAAGATTATGGTTGTGAGTCTGCTGCGTGGTGCTGTGTGAAATTAATTAATCCACGTCGTGAGAAGGGGCAGGTGTAGCAACTCAGGGAAAAGAAATCTCACTCCAGAATTTTGCGAGGGAAAAACAGTTAATTTAAAGGAGCATAAACCACAACAAAAACTACACACATTAGTAGAAGCCAAAATAATTGACTCGTCATACAAATTCAGGGTATCACGCATAAGTCACACACATAAATAAATGTTGCAAAGAACAAATACAGTAGTGACGTCTAAAATGAAAATGGTAACTGGGTGGGGTCCTGATAAAATGTCTCTGGTAAAGGGATACACTCTTCTTCTATCGGAGGCAGTGGATTGACCAGTTGATGTATGCGTCTCTCCGGGTCGGGTCTCAGTGGTCTGCCGATGGCAATCTGAGGATTTAAATCTACGAGGCTCTGGAGATAATCCATCACTCACTGGTTCAAATGCTCTTGAGCAATGATGTACTAGATAAGGTTGGCTAGCACTGGGTCTCTCTCAATGCGTCCACCGGGAAAAGATGTTACTTCTCCGGGTGCTGCACGACTCGGAAAGTAATAATATCCTCGTTCGCGGGCATAGGGTACTGCGGATCGAAGACGAGCAATCGCTTCATTCGCAGCAGCTTCTATGGCCAGGTGTGGGGTTGGCATAGATTTCCCCACGAAGGAAACTTCCGTTGGATCTTGATTGGAGTCTACGGGAGGGATGTGTACTGCTGCCCAATATTCCGAGGTGGATGGGGTGATCCTTGATTTGAACAGCTCGTACTGAGGTGGCTGGGTAGAACCCATGGTACTGCGGGTAAAATCCCACAATATTTTGACAAAGCAACCTGGGGTTGCATCTGGGGTTCTCAGATGAATGATGGGGCTTGGCATGACAGGAAAAAGTGTGAGTGTGGTGCACAAAGTGAGGGTTGCTGGGTAAGGTCACAAGGTGGCCTTTATATAGCAATGGAGCCGGATCGTCTTACCATGGTGAAAGGTAATAAATTTGCCATCTTAGCTCCAAAGGTCGAGTCAGTGTCAGAGATACACATATCTCATAAAGAGACGCGTTACTGTGGTTGTCGTCAGGTTGGTTTTGGTAGTTGTGCCCGGAAAATGTGCAACTATGCGCTGACCAAATATGCAAGGCTACTATTAAAACAAAGGCACAACGACAGGCTGCGTTAATATACACGGTCGCATGATTACAAAGTGAGGATACACTGAAACTCGGTACTACTCGTACGGCTTAGTCTACCTCATTAATGTCTAAACGGGCGTGCCTGGTGGATGTCGAGGCTTCTCCACGTGTCTCACTGCCGGGATTAGTCGGAGATGGCGGAGGAATTGCAGGGTCGGGGTAGTGATGATGACCATCGCGGGGATTGTTGGCCACAACCCCGTTGGAGTGTGCTCCCAATATGCGACGAAGCACCTCTGGGGTTATCGCAGCACCTTGGCCGATGGCTGGGGCAGATCTCGGGTCTCGATCGGTTGTCCAAACAGCACGACTGGGTTGTCGGCGTTGGGCTCGTTTTCTTCTCTCGCCGGGGCTCGACGAACCAGCTCTCCACGAGCTGCGATTAGATCAATAGTGATCTGGTCAAACAGTGCCTCTAGTGCACTTACATAGCGCACTAGGTGCAACAATGCGGGGTCCGTCTCGTAATCTCCGTTGGCAACTTGGGGTGGTCTACCATACCCTTCACGTCTGGGGTAGTAGTGGAACGAGCGACAGTTAACTCTGGGCGACAAGTGCCTGAGATGAACTATAGCCTCTCGAGCGGCTAGTTGGATGGCTTGTGGCTCAATGGAAGTTGTCCTTCCGGTGAACCTGTAGGGGCGCTCGGGTGCTACACCCCTACCGTAGATGTGCACAGTGGCCCAGAATTGACGGTCTTCACCGCTCATGGGTCCTTGATACACAACATATTCTGGTGGCTCCTCTAACGCGTAGGCACGACGGGTGAGGTTTGTGAGGATGGTCACAAAACCTCCAAGGTTGGTTGTTGTGGTCTCGTTGTGCACTATGGGTCCAGGCATTGTGGCTCGGTTTGGGGTAGCGGCTGTGCGGTGCTGTGTTGGGACTAGCGTGCCCTTTTTATAGGAAAAAGGGGGCGGAGTCTTCCTTCGCACGCTTGCGAGAAAGGACTATTTAGGGGCCGGTCACTGGCGCATGAGTGACAGGTTAGGTTGATAGGTTGGGCACCGACTGCCAAAAAGGTGTTGGGTCACTGTGTGGCTATCTTGCACGAGAAGCTTGGCTGGGGTTTGGCTAAGGTCTAGTGGGTTGGTTTGCCTAAGTTTATTGACTTGGCTAAGATAGGATTAGCCAATGGTCAGCCTGGCTCTGATACCAAGTCTGCCACGACCGGATTTTCCGGATATAAATTTCCAGAAAAGACCGTCGTGCTCATCAGCCCCAGGATTACTATTAGCTGATGAGGCTCCAACTTGATACAGAAATTCCAAGCAGAATACAACATATGAAGTACAAGACCATTCTGGCATGTGAGTACAACAAATGGTTTCTAGAGGTTGATGGCGGAAGCGGTTTGTGAAACATCAGTGTCTATGGGACTCCATTTCCCACGGGAACAGCTGACCAGGTTAACTCCTATCTTCGCGAGGCTGCTATCTCCATTGTGTGGATTCCAGGGCTGGCATCGCGTCGCTCCTCTCCGAGCAAGAAAATCTGGCCAAGACAATAGCCAGGGACAAGCCAGTGAGTACTTTGAATGTACTCGCAAACATCATGAACACAGGTATAATATAACAATGATGTGCTAAAAATATTTTATGCTCATGACGTCAGTCACAAAAGATAAATGAAACTCTGATGCGTGCAAGCAAGTTATTTATAAAAATGCAATAACATGGTAGTATTAAAATTTATGAAACAAATAACAAGCAATGCCACAGTCGGGCGTCTTAGCGACACCACATAAAGGGCTTTAAAAGAAATGCCACAGTCGGGCGTCTGAGCGACACCACATAAAGGGCTTTAAAAGAAATGCCACAGTCGGGCGTCTGAGCGACACCACA
>NC_041385.1:712577079-712587742 GCF_002162155.2 Triticum dicoccoides
ATAAAGGGCTTTAAAAGAAATGCCACAGTCGGGCGTCTGAGCAACACCACATAAAGGGCTTTAAAAGAAATGCCACAGTCGGGCGTCTGAGCGACACCACAAAAAAGGCTTTAAAAATAAACAATCATAGTGAATATCCCGGAGGTAGAACCATCCCAGAGATACTCGATAATAACAATAATATCACGGGTTAGTTAACAATAATAATAATCATAGTTATCACAAGTCACGAGTAGTAATTCCATTTCTGGTTAACCTTTCGCCTCCGAAGACCGACACTAAGACCGACACCTGACCCATCCCAGACTGTAATCCTTAACCATGGACACGGCTATTTGAATAGGTTTAATCTCTGCAGAGGGTGTACTCTTTACCCACGAGTAACGGATTTCTTTAGTCCACCGGGACTAATTCCGTCTACGGTCTTTTTGTTGAAAACACACCTAACTTGCACACACCAGCTTAACTCACACGTGTCTGGAACCACCCACGACACCTGTTAAGCAAACTCTAAGTGGGGAGGCTACAACCTCGCGTAGCATGGGATCAAATTTATATCGCGCGCTCTAAGGGGTGGCCTCCCCTCTCGGTCCCAACCGGAAACACCCATGCCCCCGGACCAGGTGGCCTGCCTACCAGCTACAACCGGTATCTTCCACCATGGCCTCTCTGTACGGTGTGTGCTAGAAATAGGTTGACAACTTACTGAACCGTACTCTACTTACTGTAGAGACGAGTGGTAGTACGAAACAAGTATGGGGTTACTGGCACAAGACTCGGTCTACGGTCGACTCAGGAGGTTTAAGTATTCCCTGCATGATTAGCATGACGAATATAATTCATTCAACAGAGTCACCGCTCATATCACATTGCCATGCCATACCAGACATAACCATCCCGACGGAGACCGGCGACAAACCCATGCCTACCCAAGGCAGAGGTTTTCCCGGGTTCCTGCCGGTATGCATGCAAGGCACATGAGGGTGATTATTATCACAAGTATGTCCATTTCCAACAGCATGGAAATCAATAACATGCACCCATGCATATGATCATACCACATGAAATAACGAGTCCTTCGAAATGCGGTGGTGTTATAAATGTATCCACGATCACACCAAAAATATTATGCCGGGATTCATAATGCTTGCCTTCAATGTTGTGGAGGGGTGAGGTGCTCTCCAAAACTTTTGAAAGTTTCTTCTCTCTCCCCAAAATCCTATTTAAAAATATATTTGAATTAACACACATTTCAAAAACAGTACAAAAAAGTTGTTTGAAAAATTTTCAAATAAATCTTAAAATAAACTAGACCAAATTTGAGAGAGGTAGGAAAAAGAATCAGCTCATTTGGACTTATATTTAAAAAGTTATATCCAGTCAAAGATTTGGTCAAATCTGTTTTTAAAATAAAACAGAAAAGAAAACGTTTCAAACGAGATTACGCTTTCGGTACAGAGGAGGCGTACTTGAGGCTTTACGCCTCCACTTAACCACGTGGACAGACATGGGGTCGCTGACAGTGGGTCCAGAGGGCCCACTGGTCAGGTTTGACCAGTCTATCCCTCCCTCCTCTTCCTCTGCCCGAACGGAGGCGAGGCAACGGTGATCGCCGCCGGCGAATGGTGGCTCCCCGCGGGTTCCAGAGGGTCTGGATGGATCCGCGAGACTGCGGCGGTCCTTCCGGTGGTCGCTGGGTAGACGGGGGTGGAAAGAGTCATCGGCGGTGAGCTTCACGGCGGAGGGGAGCTTCGGGAGCAGAGTGTTTTGGGGCTACGGTGGTTCCCGATCAAAATCGAGTAGGGGGATGTGTTCACGGAAGGATGAGGAAGCTCTTGGAGGAGAGAACGGAGAGGGGGAGGTACTGGAGGTGCCGGATTGGCCGGGGCGGTGGCGGCGGCAGGAGTTGCCGGAGATGAGGAAGGAAGCTCTCCTGGGTCGATTAGCGAGCTGGGGAAGCGTCATTGGGGTGGCCTAAGGTTGCCCGTGTGCGGGACCGGCCCGGGGCGTCCATTTATAAGCGAGGCAAGGCGGTTCCGCAGAAGCCGTGGATAAGCTTCCGGCGAACCAACATTCTGTAGCAGCAGGGCATCGTGGCGGCGACGAGCGCTAGAGGACATGGCTGTGGATGAGCTCGCACAGCTCCAGGGGCCAGGTGGCGAGCGGGAGGGGTTTGGGCAGCGCTGCCCGGGGCTGGAGCCACTGCGGACGCCGGAGTGCCGCCAAGAACGCCCTGGCGGTGGCGCTGTAGCGTGCCAGTGTGGTTTGGCGCAATGCTGCGAGGCGGGGAGTGCGTGGCGAGGTGCTGCCGTGTGGGCCAAAGCCAGGGGGGCCAGCGTGTCGGCTCGGGCGCGGCATCGTGCAATACGCGTGCTCTGGGCGAGTCCAGTGCACGCACTGAGTGTGCTCGACGAAATGCCCGAGCATGCTAGGAGTCGCGGTTGAGGCTGGGGGTTAACAGGTCTAGGTTTGGGCTTGCAAGGAGATCAGTGGACAAGCTGGTTTGGTCAGGGGATTAGGTTCACAGTGCAATGCTAAAACTCATGTCAGAACAGATCATGCCCATAGGGTGTTTGACAAAATGCCAAGGGCACTTAGGCATGTCTTGGAGTGGTCAAAAACTCCAGATGGAAGTCTCTTCAGATGTACAAGAGGGTGGTGAGGTTAGTTGGCCAAAAGCAGAAACTTGCTAGTGTAAGTTTTGCAAAACTACAATTCTGGACAGGAAATAAATAGCATTATTTCATGAACCAAAAATGATCCAAAAGGTGCATGCTCCTGGACTTAAGGGTTTAACATGGAGGACTACAAGTAGGAGAAATAATCAAGGGTTAAAGAGCAAGTAAAAACATGGTTGTTGTACAATCCATCAAGTTGGTCCAGAATGGAAAAGAGGTTGATTCACTCAAAATTTTCAAAGAACAACCCTGGATTTTTGCACAAAGTGGAATAATATGCTCCTACTGACCTCCCCTAATTTTGGTAGAAGTTTTAAAGAAATATTTAAATGGGTTGCAGTGAAAAATGCACTCTAGACCAGAGAAGAAGAATTGAGTGTAGAGCTCAAAATATGCAATGAATTAAATATATTATTGCACAAAAGTGATTTAGAGACATCACATGACATCTGCAAATTTTGGTGAAATTTTAAGTGAATCTATCAAATGGTTGTAGTTCAAATATGGCCATTTAACCTTGAAACACCATTTTCAAGAAAGTAAAGATCAAGCAACTTAATTATTTAATTAGTTACTGATAAAAGGAAAGTTTTTCTTGAGAGGTTAATCAAGTCCAATAACATATTTGAAAATTTTTCTCTTTGGGAAAAACTCATCATGACAGGGAAGGAAATGATTTAAAAATCAAAATGGAGCTCAGAAATCCAAAGTTTTAAATTCTTGGAAAAAAATTTAAATCATTAAAACAAGGCCAAATTTTTGGGGTGTCACACACTGCTACGCGTGCTCGGAACGTGCGAGGTGGTCTTGTTGTAGGTTACTCCGGGCGCGTTTAGCCGTGTCCGGTCGCTTAACGGCCGGACTCGAGAATTGCCTTAAGAGACTGCATTGTACTTCTGCCGCGAGAGCCGCTGTATGTTCCTCCGTTCGGAGAGAGCGTTCAGTATTTCCATTGACCGTGATGACTCCTCGAGGGCCTGGCATCTTGAGCTTGAGGTATGCGTAGTGCGGCACCGCGTTGAACTTTTGTCGGGGAAGCTGATCCACGAACACCTATTTGACCGGCGGACCGAGCCCCTTTTGGTTCGGTGGGGGGCGGAGATCGCATGAAGAGCGGATCGAGGCGAAGCACACGAGCAGTTTACCCAGCTTCGGAGCTCTCCGGAGAGATAACACTCCTACTGCTGCTTGTCTGATTGTATTGAGTTCTTGCTCGGGAGCGCTGAGTGCTACAGTACACACGAGCTGCTAACGAGACCGAGCGTGAGTGTTTTCTGGTTTCCAACCCCCTCTCTACGTTGCACATGGGCCTCCTTTTATATGCTGAAGGGGTCACCGACAGGTGGCAACATAGTCAAGGGTAAAAATGGAAAAGGTGTTGCGGTTGGTACAACTACCTGTACAGTGTATCCTACCTAACCCTGACGGCAGGGGACAAAAGCATTAAATGCCCGTCTGTGTTGCCCAAATAGTGCAGAAAAGGACCGTCAGGGACGCCACCGCTCGCCACGATGGCAGTCTTGTCAGCGTCGCTTGCCATCACGCACCGCTGGCTGCACAGCCTCTTGCCACGCGCGCCTGGAAAGACCCCAAGGCGACACGTTGGTGGATGTGCTGGAGCGTGGGTACAGAGTGGTAGCCTGCCGCGGCAAGCGCCTTGCCGCGGCCGTTGTCTTGTCGCGTCCGGAAGCTTGTCGCTCACCGGGCCTTGCCGGGACGCATGGCGCGTCGTGGCAAGTTCCTTGAGATGCCTTGGTTGGCCTTCCCGGCAAGCTCCTCTTGCCGGGGCCTTGTCTTCTTGGCTTGAATACTTTGTTCTTGAATGGCTCCAAAGGAACCACGGAGGACCTTGGCGGTCACCCGGCAAGCCTTGCCGCAGGGTGCTGCAACTGCCCGTGCACAAGTTCGGGATACTAGGGTACCCCTACTCTGGTACACCGACAACTTTGCAAACGCGGTACGTCCGAGCAGAGCATGATAGCCACTGCGGAACGGAACTATGTCGAAGATTAACTCCTCGCTTCGGAAGTTATCCGGGGATCCGAAGACCACTTCCAGTGTAACTGAGCCTGTACAATTGGCTTCTACACCTGGTATGACGCCTTTAAAGGTTGTCTTGGTTGGTTTAATCCTTGAGGGGTCTATGCCCATTTTGCGCACTGTATCCTGATAAAGCAGGTTCAGGCTGCTACCGCCGTCCATCAGGACACTGGTGAGGTGAAATCCATCGACGATTGGGTCTAAAACCAATGCGACGAATCCGCCGTGGCGGATGCTAGTGGGGTGGTCCCTTCGGTCAAAAGTGATCGGGCAGGAGGACCATGGATTGAACTTCGGGGCAACTGGCTCCATCGTGTATACATCCCTGAGTGCACGCTTCCGCTCCCTTTTGGGTATGTGTGTTGCGTATATCATGTTCACCGTCCGCACTTGTAGGGGGAAACCCTTCTGTCCTCTATTGTTCGGCGGTCGGGTCTCTTCCTCGTCATCGCTATGCAGCCCCTTGTCGTTGTTTTTGGCAATTAACTTGCCTGCCTGCTTGAATACCCAACAGTCCATGTTGGTGTGGTTGGCTGGCTTTTCGGGGGTGCCGTGTATTTGGCACGAGCGGTCGAGTATTCGGTCCAAATTGGATGGACCCGGAGTAGTTCTTTTGAATGGCTTTTTCCGCTGACCGGGTTTAGAGCCTCTGAATCCGGCATTGACTGTCGTATCCTCACTATTGTCGCTGTTAATGCGGCATTTGTTTTTGTTGCGACGCGACCTGCTATTACGGTCCTTGATATCTGGACTGCCAGAATTTTTGCTGAGGTTGTTGCTGCGTGCTAGCCAGCTGTCCTCACCCACGCAGAAGCGGGTCATGAGTGATGTGAGGGATGCCATGGATTTCGGCTTTTCCTGTCCCAGGTGTCGGGCAAGCCACTCGTCGCGAATGTTATGCTTGAAGGCTGCGAGGGCCTCCGCATCCGGACAGTCGACGATTTGGTTTTTCTTGGTTAAGAACCGTGTCCAGAATTGTCTGGCCGATTCGTCTGGCTGCTGAATTATATGGCTTAGGTCGTCAGCGTCTGGTGGTCGCACATACGTGCCTTGGAAGTTATCGAGGAATGCGGCTTCCAGGTCTTCCCAACTCCCAATTGACTCTGCTGGCAAGCTGTTAAGCCAATGCCGGGCTGGTCCTTTAAGCTTTAGTGGGAGATATTTGATGGCGTGAAGATCATCACCGCGGGCCATGTGGATGTGAAGGAGATAGTCTTCGATCCAAACCGCGGGGTCTGTTGTGCCATCGTAAGATTCAATATTCACGGGTTTAAACCCTTCGGGGATTTGATGATCCATTACTTCATTTGTGAAGCATAGTGGGTGTGCGGCGCCTCTGTACTGGGCGATATCACGACGGAGCTCAAAAGAGCTTTGTCTATTTTGTTCGGCCCGGCCGGACTTACTGTGTCCGGCGCGACGGTTGTCGTCACGTATCATGGGGTGCCCACACGATCCATAGATCGATCTTGCTTGTCTTGCCTTATCCTCCAATATATCTCGCAAGTCCGGAGTGTTCCCCTGTGGCCTTGTGCTTTTCGAGCGATGCCGGGGTACGGTTCTAGTGAAGGGCCTAGAGGCCTCTCTATCGCGACCACGGGGTGGTCGGTCAGCCGTATTGTCTGCTGGTGATGCGGGTTCATACGCCTCCTCCTCTAATTGGGGGAGCAGCTTGCGTTTAGGGTAGCTATTGGAGGGGCGTTCGAGCTCATGCTCTTCGGCCGCGAGGACTTCAGTCCATCTGTCGGCTAGCAGATCTTGATCAGCTCTAAGCTATTGCTGCTTTTTTCTTGAGGTTGTTTGCCGTGGCCATAAGCCTGCGTTTAAAACGCTCTTGTTCGACGGGATCCTCAGGCACGACGAATTCGTCATCGTCAAGGCTTGCCTCGTCTCCGGAGGGAGGCATATAATCCTCTACCTCTTCTTCTGCCGCTCTCTCATGAGGGCTGGCGTCTCCGTCCTCCTGTGCTGAATCTTGCTGGAGTGGGTTGTCTTCGGCACTGTCTGGGGTGTTATTATCTCTGGTGCCAGAATCTTCATTCTTGCTGTGGCGGGATTTAGAGCGGCGCCGCTGACGCCGGCGCTTGGGCTGTTTCTTGGGGGGGTCATCCTCCGCTATTCCTTCGCCATTCCCATCCTTTGGGATATCCACCATGTATATGTCATATGATGAGGTGGCTTTCCAGTGCCTGGTAGGCGCTGGTTCTTGGTCGTCTCCGGCATCGTCGTCCATACAGTCGATGTCTTCGGAGTCGTAGTCTAGCATGTCGGTTAGATCGTCGACAGTGGCTACTAAGTGGGTGGTGGGTGGGCTTTGAATTTCTTCATCGTCCGCATCCCAACCGTCCTGACCGCAGTCCGGCCAGGGCTCTCCTAATAACGAGAGATACTTTAGCGAACTCAAGATGTCGCCGAAAGGTGAGTGTTGAAAGATGTCCGCAGCGGTGAACTCCATGACCGGCGCCCAATCGGATTCGATTGGAAGGGGCGCGGAAGGTTCGGAGTCCGGCAAGGAGTCCGGAACCTCGGAGTCACGAGCTTCATGAGGGACAAGGTCAGTGTCCGGCTCTATCGCCGTAGAGGTTGCAGCCCCCGAGGCGGTGTCTAACCATCCGTCCTCGATCTGCGCAGCCGGCTCCGAATTGAAGATCGGAGCGGGCTCGAGTGCGGCCTCCAGGGTACTGTCCGATTGCAGAGCTAAATCATGCCCATCGTGACAGTGCGGCGCGCTTGGCTGAGGCTCGAATCCATCAAAGATCAAGTCCCCGCGGATGTCAGCCGTGAAGTTCAAACTTCCAAATCTGACCTGACGGCCAGGGGCGTAGCTTTCGATCTGCTCCAGATGGCCAAGCGAATTGGCCCGCAATGCAAAGCTGCCGAATACGAAGATCTGTCCGGGGAGGAAGGTCTCACCCTGGACTGCGTCATTGATGATGATCGAAGAAGCCATCGAGCCTATCGGTGACGACATAGAGGAACTCTCAATGAAAGCACCAATGTCGGTGTCAAAACCGGCGGATCTCGGGTAGGGGGTCCCGAACTGTGCATCTAGGCGGATGGTAACAGGAGACAAGGGACACGATGTTTTACCCAGGTTCGGGCCCTCTTGATGGTGGTGAAACCCTACGTCCTGCTTGATTAATATTGATGATGTGTGTTACAAGAGTAGATCTACCACGAGATCAAGGAGGCTAAACCCTAGAAGCTAGCCTATGGTATGATTGTTGTTCGTCCTACGGACTAAAGCCATCCGGTCTATATAGACACCGGAGAGGGATAGGGTTACACAGAGTCGGTTACAATGGTAGGAGATCTACATATCCGTATCGCCAAGCTTGCCTTCCACGCCAAGGAAAGTCCCATCCGGACACGGGACGAAGTCTTCAATCTTGTATCTTCATAGTCTTGGAGTCCGGCCGATGATGATAGTTCGGCTATCCGGACACCCCCTAGTCCAGGACTCCCTCAGTAGCCCCTGAACCAGGCTTCAATGACGACGAGTCCGGCGCGCATATTGTCTTCGGCATTGCAAGGCGGGTTCCTCCTCCGAATAATTTATAGAAGATTGTGAACACCGGGATAGTGATCTAAGCAGTAATAATTCACTGCTCGTGTAAACACAATGGACTAAAACTCTTTCAGTAAGACGATGTTATCATTGTTGAACACATTCCGGTAACCATCGATGGACGAGAACTTTGCCTATTGGTCCGCCTTGTTCAACGAGCAGGAAATGGTTCTCTTCATCCCTCTCCCTTGGTACTGATGTTGTCGCCGACATAACTGACAGGCTACCCTCTGACATGGCTTGCTTACATGATCGTGCAAGATGTCAGTGCCCTTTCTACCTTTAACCCACATGGTGGGCCGATAACCCATAGTCCCACAGGATCGAAACTTGACTCTCCTATACCCCATGTTTTCAAAGTTATTCCTCGCGCTTGGCTTCGTATATAGATCACGAACCACCTTCCTAGAGATGATCTACTCTAGTATCAAACTTAATATCTATCGTTGCTCTGAAACACCTTCACCTTCTGATTAGGCATCAAATGATTGCCCGCCCGCTCGAAACTTCTCATGGTACCTCCTTAATTTGTTCTTGATATTTTCGTAAGTTTCAGTTCGAGAGTTACTTTCCGCCACCTTCCCCGATGTTATCTACCAGATAAACAACCTTGTAGAGTTCCGTTCTTTCGAAGCTACTCCTTATCCTTTTTCGTAAGTATGATGAAATTCCCGAAGAAAGGATGACGACTTCTTCATGACAGCCTGAAACAGAAAATGAAGACATCAATGTAATGGATCAACCTCTTCGAGAAGAACAACCAAGACCGACAAGACTCGCTAGAGTTTCGTAACCCGAACCTTCCCCCTTAACTCCACCTCTTAAAACTCGGGACGAGATTTCTTGTAGTGGAGGAGAATTGTGATGCCCGGATAGTTAGGCTACAGTAACCTCTGCTAATGATGCCATATTGCTATGTCTTGAGCTAGCGTTGGTTTTCCCCGAAGAGGAGAGGGTGATGCAGCAAGTGTAGCGTAAGTATTTCCCTCAGTTTTGAGAACCAAGGTATCAATCCAGTAGGAGGCTCCTCAAAAGTCTCACGCACCTACACAAACAAACTGAGAACTCGCAACCAACGCAATAAAGGGGTTGTCAATCCCTTCACGGCCACTTGCGAAAGTGAGATCTGATAGAGATAGTATGATAAGATAAATATATTTTTGGTATTTTATAATATAGATGCAAATAAAAGTAGATTGAAAGTAAATATGATGAGAGATAGATCCGGGGGCCATAGGTTTCACTAGAGGCTTCTCTCAAGATAGCATAAGTATTACGGTGGGTGAACAAATTACTGTCGAGCAATTGATAGAAAAGCGCATAGTTATGAGATTATCTAGGCATGATCATGTATATAGGCATCACGTCCATAACAAGTAGACCGACTCCTGCCTGCATCTATTACTATTACTCCACACATCGACCGACTCCTGCCTGCATCTAGAGTATTAAGTTCATAAGAACAGAGTAACGCATTAAGCAAGATGACATGATGTAGAAGGATAAACTCATGGAATATGATATAAACCCCATCTTAATATCCTCGATGGCAACAATACAATACGTGTCCTGCAACCCTTTCTATCACCGGGTAAGAACACCGCAAGATTGAACCCAAAGCTAAGCACTTCTCCCATGGCAAGAAAGATCAATCTAGTAGGCGAAACCAAACTGATAATTCGAAGAGACTTGCAAAGATAACTCAATCATACATAAAAGAATTCAGAGAAGATTCAATTATTATCCAAAGATAAATCTGATCATAAACCTGTTGGAACGTAGTAATTTCAAAAAAAATCCTACGCACACGCAAGATCATGATGATGGCATAGCAACAAGAGGGGAGAGTGTTCGTCCACGTACCCTCGTAGACCGTAAGCGGAAGTGTTATGACAACGCGGTTGATGTAGTCGTACGTCTTCACGATTCGACCGATCCAAGCACCGAACGTACGGCACCTCCGAGTTCAGCACACGTTCAGCTCGATGACAATCTCCGGCCTCCAATCCAGCCGAGCTCCAGAGATAAGTTCCGTCAGCACGACGGTGTGGTGATGATGATGATGTTCTACCGGCGCAGGGCTTTGCCTAAACTCCGCGACGATATGACTGAGGTGGAATATGGTGGAGGGGGGCACCGCACACGGCTAAGGAACGATCCGTAGATCAACTTGTGTGTCATGGGGTGCCCCCCTGCCCCCGTATATAAAGGAGGGAGGGGGAGGTGCGGCCGGCCCCCTTGGGGTGCGCCTGGAGGAGTCCTACTCCCACCGGGAGTAGGACTCCCCCCTCTTGCCTTGGTGGAGAAGGAAAGGGGGGAGGGGAAAGAGGAAAGGGGGGCGCCGCCCCCCCTTCCTTGTCCTATTCGGACTAGGGGG
>NC_041385.1:712587964-712609601 GCF_002162155.2 Triticum dicoccoides
AGATCAACTTGTGTGTCATGGGGTGCCCCCCTGCCCCCGTATATAAAGGAGGGAGGGGGAGGTGCGGCCGGCCCCCTTGGGGTGCGCCTGGAGGAGTCCTACTCCCACCGGGAGTAGGACTCCCCCCTCTTGCCTTGGTGGAGAAGGAAAGGGGGGAGGGGAAAGAGGAAAGGGGGGTGCCGCCCCCCCCCCCCTTCCTTGTCCTATTCGGACTAGGGGGGAGGGGGCGCGGCCTGCCCTGGCCGGCCCTCCTCCTCTCCCTCATGGCCCACTAAGGCCCATTAACACCCGGCGAATTTCCGTAACTCTCCGGTACTCCGAAAAATACCCGAATCACTCGGAACCTTTCCGAAGTCCGAATATAGTCGTCCAATATATCGATCTTTACGTCTCGACCATTTCGAGACTCCTCGTCATGTCCCCGATTTCATCCGAGACTCCGAACTCCTTCGGTACATCAAAACTCATAACTCATAATATAATTGTCATCGAAACCTTAAGCGTGCGGACCCTACGGGTTCGAGAAACTATTCTTGGTCAATAACCAATAGCGGAACCTGGATGCCCATATTGGCTCCTACATATTCTACGAAGATCTTTATCGGTCAAACCGCATAACAACATACATTGTTCCCTTTATCATCGGTATGTTACTTGCCCGAGATTCGATCGTCGATATCCAATACCTAGTTCAATCTCGTTACCGGCAAGTCTCTTTACTCGTTCCGTAATGCATCATCTCGTAACTAACTCATTAGCTACATTGCTTGCAAGGCTTATAGTGATGTGCATTACCGAGAGGGCCCAGAGATACCTCTCCGACAATCGGAGTGACAAAACCTAATCTCAAAATACGCCAACTCAACATGTACCTTCGGAGACACCTGTAGTACTCCTTTATAATCACCCAGTTACGTTGTGACGTTTGGTAGTACCCAAAGTGTTCCTCTGGTAAACGGGAGTTGCATAATTCTCATAGTTACAGGAACATGTATAAGTCATGAAGAAAGCAATAGCAACATACTAAAGGATCAAGTGCTAGGCTAACGGAATGGGTCATGTCAATCACATCATTCTCCTAATGATGTGATTCCATTAATCAAATGACAACACATGTCTATGGTTAGGAAACATAACCATCTTTGATTAATGAGCTAGTCAAGTAGAGGCATACTAGTGACTATATGTTTGTCTATGTATTCACACATGTATCATGTTTCCGGTTAATACAATTCTAGCATGAATAATAAACATTTATCATGAAATAAGGAAATAAATAATAACTTTATTATTGCCTCTAGGGCATATTTCCTTCAGTCTCCCACTTGCACTAGAGTCAATAATCTAGTTCACATCGCTATGTGATTTAACACTAATATTCACATCTGCATGTGATTAATACCCATAGTTCACATCATCATGTGATCAACACCCAAAGGGTTTACTAGAGTCAATAATCTAGTTCACATCGCTATGTGATTAACACCCAAAAGAGTACTAAGGTATGATCATGTTTTGCTCGTGAGAGAAGCTTAGTCAATGGATCTGTCATATTCAGAGCCGTATGTATTTCACAAATATTATATGTCCACAATGCTCTGCACGGAGCTACTCTAGCTAATTGCTCCCACTTTCAATATGTATCCAGATTGAGACTTAGAGTCATCTGGATTGGTGTAAAAGCTTGCATCGTTGTAACTTTAACGACGGGCTCTTTTATCACCTCCATAATTGAGAAACATCTCCTTAGTCCTCACTAAGGATATTCTTGACCCATGTCCAGTGATCTACTTATTAGATCAAAATTGTATTCCTTTGCCAAACACAGAGCAAGGTATACAATAGGTCTGGTTCACAGCATAACATACTTTATAGAACCTATGACTGAGGCATAGGGAATGACTTTTCATTCTCTTTCTATTTTCTGCAATGGTCGGGTCTTGAGTCTTACTCAACTTCACACCTTGTAACACAGGCAAGAACTCCTTCTTTGACTGTTCCATTTTAAACTATTTCAAAAATTCATCAAGGTATGTACTCATTGAAAAATCTTATCAAGCATCTTGATCTATCTATATAGATCTTGATGATCAATGTGTAAGCAGCTTCACCGAGGTCTTGCTTTGAAAAACTCTTATTCAAGTATCCTTTCATGCTATCCAGAATTTCCATATCATTTCCAATTAACAATATGTCATCCACATATAATATTAAAAATGCTACAGAGCTCCCACTCACTTTCTTGTAAATACAGGCTTCTTCAAAAGTCTGTATAAAACCATATGCTTTGATCAACTCATCAAAGCGTATATTCCAACTCCGAGATGCTTGCACCAGTCCATTGATGGATTGCTGGAGCTTGCACACTTTGTTAGAATCTTTAGGATTGACAAAAACTTTCTGGTTGCATCATATACAACTCTTCTTTAATAAATCCATTAAGGAATGCAGTTTTGACATCCATTTGCCAGATTTCATAAAATGTGGCAATTGCTAACATGATTCAGACAGACTTAAGCTTCGATACGAGTGAGAAAATCTCATCGTATCCAACACCTTGAACTTGTTGAAAACATTTCGCAACAAGTCGAGCTTAGTAGATAGTAACACTACTATCAATGTACGTCTTCCTCTTGAAGATCCATTTATTTAACATGGCTTGCTGATCATCGAGCAAGTCAATCAAAGTCCATACTTTGTTCTCATACATGGATCATATCTCATATTTTATGGCCTCAAGCCACTTCGTGGAATCTAGGCTCATCATCGCTTCCTCATAGTTCGTAGGTTCATCATGGTCTAGTAAAATGACTTCCAGAACAGGATTACCGTACCACTCTGGTGCGGATCTTACTCTGGAAGACCTACGAGGTTCTGTAGTAATTTAATCTGAAGTTTCATGATCATCATCATTAACTTCCTCACTAATTGGTGTAGTAGTCACAGGAACAGATTTCTGTGATGAACTACTTTCCAATAAGGGAGCAGGTACAGTTACCTCATCAAGTTCTACTTTCCTCCCACTCACTTCTTTCGAGAGAAACTCCTTCTCTAGAAAGGATCCATTCTTAGCAATGAATAACTTGCCTTCCGATCTGTAATAGAAGGTGTACCCAATAGTTAACTTTCGGTATTCTATGAAGACGCACTTCTCCGATTTGGGTTTGAGCTTATCAGGTTGAAACTTTTTTCATATAAGCATCGCAACTCCAAACTTTAAGAAACGACAACTTAGGTTTACTGCTAAACCATAGTTCATACGGCGTCGTCTCAACGGATTTAGATGGTGCCGTTTTAAACGTGAATGCAGCTGTTTGTAATGCACAACCCCAAAACGATAGTGGTAAAACCGATAAGAGACATCATAGATTGCACCATATCCAGTAAAGTGCAGTTATGACGTTCGGACACACCATAACGTTGTGGTGTTCCAGGTGGCGTGAGTTGTGAAACTATTCCACATTGTTTTAACTGAAGACCAAACTCGTAACTCAAATATTCGTCTCCGCAATCAGATTGTAGAAACTTTATTTTCTTGTTACAATGATTTTTCACTTCACTCTGAAATTCTTTGAACCTTTCAATTATTTCAGACTTATGTTTCATCAATTAGATATACCCATATCTGCTCAAATCATTTTGTGAAGGTCAGAAAATAACGATACTTGCCACGAGCATCAACACTCATTGGATCGCATACATTGGTATGTATTATTTCCAATAAGTCAGTAGCTTGTTCCATTGTTCCGGAGAACGGAGTTTTAGTCATCTTGCCCAAAAGGCACGGTTCGCAAGCATCAAATGATTCATAACCAAGTGATTCCGAAAATCCATCTTTATGGAGTTTCTTCATGCGCTTTACACCGATATGACCCAAACGGCAGTGCCACAAATAAGTTGCACTATCATTATTAACTTTGCATCTTTTGGCATCAATATTATGAATATGTGTATCACTACGATCGAGATCCAATAAACTATTTTCATTGGGTGTATGACCATTGAAGGTTTTATTCATGTAAACAGAATAACAATTATTCTCTGACTTTAAATGAATAACCGTATTGCAATAAACATGATCAAATCATATTCATGCTCAACGCAAACGCTAAATAACATTTATTTAGGTTTAACACTTATCCCGAAAGTTTAGGGAGTGTGTGGTGATGATCATATCAATCTTGGAACTACTTCCAACACTCATCGTCACTTCCCCTTCAACTAGTCTCTGTTTATTCTGTAACTCCTGTTTTGAGTTACTAATCTTAGCAACCGAACAAGTATCAAATACTCAGGGGTTACTAAGACTAGTAAGGTACACATCAATAACATGTATATCAAATATACCCTTGTTCACTTTGCCATCCTTCTTATCCACCAAATATTCAAGGCATTTCCACTTCTAGTGACCATTTCCTTTGCAGTGTAAGCACTCAGTTTCAGGCTTTGGTTTAGCTTTGGGCTTCTTCATGGGAGTGACAACTTGCTTGTCATTCTACTTGAAGTTCCTCTTTCTTTCCCTTTGCCCTTTTTCTTGAAACTAGTGATCTTGTCAACCATCAACACTTGATGCTCTTTCTTGATTTCTACCTTCGTCGATTTCAGCATCACGAAGAGCTCGGGAATCGTTTTCGTCATCCCTTGCATTATAGTTCATCACGAAGTTCTACTAACTTGGTGGTGGTGACTAGAGAATTCTGTCAATCACTATCTTATCTGGAAGATTAACTCCCACTTGATTCAAGCAATTGAAGTACCCAGACAATCTGAACACATGCTCACTAGTTGAGCGATTCTCCTCCATCTTTTAGCTATAGAACTTGTTGGAGACTTCATATCTCTCAACTCGGGTATTTGCTTGAAATATTAACTTCAATTCCAGGAACATCTCATATGATCCATGACGTTCAAAACGTCTTTGAAGTCCCGATTCTAAGCCGTTAAGCATGGTGCACTAAACTATCAAGTAGTCATCATATTGAGCTAGCCAAACGTTCATAACGTCTGCGTCTGCTCCTGCAATAGGTCTGTCACCTAGCGGTGCATTAAGGACATAATTCTTCTGTGCAGCAATGAGGATAAACCTCAGATCACGGATCCAATCCGCATCATTGCTACTAACATCTTTCAACACAATTTTCTCTAGGAACATATCGAAATAAACATATGAAACCTACAACGCAAGCTATTGATCTAGAACATAATTTGAAAAATACTACCAGGTACTAAGTTCATGATAAATTTAGGTTCAATTAATCATATTACTTAAGAACTCCCACTTAGACAGACATCTCTCTTGTCATCTAAGTGATCACGTGATCCAAATCAACTAAACCATAACCGATCATCACGTGAGATGGAGTAGTTTTCAATGGTGAACATCACTATGTTGATCATATCTACTATATGATTCACGCTCGACCTTTCGGTCTCCGTGTTCCGAGGCCATATCTGCATATGCTAGGCTCGTCAAGTTTAACCTGAGTATTCCGCGTGTGCAAAACTGTCTTGCACCTGTTGTAGATGGACGTAGAGCTTATCACACCCGATCATCACGTGGTGTCTGGGCACGACGAACTTTGGCAACGGTGCATACTCAGGGAGAACACTTCTTGATAATTTTAGTGAGAGATCATCTTAAAATGCTACCGTCAATCAAAGCAAGATAAGATGCATAAAGGATAAACATCACATGCAATCAATATAAGTGATATGATATGGCCATCATCATCTTGTGCTTGTGATCTCCATCTCCCAAGCACCGTCGTGATCACCATCGTCACCGGCGCGACACCTTGATCTCCATCGTAGCATCTTTGTCGTTACGCCATATATTGCTTCTACGACTATCGCTACCACTTAGTGATAAAGTAAAGCAATTATAGGGCGTTTGCATTTCATACAATAAAGCGACAACCATATGGCTCCTGCCAGTTGCCGATAACTTCGGTTACAAAACATGATCATCTCATACAATAAAATATAGCATCATGTCTTGACCATATCACATCACAACATGCCCTGCAAAAACAAGTTAGACGTCCTCTACTTTGTTGTTGCAAATTTTACGTGGCTGCTACGGGCTTAGTAAGAACCGTTCTTACCTACGCATCAAAAACCACAATGATAGTTTGTCAAGTTGGTGCTGTTTTAACCTTCGCAAGGACCGAGCGTAGCCACACTCGATTCAGCTAAAGTGAGAGAGACAGACACCCGCCGGTCACCTTTAAGCAACGAGTGCTCGTAGCGGTGAAACCAGTCTCGCGTAAGCGTACGCGTAATGTCGGTCCGGGCCGCTTCATCTCACAATACCGCCGAACCAAAGTATGACATGCTAGTAAGAAGTATGACTTATATCGCCCACAACTCACTTGTGTTCTACTCATGCACATGACATCTACGCATAGAACCAGGCTCTGATACCACTGTTGGGGAACGTAGTAATTTCAAAAAAATTCCTACGCACACGCAAGATCATGATGATTGCATAGCAACGAGAGGGGAGAGTGTTCGTCCATGTACCCTCGTAGACCGTAAGCGGAAGCGTTATGACAACACGGTTGATGTAGTCGTACGTCTTCACGATTCGACCGATCCAAGCACCGAACGTACGGCACCTCCGAGTTCAGCACACGTTCAGCTCGATGACGATCTCCGGCCTCCGATCCAGCCGAGCTCCGGAGATAAGTTCCGTCAGCATGACGGCGTGGTGACGATGATGATGTTCTACCAGCGCAGGGCTTTGCCTAAACTACGCGACGATATGACTGAGGTGGAATATGGTGGAGATGGGGCACCGCACACGGCTAAGGAACGATCCGTAGATCAACTTGTGTGTCATGGGGTGCCCCCCTGCCCCCGTATATAAAGAAGGGAGGGGGAGGTGCGGCCGGCCCCCTTGGGGTGCGCCTGGAGGAGTCCTACTCCCACCGGGAGTAGGACTCCCCCCTCTTGCCTTGGTGGAGAAGGAAATGGGGGAGGGGAAAGAGGAAAGGGGGGCGCCGCCCCCCCCCCCCTTCCTTGTCCTATTCGGACTAATGGGGAGGGGGCGCGCGGCCTGCCCTGGCCGGCCCTCCTCTTCTCCCTCATGGCCCAGTAAGGCCCATTAACCCCCGGCGAATTCCCGTAACTCTCCGGTACTCCGAAAAATACCCGAATCACTCGGAACCTTTCCGAACTCCGAATAGTCGTCCAATATATCGATGTTTACGTCTCGACCATTTCGAGACTCCTCGTCATGTCCCCGATTTCATCTGGGACTCCGAACTCCTTCGGTACATCAAAACTCATAACTCATAATATAACTGTCATCGAAACCTTAAGCGTGCGGACCCTACGGGTTCGAGAACTATGTAGACATGACCTAGAACTATTCTTGGTCAATAACCAATAGCGGAACCTGGATGCCCATATTGGCTCCTACATATTCTACGAAGATCTTTATCGGTCAAACCGCATAACAACATACGTTGTTCCCTTTGTCATCGGTATGTTACTTGCCCGAGATTCGATCGTCGGTATCCAATACCTAGTTCAATCTCGTTACCGGCAAGTCTCTTTACTCGTTCCGTAATGCATCATCCCGTAACTAACTCATTAGCTACATTGCTTGCAAGGCTTATAGTGATGTGCATTACCGAGAGGGCCCAGAGATACCTCTCCAACAATCGGAGTGACAAAACCTAATCTCGAAATACGCCAACTCAACATGTACCTTCGGAGACACCTGTAGTACTCCTTTATAATCACCCAGTTACGTTGTGACGTTTGGTAGTACCCAAAGTGTTCCTCCGGTAAACGGGAGTTGCATAATTCTCATAGTTACAGGAACATGTATAAGTCATGAAGAAAGCAATAGCAACATACTAAACGATCAAGTGCTAGGCTAACGGAATGGGTCATGTCAATCACATCATTCTCCTAATGATGTGATCCCATTAATCAAATGACAACACATGTCTATGGTTAGGAAACATAACCATCTTTGATTAATGAGCTAGTCAAGTAGAGGCATACTAGTGACTATATGTTTGTCTATGTATTCACACATGTATCATGTTTCCGGTTAATACAATTCTAGCATGAATAATAAACATTTATCATGAAATAAGGAAATAAATAATAACTTTATTATTGCCTCTAGGGCATATTTCCTTCAAAACCCACAATTCATCGGATCTCGACAAACACACCGCAAAAAGAGATTACATCGAATAGATCTCCACAAGAGAGGGGGAGAACATTGTATTGAGATCCAAAAAGAGAGAAGAAGCCATCTAGCTAATAACTATGGACCCGTAGGTCTGTGGTAAACTACTCACAACTCATAGGAGGGGCAAGGATGTTGATGTAGAAGCCCTCCGTGGTCGATTCCCCCTCCGGCAGAGTGCCAGCGAAGGCTCCAAGATGGGATCTCGCGGATACAGAAGGTTACGGCGGTGGCAATTGTGTTTCGTGGTGCTCCTAGATGTTTTTGGGGTACGTAGGTATATATAGGAGGAATAAGTACGTCAGTGGCCGCCCGAGGGGCCCACGAGACAGGGGGCGCGCCCTACAAGGGGGGGGGCGCGGCCCCCTATCTCGTGGGGTCCTCGGGAACTTCTTGACTTGCACTCCAAGCTCTCCGGATCTTGTTCGTTCCAAAAATCACGCTCCCGAAGGTTTCATTCCATTTGGACTCAGTTTGATATTCCTTTTCTTCGAAATACTGAAATAGGCAAAAAAACAGCAATATGGGATGGGCCTCCGGTTAGTAGGTTAGTCCCAAAAATGATATAAATGTATAAAATAAAGCCCATAAACATCCAAAAGAGGTAATATAATAGCATGGAACAATCAAAAATTATAGATACGTTGGAGACGTATCAAGCATCCCCAAGCTTAATTCCTGCTCGTCCTCGAGTAGGTAAATGATAAAAAAGAATTTTTGATGTGGAATGCTACCTAGCATAATTCTCAATGTAATTTTTCTTTATTGTGGCATGAATGTTCAGATCCAAATGATTCAAAATAAAAGTTCACATTGATAAAAGAAATAGTAACACTTCAAGCATACTAATCAAAGTAATCATGTCTTCTCAAAATAACATGGCAAAAGAAAGTTCATCCCTACAAAATCATTTAGTTAGGTTATGCTTCATTTTCGTCACACAAAGATGTTCCCAACTTCTATACCCCCGATGACAAGCCAAGCAATTGTTTCATACTTAAATAATCTCAAACTTTTTCAACCTTCACGCAATGCATGAGCGTGAGCCATGGATATAGCACTATGGGTGGAATAGAATATGATGATGGGGATTGTGTGGAGAAGACAAAAAGGAGAAAGTCTCACATTGACGAGGATAATCAACGGGCTATGGAGATGCCCATCAATTGATGTCAACAAGAGGAGTAGGGATTGCCATGCAACGGATGCACTGGAGCTATAAATGAATGCTCAACAAAAGAAAACTAGTGTGTGTGCATCCAACTTGCTTTCTCACGAAGACCTAGGGCATTTGAGGAAGCCCATCGTAGGAATATACAAGCCAAGTTCTATAATGAAAAATTCCCACTAGTATGAAAAAGATAATTTATGAGACTCACTATATGAAAAACATGGTGCTACTTTGAAGCACAATATATGATACTCATTTCATGAAGAACAAGGTGCTACTTTGAAGCACAAGTGTGGAAAAAAGAGATAGTAGCATTGCCCTTTTTTTTATTTTATTTTTTTATTTTTATTTTTTTTCTTTTATTTTTTTTCTTTTTTTTGGGCCTTCCTTTTTTTTCTTTTGTCCTTTCTTTCTTTTTTTCTTTGGGCAATGCTCTAAAAATGATGATCATCACACTTCTATTGATTACAACATATGAATTACAAATCGAAACTAGAACAAGATATGACTCTATATGAATGCCTCCGGTGGTGTACCGGGATGGTGCAATGAATCAAGAGTGACATGTATGAAAAATAATGCATGGTGGCTTTGCCACAAATACGATGTCAACTACATGATCATGCAATGGCAATATGACAAAAGTAATGTATGTCATGATGACGATAAACGGTACGGTGGAAAGTTGCATGGCAATATATCTCGGAATGGCTATGGAAATGCCATAATAGGTAGGTATGGTGGCTGTTTTGAGGAAGACATAAGGAGGTCTATGTGTGATAGAGCGTATCGTATCACGGGGTTTGGATGCACCGGCGAAGTTTGCACCAACTCTCAAGGTGAGAAAGGGCAATGCACGGTACCGAAGAGGCTAGCAATGGCGGAAAGGTAAAAGTGTGTATAATCCATGGACTCAAAATTAGTCAAAAGAACTCATATACTTATTGGAAAAATTTAGAAGTCATCAAAAACCAAGTACTACGCGCATGCTCCTAGGGGGATAGATTGGTAGGAAAAGACCATCGCTCGTCCCCGACCGCCACTCATAAGGATGCACAAGCCAGGTACACTTCATGTTTCAAATTTGTTACACAACTTTAACCATACGTGCATGCTACGGGACTTGCTAACTTCAACACAAGCATTCTTTAAATTCATAATCACCCAACTAGCATGACTTTAATATCACTACCTCCATATCTCAAAACAATTATCAAGCATCAAGTTGATCATAGCATCCAATTCACTTCCTATGATAGTTTTTATTATACCCAACTTGGATGCTCATCATTCTAGGACCAACTTTATGATAATAGCGAAAACCATGCTGTTCTAAAAGACTCTCAAAATAATATAAGTGAAGCATGAGAGACTAGCAATTTCTATAAAATTAAGACACCACCGTGCTCTAAAAGATATAAGTGAAGCACTAGAGCAAAAACTATCAAGCTCAAAAATATAAGTGAAGCACATAGAGTATTCTAGCAAATTCTAATCAAATAGGCTTATCCCAAAAGGTGTGTACAGCAAGGATGATTGTGGCAAACTAAAAAGCAAAGACTAATATAATACACGACGCTCCAAGCAAAACACATATCATGTGGCGAATAAAAATATAGCTCCAAGTAAAGTTACCAATGAACGAAGACGAAAGAGGGGATGCCTTCCTGGGGCATCCCCAAGCTTAGGATTTTGTCTATCCTTGAATATATTGTGGTGCCTTGGGCATCCCCAAGCTTAGGCTCTTTCCACCCTTTATTCCATAGTCCATAAAAGCTTTACCCAAAACTTGAAAACTTCACAACACAAAACTCAACACGAAATCTTATAAGCTCCGTTAGTGAAAGAAAAAAAACACCACATAGGGTACTGCAATGAACTCATTCTTTATTTATTTTGGTGTTAAACCTACTGTATTCCAACTTCCTTACGCTTTTTAAACTAATTTATTAGCCATATATGCATTGAAATAAGCAAACAACACACGAAAAACAGAATCTGTCAAAAACAGAACAGTCTGTAGAAATCTGTAACTAACGCAAACTTCTGGAACTCTAAAAATCCTACCAAAATAGGACATACTGGAAAATCTGTTTATTGATCAGAAGCAAAAAGAATCTATGCAAAAGCACGTTTCTGTGATTTATTGAATTGTTTCTCGTGAGCGCAAAGTTTCTGTTTTTCAGCAGAATCAAATCAACTATCATCATAGTTTATCCTATATGTTCTACTTGGCACAAACACTAAACAAAAGATAAAAACACATCTAAACAGAAAGTAGAAACAAAATTTAACACTAAACAGGAACAAAAACAAAAAACATAAAGAAAATTGGGTTGCCTCCCAACTAGCGCTATCGTTTAACGCCCCTAGCTAGGCATAAAAGCGAAGATAGATCTAACGAGTGCCATCTTTGGCACTAAATTCATAAGTAGCACGCATGATAGATTCATAAGGTAATTTGACTTTCTTTCTTAGAAAGTGTTCCATGCCTTTCTTTAAGGGAAATTGGATCTAATGTTCCCTTCCTTCATATTGATAATCGCACCAATCGTTCTAAGGAAAGGTCTACCAAGAATAATAGGGAAAGAAAGATTGCAATCTATATCAAGAACGATAAAATCTACAGGCACCAAATTTCTATTTGCAACAATAAGAACATCATTGATCGCTCCCATAGGCTTTTTAATGGTGGAATCCGCAAGGTGCAAATTTAAAGAGCAATCTTCAAGATCATGGAAACCTAGAATATCACACAAAGTTTTCGGAATCGTGGAAACACTAGCACCCAAATCACACAAAGCAAAACACTCATAATCTTTAATTCTAATCTTTATAGTAGGTTCCCACTCATCATTAAGTTTTCTAGGTATAGAAATTGCCAAATTAAGTTTTTCATCATAAGATTGCATCAAGGCATCAACAATATGTTTGGTAAAAGCTTTGTTTTGACTATAAGCATGAGGAGAATTAACAACGGATTGCAACAAGGAAATGCAACCTTTTAAAGAGCAATTATCATAGTCAAATTCCTTGAAATCCGAGATAGTAGGTTCAACATTATTAGAAGTTGAGGATTCTCCAATCTCACTTTTACCAAATTTAGCATTAAGATCTAAAGACTCCGAATTCTTGGGACGCCTTCTAGGCAAAGTTGATTCATCATCAGTCCCATAATCATCAAAATTCATATTGCAAAACATATATCTAATAGGAGACGCATCAATAACTTTAAGATCCTCATTTTCACGGAAACTAGAAGAACACGCTTTTATAAAGCTATCTTTCTTAGCACACAATCTAGCGGTTCTTTCCTTACACTCGTCAATGGAAATTCTCATTACTTTGAGAGACTCATTGATATCATGCTTAGGAGGAGAAGGTCTAAGTTTAAGAGAATCAACATCAAGCGAAAGTCTATCAATGTTCCTAGACAAATCATCAACTTTGAGCAATTTTTCTTCAAGCAAAGCATTAAAATTCTTTTGAGAAATCATAAATTCTTTCACACTATTCTCAAAATCAGAGGGCATCTTATTAAAATTACCATAAGAATTATTGTAGGAATTTCCATAATTATTAGAGGAATTACTAGGGAACGGTCTAGCATTAAAATTTCCTCTATAAGCATTGTTTCTAAAACTATTCCTACCAACAAAATTCACATCCATAGATTAATTATTATTCTCAATCAAGGAAGACAAAGGCATATCATTAGGATCAAGAGGAGTATTTTTAGTAGCAAACATCTTCATAAGTTTATCCATCTTTCCACTCAAAACATTGATTTCTTCTATAGCATGCACTTTTTTACTAGAAGATCTTTCGGTGTGCCATTGAGAATAATTAGCCATAATATTATCAAGAAGTTTTGTAGCATCTCCTAATGTGATTTCCATAAAGGTGCCTCCCGCGGCCGAATCTAAGACATTTCTAGAAGCAAAGTTCAAACCAGCATAAAAATTTTGTATGATCATCCATAAATTCAAACCATGAGTAGCGCAATTGCGAAGCATCAATATCATTCTTTCCCAAGATTGGGCAACATGCTCATGATCAAGTTGTTTAAAATTCATAATATCGTTCCTAAGAGTGATGATCTTAGCGGGAGGAAAATACTTCGAGATAAAAGCATCTTTGCACTTGTTCCAAAAATCAATACTATTTTTAGGCAAAGACGAAAACCAAATTTTAGCACGATCTCTAAGTGAAAATGGAAATAACTTCAATTTGACAATATTGTTATCCGTATCTTTCTTCTTTTGCATATCACACAAATCAACAAAATTGTTTAGATGGGTAGCGGCATCTTCACTAGGAAGGCTGGCGAATTGATCTTTCATAACAAGATTCAGCAAGGCAGCATTGATTTCACAAGACTCAACATCATTAAGAGGAGCAATCGGAGTACTAAGGAAATCATTATTATTGGTATTCGAAAAATCACACAATTTGGTATTATCTTGCGCCATGGCAACAAGTAATCCAACACACAAGCAAACAGAAAAACGGCAAGCACAAAGAGAGGAGGAGATTGGGAAAGAGAGGGCGAATAAAACGGCAAGAGTGAAGTGGGGGAGAGGAAAATGAGAGGCAAATGGCAAATAATGTAAATGCGAGGGAGATGGGTTTGTGATGGGTACTTGGTATGTCTTGACTTGAGCGAAGACCTCCCCGGCAACGGCGCCAGAAATCCTTCTTGCTACGTCTTGAGCTAGTGTTGGATTTCCCCGAAGAGGAGAGGGTGATGCAGCAGGTGTAGCGTAAGTATTTCCCTCAGTTTTGAGAACCAAGGTATCAATCCAGTAGGAGGCTCCTTAAAAGTCCCACGCACCTACACAAACAAACTAAGAACTCGCAACCAATGCAATAAAGGGGTTGTCAATCCCTTCACGGCCACTTGCGAAAGTGAGATCTGATAGAGATAATATGATAAGATAAATATATTTTTGGTATTTTATAATATAGATGCAAATAAATGTAGATTGAAAGCAAATATGATAAGAGATAGACCCGGGGGCCATAGGTTTCACTAGAGGCTTCTCTCAAGATAGCGTAAGTATTACGGTGGGTGAACAAATTACTGTCGAGCAATTGATAGAAAAGCGCATAGTTATGAGATTATCTAGGCATGATCATGTATATAGGCATCACGTCCATAACAAGTAGACCGACTCCTATCTGCATCTACTACTATTACTCCACACATCGACCGACTCCTTCCTGCATCTAGAGTATTAAGTTCATAAGAACAGAGTAACGCATTAAGCAAGATGACATGATGTAGAAGGATAAACTCATGCAATATGACATAAACCCCATCTTGTTATCCTCGATGGCAACAATACAATACATGTCTTGCAACCCTTTCTTTCGCTGGGTAAGAACACCGCAAGATTGAACCCAAAGCTAAGCACTTCTCCCATGGCAAGAAAGATCAATCTAGTAGGTCAAACCAAACTGATAATTCGAAGAGACTTGCAAAGATAACTCAATCATACATAAAAGAATTCAGAGATGATTCAATTATTATCCAAAGATAAATCTGATCATAAACCACAATTCATCGGATCTCGACAAACACACCGCAAAAAGAGATTACATCGAATAGATCTCCACAAGAGAGGGGGAGAACATTGTATTGAGATCCAAAAAGAGAGAAGAAGTCATCTAGCTAATAACTATGGACCCGTAGGTCTATGGTAAACTACTCACAACTCATAGGAGGGGCAAGGATGTTGATGTAGAAGCCCTCCATGGTCGATTCCCCCTCCGGCAGAGTGCTGGCGAAGGCTCCAACATGGGATCTCGCGGATACAGAAGGTTACGGTGGTGGAAATTGTGTTTCGTGGTTCTCCTGGATGTTTTCGGGGTACGTAGGTATATATGGGAGGAAGAAGTACGTCAGTGGCTGCCCGAGGGGCCCACGAGATAGGAGGCGCACCCTACAGGGGGGGCCTATCTCGTGGGGTCCTCGGGAACTTCTTGACTTGCACTCCAAGCTCTCCGGATCTTGTTCATTCCAAAAATCACGCTCCCAAAGGTTTCATTCCGCTTGGACTCCGTTTGATATTCCTTTTCTTCGAAATACTGAAATAGGCAAAAAAAACAGCAATATGGGCTGGGCCTCCGGTTAGTAGGTTAGTCCCAAAAATGATATAAATGTATAAAATAAAGCCCATAAACATCCAAAAGAGGTAATATAATAGAATGGAACAATCAAAAATTATAGATATGTCGGAGACGTATCACATATCATCTCGATTACTGTTGCTAATCTTGCGTTAGTTTGAAACCGGTTTGAATTCAAATTCAAAATCAAACAAACAATAAAGTTTTCAAATATTAAAACTAAAATGTTCGGAGTGAGCCAAATAATTCATAAGTAATAATGGTAGAGAAACCACATTTTTGTAAAATGTTTAAATGCACTAAAATAATTGAAATGATAGCAAAAACAATTAAGTAAATGTCTTCCTAAAAAGTTGTAGAAATATGAACTAATTTATTAATGTGCCAAACTTTTGAGGCAGGGGGTTAATTTGTAGCTCAAATTATGGAGCAACTTTTGCGTTTAACAAAACTAGAATAAAAATGTAAAAAAAGAAACAGAAACAAACATAACAGAAAAGAAAACAAAAGGAAAACAAAAGGAAAACAACCCCCCCCCCAACTGGGCCTTAGCCCAGTTGACCAAGCGGCCTAGTCGCCCCATGGCCTATATGGCCTCATCCACCTAACCCTAACCCGATTCACCCTCTCTCTCGATCCCCCACCGTTCGCCTCATCCCCTCACCCACACCGCCACATGCACGCATGCACGCTCAGCCGAGCCGCCACTCCCAAAGGCCGCCACCCGCCGGTGCCGAGCACCGCCACCCCCGGCCTCCTCCTCGCAGCTCCCTGCCCTGCTTCAACCCCCTCACATCGTCGCCTCCTCCGACCTGCACGGCCGCTGGCCCCGCCTCTGTCACACGCTCCTGCCGCTCGCGCCTCCCATGGCCGCACTAGGTTGTGGCCGGTGCCTGCCGGCGCGTGTGGGCGCTCGCTAATACGTCTCCAACGTATCTACTTTTCCAAACAATTCTGCCCTTGTTTTGGACTCTAACTTGCAGATTTGAATGAAACTAACCCGGACTGACGCTGTTTTCAGCAGAATTACTATGATGTTGTTTCATGTGTAGAAAACAAAAGTTCTCGGAATGACCTGAAAATCCTCAGAGACAAGTTTCAGAAAATATAAAAATAAAGGCGAAAGAATCAAGACCAGGGGGGCACACCCTGTCCATGAGGGTGGGGGGTGCGCCCACCCTCTCTGGGCGCGCCCCCTGTCTCGTGGGCCCCCTGCAGCTCCGCCGACCTCAACTCCAACTCCATATATTCCGTCTCGCGGAGAAAAAAATTAGAGAAAAGTTTCATTGCGTTTTACGATACAGAGCCGCCGCCAAGCCCTAATCTCTCTCGGGAGGGTTGATCTGGAGTCCGTTCGGGGCTCCGAAGAGGAGGATTCGTCGCCATCGTCATCATCAACCATCCTCCATTACCAATTTCATGATGCTCACCGCCGTGTGTGAGTAATTCCATCATAGGCTTGCTGGACGGTGATGGGTTGGATGAGATTTATCATGTAATCAAGTTAGTTTTATTAGGGTTTGATCCCTAGTATCCACTATGTTCTGACATTGATATTGCTATGACTTTGCTATGCTTAATGCTTGTCACTAGGGCCCGAGTGCCATGATTTCAAATCTGAACCTATTATGTTTTCATGAATATATGTGTGTTCCTGATCCTATCTTGCAAGTCTATAGTCACCTATTATGTGTTATGATCCGACAACCCCGAAGTGACAATAATCGGGATACTTCTCGGTGATGACCGTAGTTTTAGGAGTTCATGTATTCACCATGTGTTAATGCTTTGGTTCGGTTCTCTATTAAAAGGAGGCCTTAATATCCCTTAGTTTCCGCTAGGACCCCGCTGCCATGGGAGGGTAGGACAAAAGATGGCATGCAAGTTCTTTTCCATAGGCACGTATGACTATATTCGGAATACATGCCTACATTACATTGATGAATTGGAGCTAGTTCTATGTCACCCTATGTTATAGCTATTACATGAGGAATCGCATCTGACATAATTATCCATCACCGATCCATTGCCTACGAGCTTTTCATATATTGTGCTTCGCTTATTTACTTTTCCGTTGCTATTGTTACAATCACTACAAAACCCCAAAAATATTACTTTTGCTATCTTTACCTTTACCACTGTTACCATTACTATCATACTACTTTGCTACTAAATACCTTGCTGCAGATACTAAGTTATCCAGGTGTGGTTGAATTGACAACTCAACTGCTAATACTCAAGAATATTCTTTGGCTCCCCTTGTGTCGAATCAATAAATTTGGGTTGAATACTCTACCCTCGAAAGCTGTTGCGATCCCCTACACTTGTGGGTCATCAAGACTAATTTTTGGCGCTGTTGCCGGGGAGCATAGCTCTATTCTCTGAGTCACTTGGGATTTATATCTGCTGAACACTATGAAGAACTTGAAAGATCAGAGAACTAAAATTTATCCCTCAACTACGAGGGAAGGTAAGGAACTACCATCTAGCTTTGCACTAGATTCTCCTTCTGTTATGAATAAGTTTGCGACACCTAAACCTGCTACTGCTATGAATTCTGATATGTTGCATGTTATTGATGATGCCACTTCTGCTATGCATGATACTTATGATGCCACTTCTTCTATGCTTGATACCACTGTGCCATTAGGTGAATTTCTTGATGAACAACTTACTAAGGCTAGAGAGAATGAAATTATTGATGATAGTGATGATGAAAGTTCTCCCAATGATTATGAATTGTCTGTTGTTCCTGAGGGTTATGTTATGAATAAAGAAGCTGTTGAAGCTATTTTTGCTTGCAAAGATAGATATGATCTTAAGAAATTATTAGCTAAACAGAAGCAACAATCCCATAATGCTAGAATGAAACATGGCCCTGATTTTGCCACTTCACCTATCTTTGTTACTGATAAGGAATATGAATTCTTTGTTGATCCCGAGATTATTACTTTAGTTGAATCCGATCCTTTTTATGGCACTGAATCTGAAATTGTTGTGCCACATCTCACCAAGTTAAACGATATAGCCACCCTGTTACTAATGATGAGACCTCTCACTATTATTATATACTTAAGATATTTCCGTTCTCATTAAAAGGTGATGCTAAGACTTGGTTCAATTCTCTTGATCCTGGTTGTGTGCATAGTCCCCAGGATATGATTTATTACTTCTCTGCTAAATATTTTCCTGCTCATAAGAAACAAGCTGCCTTGCGGGGAATATATAACTTTGTGCAAATCAAAGAAGAGAGTCTCCCACAAGCTTGGGGGAGGCTTCTCCGATTACTTAATGCTTTGCCTGATCATTCACTTAAGAAAAATGAAATACTTGATATCTTCTATAATGGACTAACTGATGCTTCCAAGGACCACTTGGATAGTTGTGCTGGTTGTGTTTTCAGGGAAAGAACAGTCGGCGAAGCTGAATTATTATTGAACAATATGTTGACTAATGAAAATAATTCGACTCTTCCTGAGCCAATTCCTGAGCCAACTCCTGAACCAATTAAGCCAACTCCTGAGCCTATTCATAAACCTACTCCGAATAAGAGAGGTGTTCTATTTCTCAGCCCTGAAGATATGTAAGAGGCAAAGAAATCAATGAAAGAAAAAGGTATAAAAGCTGAAGACATTAAGAATTTACCTCCTATTGAAGACATGGTCTTAATATACCGCCTGTTGAAGAACCACATTGTCTTGATAACCCGACAAAGGTAGTGAAGGTAAACTCTCTCTATAGATATGATAAAGATGAAATCCCGTCTACTAAATTTCATAGTCCCACTAGTGCAGAACCGGCCTTTAGTGCCGGTTCGTAACGCGCTTTAGTGCCGATTCGCCAACCGGCACTAAAGAGTGGGGACTAAAGGTCCCCTCCCTTTAGTACCGGTTCGTCATGAACCGGCGCTAAAGTGCCACCACGTGGCATGAGCCAGGCCCGTTTGCGTGGAGGGCATTAGTACCGGTTGGTAACACCAATCGGTACTAAATGTTTGGGTGTTTTTTTTATTTTTTCTTTAATTTTGTGTTTTCAATTTAATTTAGTGATTGTTTTACATTATAATGAGTTGTTAAATCATTAGGTGAAAGTACCGCGGATTAGTTTCGACTGGATGCATTATTGGATATCTCTATAGCTAGCTAGCTAGAGTATATATATGCCATATCCATATTATACTTGATCAACTATAATATATACGGATATGGCATATACTTGATCACTTAGGTAGGATTCATCCAGCTGAAACTAATCTGCGGTTTCTTTCATTAAATGATATAATAATTAACTAGCTGTCTAATCACCACCAGCACTACTAGCTTAAAGAAGAAACATTCACTTGTACCAGAAGCAAAAATATTATCGATCGAGTTCAACATGATTGTCATGATATTATAAGCGTTCATATATAACACCACAAAAGAAAATCACTTAAGTTCAGAACGAAGAACACGGACATGAAAGGACAAGTACTAATTAAGAGCAGCATGAAGAACTAGCTAAATCACTCCTGCTAGCTACTCTCTCTCTGGTAAAATAGCATAGAACATGTATAGCTCTCCTGATTGATCATATTGGAGCATGCCGATGAACCTGTCTCCTAATCGTGGGCTGCGCTTCTCATTGCTGCCCCCTAGTACTTCTCTGCGATCATTAACAATTTTCCTCCAATCTTTCACTATTAAGCATTGATCGCTTCTAGAAATCCTGAATGCATTCATGTGCAATGCAGGATATCTTGGCCGTAAGCTAACAATTGACATCTGACCTTTAGTCTCAATCCCCTGAGGCACAACTGTCGTCGGGAGTCCCTGTTGAACATTGTATAGTACTTAATTAATATACTTAGCAATGAAAGTTTAGCAAAAAAATTATGTATGCAAAATATGCACTGAGGACAAATAGTAAATATCTTACCATCATTCCTAAATAGATGTGATCGTAGTTCAATACCATCACTATTGGTCGCACGTTTTGAGTACTAACATTTCTAAGTGCAGGAAGAAAATTTGTCTTGACAGTATGAAGATCCTCAAGCCATGAAACATAATGACTTATCTCCTCGCAGTTTAGTTCAGCTCCGGGACAGTAGTAGATCCTGTCTACCAAGCGCCGGACATGTTTGGTTGAATGGAAACAAGCTATCAATAGAAATTAGTTGTCAGTTATTTTTGAATAAGAAATATCAAAGACAAAAATATAGTTGAGAAGAACTCACATAATGGTAGAACTGGAGGCATCTGCACATCAACCCATATGTCTCTATTACCTTCAATATCATCTTCCGGACGAATATCAAAGGTGATAACCATACCAGGCTCAAATGCATAAGCCTTGCATAGTGCTTGCCAAGTTTTGCATTCAAAATAGGTGTACGTGTGTGTATTGTATACTTTGACATTGAAAGTATAACCATCATGCTCAGTTTTCAGGTAAGCTCTCTTTACCTCCATAGTTTCCATATCTTTGAAACCTATCTTATCCAAGACAAAAATTCTTGCATGGCACGGGATGCGCTAGTAGAATAGTGAAAATTAAAAATTATAAGTCAGGCAAATGAAGCATATATAAGTCATGCTTAATTACGAAAACAGACTTGTCATTGTGACTTACTGTATCGAATTCGAAAGTCTCATCCAGCTTGATGCTGAATCGCCTACCATCAACAAGGAAATTTCTGTCGCACTGGCCGCGCTGGTCTTCAGAGTATTCGCACATAATGAAATTTTTTCCGTCGTCAGACGACATTTCCTATTTTCATATTAGGCGAAACATTAATCACTTACTAATTCAATTAATTCAACTACTTCTATTAATTCAACTAAGCATTTACTAAAATAAACTAGTTATATTAATTCAATTAGTTTAAAGCATTTACTAAAAATAAACTAGTTCTATATATATGTTAATTCAACTAGTTCAACTAAACGTTTACTAAAAATAAACTAGTTATATTAATTCAACTAGTTCAAACTAAGCATATACTAAAAATAAACTAGTTCTATATATTAATTCAACTAGTTTAACTAAGCATTTACTAAAAATAAACTAGTTCTATATATATGTTAATTCAACTAGTTCAACTAAACATTTACTAAAAACAAATTAGTTATATTAATTCAACT
>NC_041385.1:712610096-712610953 GCF_002162155.2 Triticum dicoccoides
GACGGGCCGGCGGCGGCCGGGGACGGCGACAAGACCGGGCGCGCGGCGGGGGCGGCGACGACAACAGGCGACGGGGGCGCGCGGCGACGACGACGGGCGGCGGGGGCGCGCGGCGACGACGACGACGGGCAGCAGGGGCGGCGAGGGCGACGGCACGGCGGCGCGGCGGCGTCGGCGTCGTCGAGATCGAGACTCGCGCGCGCAAGAAGTGGAACGAATTAGTGGCGACGATAACTGATTTTTCGTAAGTGTAGTATATATAGGATGGGCCTTTAGTACCGGTTGGTGCCACCAACCGGTACTAAAGGCCAATTTTGGCCAGCCCAAGCGGCGGGAAACGTGGGACTTTAGTACCGGTTGGTGGCTCCAACCGGTACTAAAGGGCAACACATTAGTACCGGTTGGAACCTCCAACCGGTACTAATGCCCGTGCGCTGCCACCCGCAGTGCGCTATGTTTAGTCCCACATCGCCGAGCGAAGGGCAGCCGCACTGGTTTATAAACCCAGCCGCGGCTGCCCTTTCGTACTTCTCTATATAGCAGGCTTTTGGGCCTAAGTAGGGCGCGCTGCCCTGTGAGCGAACTGGCCCTACTAGGCATGTATTTGCACACCCAAGGTCTGGCAGGCCCACCGGGCAGCGCCCCAACATGTTTTTTATAAAAAAAATTCTTTTCTGCATTATTTATTTTCTTCTATTTATTTTTAAGTAATTTTTTTATATAGTTATTTCTTTTCTGCTTTATTTTTTTCTTCTATTTATTTCTGAATAGTTTTTTTTGCTGTATTTAGTTTCTTCATGAATTTTTTTGCTTTATATATTTTTTTTTCTTTTCTGCATTATTTATTTTATTCTATT
>NC_041385.1:712632236-712640482 GCF_002162155.2 Triticum dicoccoides
CCTCATCCTCCTCCTCCTCCTCCTCTTCTTCTTCTTCTTCTTCTTCTTTTTTAAATTGTGCATCTGAACGCAGAAAAAATACATTGATCAGTACCGCCTTTCAGCCAAAACGCGCGCTACTGCTACACAGAAGTACATATAAAAAATACATTGATCATCAACGATCTTTTTGTATAGAATCTAAATCGTCAATAGGAATCTACCACCGATTTAAGAACCTGCGAAGACTCCTATTGCAGCTATAGATCCTACACATAGAGTTCAATGAAGACCAAATGCTTGGGATGGTTTGAGAAGTGGCATACTTAAGGTGGTCAAATTCTTTTTAGGGGAGCGAGGTGGGACTAAAAATAGCTCCTGCCACAACCTATTTAGTACCGGTTCGTGTCACGAACCGGTACTAAAGGTGCTGGCCGGGCACCAGCATCTTTAGTACCGGTTCGTGGCACGAACCGGTACTAAAGATTCCCAAAGAACCGGTACTAAAGGTCACCTCCCACCAAGTCATTTGAACCGGCACTAATGGGAGCATTAGTGCCGGCTCAAATGCCAACCGGTACTAATGTTTCACATATTAGGTCCGTTTTGTACTAGTGTCCATGCTTAGATGAATTTGATGATTTCATGGATAGACAAGCAAATTTCAATGATTATGTTAGTAGACAATTAAATAATAATGCTTATATGATAGGACACTTGAATGATTATGTAGCTAGAGTTAAAGGTGAACTTATACTCACTAGTAAACATGCTTCTATGGTTGCTACTCAAGCTGAACAAGTACTTAAAGCTCAGAATGAATTGCTAGTTGAACTAAATAATAAACATGACTTTGATGTTAGAGTGGCTACTAGAACTGGTAAAATGACTCAGGAACCTTTGTATCCTGAAGGCCACCCTAAGAGAATTGAATAGGATTCTCAGAATAATAACCTAGATGTTCCTAATTTTTCTAACAAGAAGAAAAATAAAAATGATAGGACTTTGCAAACTTCCAGTGAACCTAATGTAGAAACACCTGAGAATCCTAATAATATTTCTATCTCTGATGCTGAAACACAATCCGGAGATGAACATGAACCTGATGATAATGCTAATAATGATGTTCATGTAGATGCTCAACCTAGTAATAACAATGATATAGAAATTGAACCTGTTGTTGGTCTTCATAACCCACAATCAAGAAACCAACGTTATGATAAGAGAGTTTTTGTTGCTAGGAAGCATGGTAGAGAAAGAGAACCATGGGTTCAGAAACCCATGCCCTTTCCTCCTAAACCATCCAAGACAAAGGATGATGAGTGTCGTGGTATTCTCACGGGGGGGTGCAAGACGACATATGCCACAGGGTGGCTTCGTGTGAGGGCAAGACTGCTGCTGATAGGCCCGGGAGTGGGTATGCGAGTAGCACGCGGTGGTTTACCCAGCTTCGGAGCTCTCTGGAGAGATAATACTCCTACTGCTGCATGTCTGAGTGTATCTGATATATCTAGTACAGAGTGCTCCTAGAGTTGTATCTGAGCTCAGTGCCATAAGCATCTGGCTTTGTATATGTCTCATATGCGTGTATGAGCTAGCTAGCTAGTGGGCATGAGAGAGCTCCACCGTGAGTGAGCATGGAGCATGCGTGTGTGGATGGATGGATGGCTAACTATATATAGTGGGAGCTAGCTTAGGATGTAAGCCATGTAGGCATGGTAGCTAGCTAGCTAGTGGCATGGTGGGGTGTCACACTTGTCCCCTGGGTCACTTCATAAATAGTGCCCAGGGACAAGTGTCACTGTAAATGATGGCTGGGGTGACACGTGAACAGTGCTCGGGTACATCCGTCTCGTCGGTGTCTCATCGATGTCGGGTCGGGTTGCAGTCGGCAGCCGGCTGGTTGGCGCAGTCGGCAGCCGACTGGTTGGCGCAGTTGGCAGCCGGCAGCCGGCCGGGCAGGGCAGTCGGACGAGGAGCCGGCAGGAGCGGTCGGGCAGTCGGACTGAGGGGCTTTTCTAGCCCCGATGTCTTGAATAATTGTCTTGTCGTCTTCGGGGTACCCGCCGCCAATTACTCCGACAATGGGGACTTTGAGCATTTTGCCGAAATGATTAGGCCTATTTTCTTACGCATGCGCTTAAGTGATATGCTCAAAACAAACCCTTATTCCAAATATATGAAAGATATCATCACTAATAAGAAAAAAATAACCGAAGCTGAGATTTCCACCATGCTTGCCAACTATACCTTTAAGCGTGGAACACCTAAGAAACTTGGTGATCCCGGAGTACCCACTATACCTTGCTCTATTAAAAGAAATTATGTTAAAACTGCTTTATGTGATTTAGGAGCCGGTGTTAGTGTTATGCCTCTTTCCTTGTACCGTAGACTTGAATTAAGTAAGTTGTCACCCACAGAGATATCCTTGCAAATGGTTGATAAATCAACTGCTATACCTGTCTGCATTTGTGAGGACGTGCCTGTTGTTGTTGCGGATGTTACTATCTTAACAGACTTCATCATTCTTGATATTCCTGAGGACGACAGTATGTCGATTATCCTTGGTAGACCCTTTTTAAATACTGCAGGTGATGTTATTGATTGCAACAAAGACAATGTCACCTTTCATGTTAATGAAAATGAGCATACGGTACATTTTTCGAGGAAACAACCTCAACTTCATAGTATAAATTCTGTTAAGAAAATTCCATCAATCATTATTGGAGGTTTCGAATTTCCTCTCCCTACTGTCAAGAAAAAGTATGATATTCTTATTGTTGGGGATGTTCATATCCCCGTTGAGGTAACCTAGTGTCACTTCGAAATCTCTCTGGTTCTGTGTTATTCGGAATGAGTTTGTTAACAAGACTTGATCAACCTTGTTAGTGGATTCATTTTGATGATCATGAGATGGATGAAACTACAAGGCACAACCTTCTGTACTTTCTTTTTACTTTCTGTTATTTAAAATAAATAAAACAAAAATAGTATTATCTGTCTGTTTTCTGAATTATCCGTGCAATGAAAAATATCCCGAAAATAAAAGTGCTCCAAATGCCCTGCAAATTTGGTATGGTTTTTTATGGAATATTTGATGATTTTAGGCACTCAAATCACTGCAGGAGGGGCAAGCACCAGGCCACGAGAGTGGAGGGCGCGCCCACCTCCCATGGGTGCGCCCCCTGTCTCGTGGGCCCCTGGTGGCCCCCCTCCACTTATGCCAGCACCCACACACTCCATCTTCTTCCCAAAAAAAATCCCCATCCAGCTCAAGCACGAGTTCTAGCTCATTTTGCTGTGATTTTCGATCTCCTTGCTCAAAGCTCCATTCACAAAACTGCTTTGGGAGATTGTTGCTTGGTATGTGACTCCTCCATTGGTCCAAATAGGTTTTGTTCTAGTGCTTTATTCATTGCAAATCCTTGCTGTCTTGGTGACCCTGTTCTTGAGCTTGCATGTTAAATTTATGAGGTTCCAAGTAATTCTAATGCATGATATAGGCTCTAGGCACTTGTAGGAGTAGTTGCTACCACTCTTGTTTAGCTTTATTCACTTTTATTTTGAAGTTACTAAAATTTTAGAAATATTGCAGAAAAAGAAATATGTTCAGGAAAATGTACCAAGGTGGTTCCTCAGTAAAGAAAGGACCCAGGCTTGCTATGCGTGAGCAAGACGATGAACCACCAAGGGAGGCTGAAGTGTGGTCTTGTGAATGGCCGTCAGAAGAAGTTATGGTCAATGCAGGCATTGAGGATGACTTTGATACATATGTGTGTAATGACGACCTTGAGGACTTCATGCAAGATAAGTGTCCTTGGTACTACTATCTAACTGATTCGTTCGTGAGAAGGTTTAAATTTTCATCTTCACGTAATTATCATAGTGTCCTGTTTGATATTTATGATAAATCATATACCATGGAACTAGAAGATTTTACTACTGCTTGCAAACTCCCGCGGTGGGAAAGTGTTAATGATCCCCACAAATCTGAATTTAGAGATTTCCTTGCTAGTATTACTGTGGGAGAGTCTAGGGATATTACACAAGCTACCATAGGGTGCATTCATTTTCCTGCTATACATTATTTTGCTCTCTTCATTGGTAGATGCATTAACGGTAAGATGAAGCATGTCATATGTGTGTCCCTGATCTTTGTGTCCTCAAGAGTGTTGTGTTAGGTTATAAAGATTATAACTTGGGGGCAATAGTTGCACGTAGGTTGCATAAAAATGGTAGAGCTGGAGATTTATTTGGAGGAATTTATGCGACCCGTGTGGCAAATTATCTTTGTATAGCCCCACGAGAGGGTGATGTGATGTTGACTCCTGCTTATTTAGATTATGACGCTATGGTCAAACATCATTTTCTTAAGATGAATGAACAATTCCTCCAGTATCGGCTAATCTTTAACAGACATAGCTCTGTCCATGTTACTCTTCCTGCTCCATCCCTTTTTGATTACCAGGCAAAAGGAAGATATGTTGTTACCAGGGAGGAAGCAGCTGAACACGAGGGGAGAGCGGAGGCAGCTCGCCAACATGCCGCAGCTCAGGATGCATTTGCTGTTGCATCTCAGTACGACCCCAGTTACAACTACGGATATCAGCCAGGCTATCCTTGGCATTAGACCAACTTAGGCCAAAAGCCTAAGCTTGGGGGAGTACGTATTTCTCACCGGCTTTACATTCATGTTCACACACTATTCTAGTCGTCGGTGCTTATACTCTTTCATTGTATTATCCATGCTAGTTTAATTTTCCTTTTTCTAGTTTTCTTCTTGTGTGTTTGATAAACCTTAAGAAAAACCAAAAAAAATAGTTAGTTTAATTTCCATGCTTGTAGTAGAAATTAAAACAAAAACTCAAAAAGATTTCTTGTTCTTCTTTTACATGTAGGGAGCTTTCCTGTGTAAATAGTCTTATTTTATTTTCTTTCCTTTGAGGGGTTGAGAACAGAAGACCATATTGAAAATGTTTAGTGGCTCTCATATGCATGATTGTTTATTTAACTTAGAGCCCATATTACCCTGTCTTCTCTCTTGAGTTGAATGCTTACAGATTCCAGCTTAGTCCAATGCACGTGCACTATTATTATTATACACATCGTTCGGTCGTGCGAGTGAAAGGCAATAATGACGATATATGATGAACTGATTGGGATGAGAAAAGGTGGTATGAACTCGACCTCTCTTGTTTTTGTAAATATGATGAGTTCATCGTTCTTGATTCAGTTTATTATGAAGTAAACATATTTGCAATGACATTTAGAGATTATAGTTGCTTGTGCCATGCTTGATTAGCTATGAGTTATAATGGTTTACCTTGCGTGCCAACATGCTATTAGAATGATTATGATGTGGTACGATGGGATGGTATCCTCCTTTGAATGAATTGAGTGACTTGACTTGGCACATGTTCATGCATGTAGTTGAAATAAATTCAACATAGCCTTCACGATATTTATGTTCATGGTGGATTATATCCTACTCATGTTTGTATTCGGTGTGAATTAGTTTTAATGCATGTTTATGACTGTTGTCGCTCTCTCAGCTGGTCGCTTCCCAGTCTTTTGCTAGCCTTCACATGTACTAAGCGGGAATACTGCTTGTGCATCCAAACTCCTTAAACCCCAAAGTTATTCCATATGAGTCCACCATACCTTCCTATATGCGGTATCTACATGCCGTTCCAAGTAAATTTGTATGTGCCAAACTCCAAATCTTCAAATGAAATTCTGTTTAGTATACTCGAGCAGCTCATGTTTCCACTAGGGCTGCCTATATCTTCCATGCTAGGTGGGTTATTCTCAAGAGGAGTGGACTCCGCTCCTCATTCACGAGAAAGGGCCGGTAAGCGGGATGCCCAGTCCCATGATCCAAAAAGATCAAAGCAAATCAATATAATTAAACAAAACTCCCCCAGGATTGTTGTTAATTGGAGGCACTCGTTGTTTCGAGCAAGCCATGGATTGATGTTTGTTGGTGGTCGGGGGAGTATAAACTTTTACCATTCTGCGTGGGAACTGCCTATAATGCATGTAGTATGGAAGATACAGCCATCTCATAGTTGTTGCATTGACAGTGAAAGTATGCCGCCCAAAATATTATCCAATCTCTATTTTAAAATCAAGCTCTGGCACCTCTACAAATCCATGCTTCCCTCTGCGAAGGGCCTATCTATTTACTTTTATGTTGAGTCATCACCTTCTTATTAAAAAGCACCCGCTGGAGAGCACACTGTCATTTGCATTCATTATTATTGGTTTATATTGGGTATGAGTTGATTGGATCTCTTTTACCATGAATTACAATGTTTAGTCAGTCCTTGATCTTTAAAGGTGCTCTACATTTATGTTTTGCGGTCTCAGAAAGGGCTAGTGAGATACCATTTTGTTATATCATGTTATGATTGTTTTGAGAAAGTGTTGTCATCCGAGTTTTATTATTATCGCTCGCTAGCTGATTATGCCATTGATATGAGTAATTGTGAGACCGAGGTGTTATTGTGAGTATGGTTAGTTCATAATATATGTTGAAACTTGAATGTTGGCTTTACATGTTTACAACAACAAGAGCAAACAGAGTTTGTAAAAGTTTTTCTTTATCACTTCTAGTTTATCAACTGAATTGCTTGAGGACAAGCAAAGGTTTAAGCTTGGGGGAGTTGATACGTCTCCAACGTATCTACTTTTCCAAACACTTTTGCCCTTGTTTTGGACTCTAACTTGCATGATTTGAATGAAACTAACCCGGACTGACGCTGTTTTCAGCAGAATTACTATGATGTTGTTTCATGTGTAGAAAAGAACAGTTCTCGGAATGACCTGAAAATCCTCGGAGACAAGTTTTAGAAAATATAAAAAATACTGGCGAAAGAATCAAGACCAAGGGGCTCACACCCTGTCCACGAGGGTGGGGGGCACGCCCACCCCATCTGGGCGCGCACCCCTGTCTCATGGACCCCCTGCAGCTCCGGCGACCTCAATTCCAACTCCATATATTCCGTCTCGCGGAGAAAAAAATTAGAGAAAAAGTTTCATCACGTTTTACAATACGGAGCTGCCGCCAAGCCCTAATCTCTCTCGGGAGGGCTGATCTAGAGTCCGTTCGGGGCTCCGGAGAGGGGGATTCGTCGCCATCGTCATCATCAACCATCCTCCATCACCAATTTCATGATGCTCACCGCCGTGCATGAGTAATTCCATCGTAGGCTTGCTGGACGGTGATGGGTTGGATGAGATTTATCATGTAATCAAGTTAGTTTTGTTAGGGTTTGATCCCCTAGTATCCACTATGTTCTGAGATTGATGTTGCTATGACTTTGCTATGCTTAATGCTTGTCACTAGGGCCCGAGTGCCATGATTTCAAATCTTAACCTATTATGTTTTCATGAATATATGTGTGTTCTTGATCCTATCTTGCAAGTCTATAGTCACCTATTATGTGTTATGATCCGACAACCCCGAAGTGACAATAATCGGGATACTTCTCGGTGATGACCGTAGTTTGAGGAGTTCATGTATTCAACATGTGTTAATGCTTTGGTCCGGTTCTCTATTAAAAGGAGGCCTTAATATCCCTTAGTTTCCGCTAGGACCCCGCTGCCACGGGAGGGTAGGACAAAAGATGGCATGCAAGTTCTTTTCCATAAGCACGTATGACTATATTCGGAATACATGCCTACATTATATTGATGAATTGGAGCTAGTTCTGTGTCACCCTATGTTATAGCTATTACATGAGGAATCGCATCCGACATAATTATCCATCACTGATCCATTGCCTACGAGCTTTTCATATATTGTGCTTCGCTTATTTACTTTTCCGTTGCTATTGTTACAATCACTACAAAACCCCAAAAATATTACTTTTGCTATCTTTACCTTTACCACTGTTACCATTACTATCATACTACTTTGCTACTAAATACCTTGCTGCAGATACTAAGTTATCCAGGTGTGGTTGAATTGACAACTCAACTGCTAATACTCAAGAATATTCTTTGGCTCCCATTGTGTCGAATCAATAAATTTGGGTTGAATGCTCTACCCTCGAAAGCTGTTGCGATCCCCTACACTTGTGGGTCATCACTCGCCTGCAGCTCGCCATTGCTCATCCGCGCACCCCGCCGATGTTGGTCGCCCCTGCCGAACCGCTTCGTCACCGACGGCCCGCACCTCGTCGACCACCTCTTCGATCCGGCCACCCCGAGCCTCCCCCAAGCTTGCTGCCACGCCCTACGGCTCCACTGTGAGCTCCGTTATG
>NC_041385.1:712640737-712666021 GCF_002162155.2 Triticum dicoccoides
GCCTCGGTTCATCACCGTCGCCGTTCCCAACCATATCCGGTCGAGGCAGAGCCCCCGTTCGAGACGCGCTACTGCGTGCGTTCGAACGCATCTGGTTGCATCCAAAATGGTGTCCGATGCGCGTTTTCCCGACGCACTCTGGCGTGTCGCCGCCGTCGGTTTGGTCACCGGCGCACGCTGGCCGTTCAAAACGCCTCGTGGGCCACCGACAAGTGGACCCCATGGGGATTAACCACTAAATCCCCCACTGACGTATGGGCCCCTGCCTCTAATTAGGTTAGTTAAAATAGTAATAAACATTGTTATTAGAGTAGTCACTGGCAACCCGTCCCACATACTAATTTGTTTAAATAAATTACATAAAACATGTTATCATAAATAGTCACTGACTACTGGGTCCCACTGGACCTAGTTGACTAGTCAACTCTGCTGACTGGGCACTCCCAGTCAGTGACAGTTGGGACCCCCTAGGCCCCTTTGACTTCTTTGACCAGTCAACCGGTCAACAGTTGACTGGGCTGACTCAGCCCCTAACCCCACATGTCGGACTTAGTAGCACATATGTGGGTACCCTTCTATGTACTCATAGTAATTTCACTTTTATTTTCAATTTAAATTAAATTCAAAAAATGAATAAAACTTTGAAAATTAATATAAAATAATTTGTAACTTGGATGTAAATACTTTGTACATGAAAGTTGCTCAGAACAACGAGACGAATCCAGATATGTAGCCCGTTCGTCTGCTACACATCCCTAGCATAGAGAACATGCAACTTTCCCCTCCGGTTCATCTATTCGAAAACGCGAAACACCGGGGATACTTTCCCGAATGTTTCCCCCCTTTGTCGGTATCACCTACTGACGCGTTAGGGCACACCTAGCACCGCTCATTGTCATGCCATGCATCATCATGCTTATGTTTGCGTTATATTTATTGTTTCTTCCCCCTCTTCTTTCTGGTAGACTACGAGACCGACGCCGCTGCTGCCCCGGTCGACTAAGGAGTTGACGACCCCTCCTTCTTGCCAGAGTAACCAGGCAAGCCCCCCCTTCATCACCCGATATCGCCTATTCCTTCTCTCTACTGCTTGCATTAGAGTAGTGTAGCATGTTACTGCTTTCGGTTAATCCTATTCTGCTGCATAGCCTGTCATTGTTGCTACAAATGTTGATACCTTACCTGCAATCCCAAATGCTTAGTATAGGATGCTAGTTTATCATCAGTGGCCCTACATTCTGGTCAGTCTGCCATGTTATACTATCGGGCCGTCATCACTCGGGAGGTGATCACGGGTATATACTATACATACATACATGCTATACATATGGTGACTAAAGTCGGGTCGGCTCGTAGAGTATCCGCAAGTGATTTGGATAAGGGGGCTGAAAGGACAGGTGGCTCCATCCAGGTAGTGGTGGGCCTAGGTTCCCGACGGCCCCCGAGTGCTACTTTGAGGCGGAGCGACAGGGCAGGTTGAGACCACCTAGGAGACAGGTGGGTGAGGGTGTCCTGGATTAGGGGGTATCCAGATAGTCGGACTATATACTTTGGCCGGACTGTTGGACTATGAACATACAAGATTGAAGACTTCGTCCCATGTCCGGATGGGACTCTCTCTGGCGTGGAAGGCAAGCTTGGCGATTCGGATGTTAGATCTCCTTCTCTGTAACCGACTCGGTGTAACCCTAGCCCCCTCCGGTGTCTATATAAACAGGAGGGTTTAGTCTGTAGGACAACAATAATCATAATCATAGGCTAGCTTCTAGGGTTTAGCCTCTACGATCTCGTGGTAGATCAACTCTTGTAATACTCATATCATTAAGATCAATCAAGCAGGAAGTAGGGTATTACCTCCATCGAGAGGGCCCGAACCTGGGTAAACATCGTGTCCCCAGCCTCCTGTTACCATTAGCCTTAGACGCACAGTTCGGGACCCCCTACCCGAGATCCGCCGATTTTGACACCGACATTGGTGCTTTCATTGAGAGTTCCACTGTGTCATCGCGATAAGGCTTGATGGCTCATCTTGTTGTCAAGGACAACATCACCTCTAGGGGAGCCCTGGCTCTAGGCCAAACTCTCCGACTAGGCGGCTTTGTCATGACCGCCCGATCGGCTGTCGCGCTGACAATGACTTCTCAGGTCATCAAAAACAGCCTCCACGTCGATTCGGAACTTGCTGAACAGATGGATCTAATGGAGCTCACCTCCCTTAATGAGCTCTTGGATCGCATCGCCGCTCTGGGTGTCGCTATGGACTATGACCGGATTGGGCTTAAACCCAACCAAAGGGAGATTTACTCTCCGGCGGTCACCCATGAGATAGAGGTAGTGGAAGAGCAACGCATGAATTCTCCCTCTATTTTGAGGACGAACTATGTTCGGATTTCCGAGCTCTCCGAGCCGGATACCCGTTCGTGGGAGGACATGGCCCAAACCCCAAACTTAGAATCGGGCGGCGGGCCGGAAAAATTGAGTAACATCCCGAAGCCCGAGCTACCAAGCTCGGAAGCTTCTCTGGCCCTGGGTCTCAGATCGGGTCAGGGTTCAGACTTAAATCTACCCACCCACCCAGATTTAAGAAATATTTCCCATATCCGACAAGAGCCCCAAGAGACAGTACATCACTACTGGGCCAGATTCCTCCTTGTGATAAACAAGGTCAAGGACTATCGCGAAGAAGACGCAATCTCATTCTTTTGCAAAAATTGCACGGATAAGGGGATCCTCAACGCTATAAGTTGTCATGACATAGTACACTTCGCTGACTTAGCGGCCATAGTACAGAAGTACTGCGCGATGGAGAGCTCCTGGAAAACCCAAACAAAATGTTGGGATACTCCGGCTCTCACTAAACCCCTCGTCCGAACTAAAAGGGTAAACTCTCGCAAGCCACCCGATTCAATTACCAAAAAACCAAGGCCCGTTGTAGGGCGTGGAACCGTATTGGAGGAATGGCTCAATGGGCCATGCAAAATTTATAGCACACCGGATACCATACCAACACATAGCCTTAGAGCATGTTGGATACTCCCGCAGGTAGCGAAGAGCAGCGAGAATCTCCTCATCAACCATACTGCAGAGCAATATCTCGCCGAGAATAACAATGTAGTACTGACAGTCTTTGAGACTTTCGCCTCAAATAATAGGCGCAAGCAAGCTCTCCGTAGCCTCACCGAAGTTTGCCATGTGGCAACAATAAATCCGTGGAACAACACGGCTATAACTTTCAATGCAGTGACGAACCTCAATTCCGAACAGTCCGGGCACCAGCCGCTTTGGTCCTTAGTCCAATCGTGGACGGCTTCCGGCTCACTAAAGTACTCATGGACGGCGGAAGCGGATTAAACCTCATCTACGAGGAAACCCTCAACAAGATGGAAATCGACAAGAGCCGCATTGAGCGAAGCAGCACGACCTTCAGGGGAATTATCGCTAGTCAGGAGGCACGATGTGCGGGAAAAATCACACTGGATGTGGTATTCGGCACGCCGAAGAATTACAGGTCCAAAGAAATCACATTCCAAGTGGCCCCGTTCAATAGCGGATACCACGCCCTCTTAGGGCGGAACGCATTCACGAGCTTTCAAGCTATACTCCATTACGGGTACATGAAGCTCAAAATGCCCGGGCCTAAAGGAATCATCACTCTAGCTAGTGATCCGGACGTCGTACTCCGAGCTGAAAACAAGACCACCGCGCTGGCCCTCGAGGCATTATCCGAAGCCCTCGCGGCCGAAGAACTAACCTCGCTGCGCTCCATAATGGACAGTGACGAGGTGATACTCGATAAACGACCCAAGTCCACCTCTTTCAAACCAGCGGACGAGATAGTCAAATTCCAGGTCCACCCAATGGACCCCACAAAAACAACTTCCATTGGGACACAAATGAACCCCACAATAGATGCCGCACTGCGAGATTTCTTGCGTGAGAATTGGGATATCTTTGCCTGGCATCCTTCAGACATGCCAGGCATCCCACGCACGCTGGCCGAACACGGCTTAAATATACTGAAGGGATATAAGTTGGTCAAGCAGACTCATAGGCGCTTCTCAGAGCCTAAGCGGCAAGACATGGGAGAAGAGCTAGCCAAGCTACTTGAGGCCGGATTCATCAGAGAAATAAAACATCCGGATTGGCTAGCAAACCTGGTAATGGTACCAAAGAAGGACAAATCCTGGCGCCTATGTGTCGATTTCAAAGACCTCAATAAGGCTTGCCCTAAGGATCCCTTCCCCCTCCCCCGCATTGATCAAATCATCGACGCCACTGCAGGACACGACTCAATGTGTTTCCTCGACGCATACTCCGGATACCATCAAATCAAGATGGCAGAGTCCGACCAAGCCGCAACGGCCTTCATCACACCATATAGCCCCTTCTATTTCAATACCATGCCTTTTGGGCTCAAAAATGTCGGCGCAACCTATCAACGCATGATTCAGACATGCCTGGAGAAACAAATCGGCAAAACAGTGGAGGCATACGTGGACGACGTGGTCTTCAAAACAAGACACGTCGAAACTTTAATAGATGACTTGAGGCTCATGTTCGACAAACTCTGAACATATGACATCAAGCTCAACCCGGAAAAATGTGTCTTCGGCGTACCTTCCAGGAAGTTGCTCGGCTTCATCGTTTCCAATAGAGGAATTGAAGCAAATCCAGCAAAAAACCGAGCTCTGTCACAGTTGGCTACCCCAACAGACCTCTAGCAGATCCAGAAATTAACTGGATGTGTGGCTGCCTTAAGCCGCTTTATCTCCCGATTGGGAGAAAAGGCACTACCTCTTTATCGCCTTCTTCGATGCACCGAACACTTCGAGTGGACGGATGCTGCCACGGCTGGACTGGAAGAAATAAAGGCCCTCTTGGCCAGCAATCCAATCCTGACCGCGCCAAATATTGGCGAACCTATGCTATTATACATAGCTGCAACACACCAGGTTGTAAGTGCAGTGCTCGTCGTCGAACGAGAAGCGAACGGACATAAGTTCGCACTCCAAAAGCCGGTATATTACGTGTCCACTATCCTCACTCCATGCAAATACTGGTACCCACACTATCAAAAGATAGCATACGCGGTCTTCATGGCATCCTAGAAACTGCGACACTACTTTCAAGAGTGTTCGATTATGGTGGCCTCCGAAGTACCACCCAATGACATAATAAATAACCGCGATGCCACGGGCCGGATTGCCAAATGGGCTATCGAGCTCCTTCCGTTCGACATAACATACAAACCACGACGAGCCATTAAGTCGCAAGTACTAGCTGACTTTGTCGCCGAATGGACAGAAGCCGAACTCCCTAAAGAGTACGGCGCATACTCCAATTGGATCATGCACTTCGACGGCTCTAAAATGCTGGCCGGATTAGGAGCGGGTGTTGTCCTGACATCCCCCACCAGAGACATGGTCCAATACGTACTCCAAATATTATACACAAACTCCAACAATCAGCCAAATATGAGGCTCTGTTGCATGGTCTTCCGATGGCAGTCTCCATGGGCATCCAACGCCTAGAAGTGTGCCGGGACTCGCACCTCACTATATCACAGGTAAATGGAGACTTTGATGCCAAGGATCCTAAAATGGCGGCCTACCGTAATGCCGTCCTCAAAATGTCAGCTCGGTTCGAGGGGCTCGAATTCCACCATGTGGTCCAAGAAAACAATCAAGCGGCGGATATCCTCGCCCGCATCGGTGCTAAACGTGACCCCATCCCACCTAATATCTTCTTGGAAAGGTTGTTCAAGCCATCCGTGGTATGGGAAGGGGAGACCGGCAACACCAGTCCGGATCCGAATATAACCCCAGATTTGGAACCATCTCACGTAATCGCAGGCTCTGCCACCGAAATAACACCCTTGGCCCACGAAATCATGGTTGTTATCGCCCCGTGGACCGAGCCCTTCTTAGCCTACCTAACTAGGCAAGAGATCCCCGAGGACCAAAATGAGGCACGTTGTATTGTGTGGCACCCGAAGGCCTACAAAGTCCACGAGGGAGAGCTTTATAAGAAAAGTGCCACCGGAGTGCTCCAAAGATGCATCTCCGAAGAGGAAGGGCGGCGGCTCTTGGCTGAAATCCATGCCGGACTCGGCGGGCACCACACCGTAGCTCGGGCACTTGTAAGCAAGGCCTTCCGTACAGGTTTTTACTGGCCGACAGCCCGGGAACATGCACTAGACCTTGTCCAACATTGCGTCGGTTGCCAACTCTTCGCCAATCAGAGCCATATGCCCCCTACCGCTCTCCAAACAATCCCCATAACTTGGCCCTTCGCAGTCTGGGGGCTGGATATGGTCGGACCTCTTAAAGGGGGAAGCCATAAGAAAAAATACTTATTGGTCATGGTGGACAAGTTCACCAAATGGATAGAAGCCAAACCAGTTAAAACGGCCGAATCCGGACTAGTGATAGACTTCATATCAGGGGTTGTGCACCGTTACGGTGTCCCCCACGGCATCATCACTGACAATGGCTCGATGAAGTGAAAAGGTGCGGCAATATGGGCATTAAGCTCGATTATGCCTCTGTCTATCACCCCCAAACAAATGGTCAAGTCGAACGCGCAAATGGTCTTATCATGAGCGACATCAAACCCAGACTAGTGCGATCCCTGAAGGAATCAGATATGCACTGGGTCGAGGTGTTGGGGAACGTAGTAATTTCAAAATTTCCTACGCACACGCAAGATCATGGTGATGCATAGCAACGAGAGGGGAGAGTGTTGTCCACGTACCCTCGTAGACCGTAAGCGGAAGCGTTATGACAACGCGGTTGATGTAGTCGTACGTCTTCACGATCCGACCGATCCAAGCACCGAACGTACGGCACCTCCGAGTTCAGCACATGTTCAGCTCGATGACGATCCCCGGACTCCGATCCAGCAAAGTGTCGGGGATGAGTTCCGTCAGCACGACGGCGTGGTGACGATGATGATGTTCTACCGGCGCAGGGCTTCGCCTAAACTCCGCGACGATATGACTGAGGTGGAATATGGTGGAGGGGGCACCGCACATGGCTAAGGAACGATCACAAAGATCAACTTGTGTGTCATGGGGTGCCCCCCTGCCCCCATATATAAAGGAGGGAGGGGGAGGTGCGGCCGGCCAAGGAGGGCCCACCAAGGGGAGTCCTACTCAAACCGGGAGTAGGACTCCCTCCTTCCTTGTTGGAGTAGGAGAAGGGGGAAAGAGGGGGAGAGGAGGAAGGAAAAAGGGGCCGCACCCCTTGTCCAATTCGGACCAGAGGGGGGCTGCGCACCTCCTTCCTTTCAGCCTCTCTCCTCTATTCCCGTATGGCCCAATAAGGCCCATATACTCCCCGGCGAATTCCGTAACTCTCCGGTACTCCGAAAAATACCCGAATCACTCGGAACCTTTCCGAACTCCGAATATAGTCATCCAATATATCGATCTTTATGTCTCGACCATTTCGAGAATCCTCGTCATGTCCCCGATCTCATCCGGGACTCCGAACTCCTTCGGTACATCAAAACTCATAAACTCATAATATAACTGTCATCGAAACCTTAAGCTTGCGGACCCTACGGGTTCGAAAACAATGTAGACATGACCTAGAACTATTCTCGGTCAATAACCAATAGCGGAACCTGGATGCTCATATTGGCTCCCACATATTCTATGAAGATCTTTATCGGTCAAACTGCATAACAACATACGTTGTTCCCTTTGTCATCGGCATGTTACTTGCCCGAGATTCAATCGTCGGTATCCAATACCTAGTTCAATCTCGTTACCGGCAAGTCTCTTTACTCGTTACATAATGCATCATTCCGTAACTAACACATTAGCTACATTGCTTGCAAGGCTTATAGTGATGTGCATTACCGAGAGGGCCCAGAGATACCTCTCCGACAATCGGAGTGACAAAACCTAATCTCGAAATACGCCAACCCAACATGTACCTTTGGAGACACCTGTAGTACTCCTTTATAATCACCCAGTTACATTGTGACGTTTGGTAGCACCAAAGTGTTCCTCCGGTAAACGGGAGTTACATAATCTCATAGTTACAGGAACATGTATAAGTCATGAAGAAAGCAATAGCAACATACTAAACGATCAAGTGCTAGGCTAACCGAATGGGTCAAGTCAATCACATCATTCTCCCAATGATGTGATCCCGTTAATCAAATGACAACTCTTTTGTCCATGGCTAGGAAACATAACCATCTTTGATAAACGAGCTACTCAAGTAGAGGCATACTAGTGACACTATATTTGTCTATGTATTCACACATGTATTATGTTTCCGGTTAATACAATTCTAGCATGAATGATAAACATTTATCATGATATAAGGAAATAAATAATAACTTTATTATTGCCTCTAGGTCATATTTCCTTCAGTCTCCCACTTGCACTAGAGTCAATAATCTAGTTCACATCATCATGTGATTTAACACCAATATTCATATCTGTATATGATTAACACCAATAGTTCACATCGTCATGTGATCAACACCCAAAGGGTTTACTAGAGTCAATAATCTAGTTCACATCGCTATGTGATTAACACCCAAAGAGTACTAAGGTATGATCATATTTTGCTCGTGAGAGAAGTTTAGTCAACGGGTCTGTCACATTCAGAGCCGTATGTATTTTGCAAATATTCTATGTCTACAATGCTCTGGATGGAGCTACTCTAGCTAATTGCTCCCACTTTCAATATGTATCCAGATAGAGACTTAGATTCATCTGGATTGGTGTAAAAGTTTGTACCGATGTAACCTTTTTACGATGGGCTCTTTTTATCACCTCCATAATCGAGAAACATCTCCTTAGTCCTCACTAAGGATATTCCTGACCGCTGTCCAGTGATCTACTATTAGATCACTATTGTACTCCCTTGCCAAACTAGGGCAGAGTATACAATAGGTCTAGTCCATAGCATGGCATACTTTTATAGAACCTATGACTGAGGCATAGGGAATGACTTTTCATTCTCTTTCTATCTTTTGTCGTGGTCGGGCTTTGAGTCTTACTCAATTTCACACCTTGCAGCACAGGCAAGAACTCTTTCTTTGACTGTTCCATTTTGAACTATTTCAAAATCTTGTCAAGGTATGTACTCATTGGAAATCTTATCAAGTGTCTTGATCTATCTCAATAGATCTTGATGCTTAATATGTAAGCAGCTTCACTGAGGTCTTTCTTTGAAAAACTCCTTTCAAACACTCCTTTATGCTTTGCAGAATAATTCTACATTATTTTCGATCAACAATATGTCATTCACATATACTTATCAGAAATGTTGTAGTGCTCCCACTCACTTTCTTGTAAATACAGGTATTTCCAAAAGTCCGTATAAAACCATATGCTTTAATCAACCCATCAAAGCGTATATTCCAACTCCGAGATGCTTGCACCAGTCCATTGATGGATTGCTGGAGCTTGCACACTTTGTTAGCATCTTTAGGATTGACAAAAACTTTCTGGTTGCATCATATACAACTCTTCTTTAATAAATCCATTAAGGAATGCAGTTTTGACATCCATTTGCCAGATTTCATAAAATGTGGCAATTGCTAACATGATTCAGACAGACTTAAGCTTCGATACGAGTGAGAAAATCTCATTGTATTCAACACCTTGAACTTGTCGAAAACCTTTCGCAACAAGTCGAGCTTAGTAGATAGTAACACTACTATCAGTGTCCGTCTTCCTCTTGAAGATCCATTATTTAACATGGCTTGCTGATCATCGAGCAAGTCAATCAAAGTCCATACTTTGTTCTCATACATGGATCCCATCTCAGATTTTATGGCCTCAAGCCATTTCGTGGAATCTGGGCTCATCATCGCTTCCTCATAGTTCGTAGGTTCATCATGGTCTAGTAACATGACTTCTAGAATAGGATTACCGTACCACTTTGGTGCGAATCTTATTCTAGAAGACCTACGAGGTTCGGTACTAACTTGATCTGAAGCATCATGATCATCATCATTAGCTTCCTCACTAATTGGTGTAGGAATCACAGGATCTGATTTCTGTGATGAACTACTTTCCAATTTGGGAGAAGGTACAATTACCTTATCAAGTTCTACTTTCCTCCCACTCACTTCTTTCGAGAGAAACTCCTTCTCTAGAAAGGATCCATCTTAGCAACGAAACTTGCTTTCAGATCTGTGATAGAAGGTGTACCCAATAGTTACCTTTGGGTATTCTATGAAGACGCACTTCTCCGATTTGGGTTCGAGCTTATCAGGTTGAAACTTTTTCACATAAGCATCGCAGCCCCAAACTTTAAGAAATGACAACTTTGGTTTCTTGCCAAACCACAGTTCATAAGGCGTCGTCTCAACGGATTTTGATGGTGCCCTATTTAAAGTGAATGCAGCTGTCTTTAATGCATAACCCCAAAATGATAGTGTTAAATCGGTAAGAGATATCATAGATTGCACTATATCCAATAAAGTACTATTATGACGTTCGGACACACCATTAAGCTGTGGTGTTCTAGGTGGCATGAGTTTGTGAAACTATTCCACATTGTTTTAATTGAAGACCAAACTCGTAACTCAAATATTTGTCTCCGCGATCAAATTGCAGAGACTTTATTTTCTTGTTATGATCATTCTCCACTTCACTCTGAAATTCTTTGAACTTTTCAAATGTTTCAGACTTGTGCTTCATTAAGTAGATATACTCATATATGCTCAATTCATCTTGTGAAGGTCAGAAAATAACGATACCCACCACGAGCATCAACACTCATTGGACCATATACATTGGTATGTATTATTTCCATCAAGTCAGTAGCTCGTTCCATTGTTCCGGAGAATGGAGTTTTAGTCATCTTGCCCAAAAGGCACAGTTCGCAAGCATCAAATGATTCATAACCAAGAGATTCCAAAAATCCATCTTTATGGGGTTTCTTCATGCGCTTTACACCGATATGACCCAAACGGTAGTGCCACAAATAAGTTGCACTATCATTATCAACTTTGCATCTTTTGGCATCAATATTATGAATATGTGTATTACTACGATCGAGATCCAACAAACTATTTTCATTGGGTGTATGACCATCGAAGGTTTTATTCATGTAAACAGAACAACAATTATTCTTTGACTTTAAATGAATAACCATATCGCAATAAACATGATCAAATAATATTCATGCTCAACGCAAACGCCAAATAACATTTATTTAGGTTTAACACTAATCCCGAAAGTATAGGGAGTGTGCGATGATGATCATATCAATCTTGGAACCACTTCCAACACTCATCGTCACTTCCCCTTCAACTAGTCTCTGTTTATTCTGTAACTCCTGTTTCGAGTTACTAATATTTAGCAACCGAACAAGTATCAAATACTCAGGGGCTACTATAAACACTAGTTAAAGTACACATCAATAACATGTATATCAAATATACCCTTGTTCACTTTGCCATCCTTCTTATCCACCAAATATTCAGGGCATTTCCGCTTCTAGTGACCATTTCCTTTGCAGTATAATCACTCAGTTTCAGGCTTTGGTCCAGCTTTGGGCTTCTTCGCGGGACTGACAACTTGCTTGTCATTCTACTTGAAGTTCCCTTTCTTTCCCTTTGCCCTTTTCTTGAAACTAGTGATCTTGTCAACCATCAACACTTGATGCTCTTTCTTGATTTCTACCTTCGCCGATTTCAACATCACGAAGAGCTCGGGAATCGTTTTCGTCATCCCTTGCATACTGTAGTTCATCACAAAGTTCTACTAACTTGGTGATGGTGACTAGAGAACTCTATCAATCACTATCTTATGTGGAAGATTAACTCTCACTTGATTCAAGCGATTGTAGTACCCAGACAATCTGAGCACATGCTCACTAGTTGAGCGATTCTCCTCCATCTTTTAGCCATAGAACTTGTTGGAGACTTAATATCTCTCAACTCGGGTATTTGCTGGAAATATTAACTTCAATTCCTGGAACATCTCATATGGTCCATGATGTTCAAAACGTCTTTGAAGTCCCGATTCTAAGCCGTTAAGCATGGTGCACTAAACTATCAAGTAGTCATCATATTGAGTTAGCCAAACGTTCATAACGTCTGCATCTGCTCCTGCAATAGGTCTGTCACCTAGTGGTGCATTAAGGACATAATTCTTCTGTGCAACAATGAGGATAAACCTCAGATCACGAATCCAATCCGTATCATTGCTACCAACATCTTTCAACACAATTTTCTCTAGGAACATATCAAAATAAACATATGAAAGCAACAACGCAAGCTATTGATCTACAACATAATTTGCAAAATACTACCAGGACTAAGTTCATGATAAATTTAAGTTCAATTAATCATATTACTTAAGAACTCCCACTTAGACAGACATCTCTCTAGCCATCTAAGTGATCACGTGATCCAAATCAACTAAACCATGTCCGATCATCACGTGAGATGGAGTAGTTTCAATGGTGAACATCACTATGTTGATCATATCTACTATATGATTCACGTTCGACCTTTCGGTCTCCGTGTTCCGAGGCCATATCTGTTATATGCTATGCTCGTCAAGTTTAACCTGAGTATTCCGCGTGTGCAACTGTTTTGCACCCGTTGTATTTGAACGTAGAGCCTATCACACCCGATCATCACGTGATGTCTCAACACGAAGAACTTTCGCAACGGTGCATACTCAGGGAGAACACTTCTTGATAATTTTTAGTGAGAGATCATCTTAAAATGCTACCGTCAATCAAAGCAAGATAAGATGCATAAAGGATAAACATCACATGCAATCAATATAAGTGATATGATATGGCCATCATCATCTTGTGCTTGTGATCTCCATCTCCGAAGCACCGTCATGATCACCATCGTCACCGGCGCGACACCTTGATCTCCATCGTAGCATCATTGTCGTCTCGCCAATCTTATGCTTCTACGACTATCGCTACCGCTTAGTGATAAAGTAAAGCATTATAGGGCGATTGCATTGCGTACAATAAAGCGACAACCATATGGCTCCTTCCAGTTGCCGATAACTTCGGTTACAAAACATGATCATCTCATACAATAGGATATAGCATCACATCTTGACCATATCACATCACAACATGCCCTGCAAAAACAAGTTAGACGTCCTCTACTTTGTTGTTGCAAATTTTACGTGGCTGCTACGGGCTTAGCAAGAACCGTTCTTACCTACGCATCAAAACCACAACGATAGTTTGTCAAGTTGGTGCTGTTTTAACCTTCGCAAGGACCGGGCGTAGCCACACTCGGTTCAACTAAAGTTGGAGAAACTGACAGACGCCAGCCACCTGTGTGCAAAGCACGTCGGTAGAACCAATCTCGCGTAAGCGTACGCGTAATGTCGGTCCGGACCGCTTCATCCAACAATACCGCTGAACCAAAGTATGACATGCTGGTAAGCAGTATGACTTATATCGCCCACAACTCACTTGTGTTCTACTCGTGCATATAACATCAACGCATAAAACCTAGGCTCGGATGCCACTGTTGGGGAACGTAGTAATTTCAAAATTTCCTACGCACACGCAAGATCATGGTGATGCATAGCAACGAGAGGGGAGAGTGTTGTCCACGTACCCTCGTAGACCGTAAGCGGAAGCATTATGACAACGCGGTTGATGTAGTCGTACGTCTTCACGATCCAACCAATCCAAGAACCGAACGTACGGCACCTCCGAGTTCAGCACACGTTCAGCTCGATGACGATCCCCGGACTCCGATCCAGCAAAGTGTCGGGGATGAGTTCCGTCAGCACGACAGCGTGGTGACGATGATGATGTTCTGCCAGCGCAGGGCTTCGCCTAAACTTCGCGACGATATGACCGAGGTGGAATATGGTGGAGGGGGGCACCGCACACGGCTAAGGAACGATCACGAAGATCAACTTGTGTGTCATGGGGTGCCCCCCTGCCACTGTATATAAAGGAGGGAGGGGGGCTGCGGCTGGCCAAGGAGGGCGCACCAAGGGGAGTCCTACTCCCACCGGGAGTAGGACTCCCTCCTTCCTTGTTGGAGTAGGAGAAGGGGGAAAGAGGGGGAGAGGAGGAAGGAAAAAGGGGCCGCACCCCTTGTCCAATTCGGACCAGAGGGGGGCTGCGCGCCTCCTTCCTTTCGGCCTCTCTCCTCTATTCCCGTATGGCCCAATAAGGCCCATATACTCCCCGGCGAATTCCCGTAACTCCCCGGTACTCCGAAAAATACCCGAATCACTCGGAACCTTTCCGAACTCTGAATATAGTCATCCAATATATCGATCTTTACGTCTCGGCCATTTCAAAACTCCTCGTCATGTCCCCGATCTCATCCGGGACTCCGAACTCCTTCGGTACATCAAAACTCATAAACTCATAATATAACTGTCATCGAAACCTTAAGCGTGCGGACCCTACGGGTTCGAGAACAATGTAGACATGACCTAGAACTATTCTCGGTCAATAACCAATAGCGGAACCTGGATGCTCATATTGGCTCCCACATATTCTACGAAGATCTTTATCGGTCAAACCGCATAACAACATACGTTGTTCCCTTTGTCATCGGCATGTTACTTGCCCGAGATTCGATCGTCGGTATCCAATACCTAGTTCAATCTCGTTACCGGCAAGTCTCTTACTCGTTACATAATGCATCATTCCGTAACTAACTCATTAGCTACATTGCTTGCAAGGCTTATAGTGATGTGCATTACCGAGAGGGCCCAGAGATACCTCTCTGACAATCGGAGTGACAAAACCTAATCTCGAAATACGCCAACCCAACATGTACCTTTGGAGACACCTGTAGTACTCCTTTATAATCACCCAGTTACGTTGTGACGTTTGGTAGCACCCAAAGTGTTCCTTCGGTAAACGGGAGTTGCATAATCTCATAGTTACAGGAACATGTATAAGTCATGAAGAAAGCAATAGCAACATACTAAACGATCAAGTGCTAGGCTAACAGAATGGGTCAAGTCAATCACATCATTCTCCCAATGATGTGATCCCGTTAATCAAATGACAACTCTTTTGTCCATGGCTAGGAAACATAACCATCTTTGATAAACGAGCTACTCAAGTAGAGGCATACTAGTGACACTATGTTTGTCTATGTATTCACACATGTATTATGTTTCCAGTTAATACAATTCTAGCATGAATAATAAACATTTATCATGATATAAGGAAATAAATAATAACTTTATTATTGCCTCTAGGGCATATTTCCTTCACGAGGAGCTCGACTCCGTACTCTGGGGGCTGCGGACCACGCCAAATCGCACCACCGGGTACACACCATTTTTTATGGTGTACGGCGCAGAGGCAGTACTACCCTGCGATATAATTCATGACTCACCTCGCGTGTGCATGTACGAAGAGAAAGAAGCCGAGCTAAATCGGCAGGACAACTTAGATGCCCTGGAGGAGAAGCGTGACGTCGCAAAAGTCTGTTCCGCATTCTATCAGCAGCAAGCTCGAAGGTATCAAAGGAGAGAAGTACGGGCCAAAACTTATAACGTTGGTGAACTCGTTCTACGCCTACCGGAGAAGAAGAAGGACAAGCTCAAGCCCAAGTGGGAGGGTCCCTTCATCATTGATAAAGTTCTCACCGGAGGAGCGTACCGTCTGCGTAATGCATCAGATAACAGACTCGAGCCAAACCCATGGAACGCGGCCAGACTCCGAAGACTCTACGCCTAGTGCCGAACTCAGTGTTCGTCTCCTTACCTCCGCTTTTTCAATTATGTCCTCCTTCTTTCTTTCTCTTCCTATTTTCTTTTTACACACAAAGCCTTAAATGCTTTACGGATGCTTCGATCGCTCCGGCCGCACTATGCGTGCTCAATATACCTTGGGGCTTCCTATACGGAAGCCTAATATAATTATTTTCATGGCTTCATGCCCGCCACATATGCGTCACCTTTCCATATGTGCCTTTTCTTCACCATTATATGCATCGATATGACTTAAGTTTTGGCCATGCTGGGTTGCCTGTCTCTTGTGTTTATGCCCTACGTTCCCATTAATTCGGCTAGGGCATAAGGGGAGCACCTCTGCGATTGTTACTGTCGGTTCAGCCGGATGTGTACCTCAGACTGGGTGAAGCCAAAAGCTAGCGTTCTTAAGGGAATATTCGGTCGGTGAACAAAAGATGTTTTTTGTTTATTACAACATAAATCCCCAGATGTTTTGTATCATGCGTCTCTGTTCGCAGTTCGGACATGCGCACTGATGCATGCGTACCCAGGGAAAGGAACCCCTAACGGAACTATTCTCTTTGGAAGATGTTTCTTACTATCCATGTAATATAACATAACTAGTTGGGTACTTGTCTGTTCAAGCACTTATGACCCATACGCCTGGTTTCCACGCATACCCCAGTTTTACATAACTGAGCGGGTATTCGGACACACTTCGGACTATCGGGTCCGGAGGCTGAAGCGAAAAGGTCCGCCATGACAAATGATTTACAATCCGGCTAGGGACTACATACGTCCATTGAAGTACATAGTCACTTGGACTGGCTAAATTCTTCTTCTATACCATCCAACAGGCTGTCTAGCCTACAATCCTGTTGGGAATACTTTGCGGCTAATTCTACTTGGTCATATACCAGACTTACGGGGATCTCTTTCCCATCTGGCCCCACCGGTCCAACCTCGGCATATGGTTCGGGCCAGCCTTGGTGTATCGCGTCTTCACCATGGCCTAGGCTTCCCTTGCACCTTGTCGGCAGGCCGATACCTTCCATAGCCGGAAGCGCTGCCGTGCTCCTTTGAGCATATCCACAAGCTCCCCCAGGCCCACTGGCAGGGAAGCGGATGGCCACAAAGCCTGGGCAATACCCTGCATCACCTACCGAGCTCGTTCGTGCAGGTGTGAGATATCTTGTAGCAGATCGCATGCGGATCCGGGCATCTCCTCTTTAGGACGGCCTGTCAACATACCTACAAACATAACTCTGTTAATACGCTTCCTCGCCAAACTGTACGGTAGTTCGTTTAAGCACTTACCATAAATGCCACGTTGAAGCCTCCTGTTCTCTTTCATGGAGTCAGCAAGCTGAGCTCAAACATCTGCTAATTCGACGCTCAGCCAGATATTGGCATCTTGGAGATTGTTTTTCTCTTGAATAACCTGCGTAAGCACACGCTCGCCAGCCCTTAGCTGACTTCGAACATGTGGCTCATTATCTTTTACGATCTCCGGATTCTTTCCGGGATAGTCTACAGAATCTTTTGTTAGATTTGTAAAGCATGCCGAATACTAACTGGTATGCGTCCTTAAAAAGACAAGTACTACCAGATGAGGCCTTCTGGGATTCCTCTAGTTTGGCAACGGCGGCCCTCAGCTGGGTCTTGCATTCCTCTAGCTCTTGAGAAGTTGAGATAAATGGGTATTCTTCTCTACAAGAACCTATGCATACAATGATCCTTAAATCAGTTGTTCCAACTGTTTCAAGTCTCAGGGGCTACTAATATACATACTTATCCAATTTTCTTACTCGTATATCCTTTGCATACTGGTCCGTTGCTCTAGCGAGTCCATCTTGAGCAGTGCGGATGTATGCGTCTCCTGAGTTGAAGGCATTGAATGCCTCTTCGAAAAAAATACCATCGCGGAGTACGGCCCGTCTGCACCGGTGATTCATGGCACTCTCCACTTTGGAATTTGTAGCAGAGAACCTGTCCACATCCTCTATAGGAGGACAATTCGTCATTGTCCCCACATCAGCCTCCACCCGTGAGGCCGGTTCTGGAATCCGGCCGGCTGAGGCGTGGCCGGCAGGGTCTCCGGATATAGTCCGGCGACTACTCTTTCTGCCAGGACATAATGAACGCTGTTACATTCCAACAATGATAATCATGGAGCAAGTTTAAATTGTACCTCTGCGGCGGCGTCTCAATCCTAACCGCCTTCCTCTTAAGCCTGCCCGGCCCGGGTGCCCTTTGCTGATGAGCCCCCGTGGGCTCAGCGTGGCGTCCTGACGGCCGTTTTTATAAAAGTGCAATATGTGCATAAGGTATGGTATAGAGAAGGGGTCCTTCTCGAAAGTTAGGACTTCAGCTCTACTTACGTGTGACACAGGGAGCAGCCCGAGATAATCAGCGATGATGGCCACCAAGGTGCCGTCACAGCTTGCCTCATAGAATGTCCCGTCGACAAGCTCCATAGATATATCTGGATCTTCTTCAAGTCCGGGGTCGAGAGCCCGACCAGGATCCTCTAGCTGCGAAGATGGGTTGTTGAACTCTTTCACGGCCTTTTTCAGTTCCTGCTTTGAAATAGCAAGGTAAATGATTGTGACAAAGGATGCAAGAATGGATAGAGTCAAGTAAAGGATGACAGCTTACCCAGCTTGGGGGGTTGTACATGGAAAATCCATCCCGCGGTTTAATGTGAAGGAACTTCTCTTATTCTCCTTTATGCAAATCGGAAAATATTCTCGCCAGAGCGGTGGCGGAGTCCGGACCTTTACGACCGCAGCGGTTGGCGTCGTCTTCTCCGTTGAAGTGCCACATGGGTTTCCCCCGATATTGAAGTGGATGCACCCCCCGCATTATGCATATTGACATAACTTCGATTATTGTCAGTCCTGATTGGGCCAGTATTTTTATCCTGCCCATCAGATAGAAGACTTCTCTATTATTTTCCTCCTAGGGGCTCCGGGGGCGCCAACTTTGGCGTTTCTTTAGCGAGTGTTAGTGAACTCAGGAAGGCCTGTACAGATTGGGTCCGGAAGGGGAACGTCATCTACATAATACCACTCTGAAGGCCAGTCTTCGGATGCCTTCTTTGGAGTGCCGAACAAGTATCCGATCTGGGCGATGCGCCATATTTAGGCCCCACCCACTTGATATATAGATCCCTCCTGATTACGAGGGACGAGGCAGAATAGCCTCTTCCATAACTCAAAATGAGCCTCGCAGCCCAGAAATAGCTCGCAGAGGGCAATGTAACATGCGATGTGCAGTACGGAGGCAGGGGTGAAGTTGTGCAGCTGGAGGCCGTAGAACTCCAGGAGCCCGCGGAGGAACGGGTGGATTGGAAACCCGAGTCCTCTCAGCAAATATGGACAAGGCATACCCGCTCACCTTGTGATAGGTTAGGAAAGCTCTCCGCTTGCTCCCCGCCATTATAGGTGGCTAGTCTGGCTCGGACGGGGACCATGTATGCAGGTGGAAGAAACCCTTGGGTCTGCAACTCTACTAAACGGCTATGGGGGACAGAACACTTTTCCCAGTCACCTGGCTTAGAGCTAAGGGAGCGAGAAGAGGAGCTGCGACGACCGGCCATGATGGAATGGTTTTTCCGGAAGCGCTCTGTTGAATGCTTGCTTGGGGGAAGATGGTGAGATTTGGATCTGAGGATCCCCGTCTCTTCAAATAGACGGTTCGCTTACAGGGTTAGGGTGGCAAATGTAAAAATGCCCCGGCTCCTCGTATTCACTCGACACATGGAGATAGCCATTATTGAAGCACAGAAACCGAGGAGTACAACATTAATGGGAAGCGGACACTGTTCGCTACGACAGGTACTCTGGATTTGGAGAAGAACCCGCCTTGCAATGTCGAAGACAATCTGCGCGCCGGACTCGTCGTCATTGAAGCCTGGTTCGGGGGCTACTGAGGGAGTCCTGGATTAGGGGGTATCCGGACAGCCAGATTATATACTTTGGCCGGACTGTTGGACTATGAAGATATAAGATCGAAGACTTCGTCCCGTGTCCGGATGGGACTCTCCCTGGCGTGGAAGGCAAGCTTGGCGATTCGGATGTTAGATCTCCTTCCCTATAACCGACTCGGTGTAACCCTAACCCCCTCCGGTGTCTATATAAACCGGAGGGTTTAGTCCGTAGGACAACAACAATCATAATCATAGGCTAGCTTCTAGGGTTTAGCCTCTACGATCTCGTGGTAGATCAACTCTTGTAATACTCGTATCATCAAGATCAATCAAGCAGGAAGTAGGGTATTACCTCCATCGAGAGGGCCCAAACCTGGGTAAACATCGTGTCCCCAGCCTCTTGTTACCATTAGCCTTAGACGCAGTTCGGGACCCCCTACCCGAGATCCGCCGGTTTTGACACCGACAGTGGGCCTGGCCCTGGTCGGTGTCCATGGTTACTTCAAAATAACACGCTTAACAAGATCTTGGTATTTGATCTGAGTCTGGCCACTGGCCTATATGCACTAACCAACTACGCGGGAACAGTTATGGGCACTCGATGTCGTGGTATCAGCGGAAGCCTTCTTGACGTCAGCGACTGAGCGGCGCGCGCCGGGTTGGACCGTGTAATGCAACTTCCTTTGTAATGGAGGTTGCTAGATCTGCTCACCGGCCGCCCTCACAACGTGCAGGTGTGCAATGGGTGATGGGCCCAGACCCCTGCGCGCTTAGGATTTAGACCGGCGTGCTGACCTCTTTGTTGTGCCTAGGTAGGGCTATGATGTGTTGATCTTCCGAGGCCGGGCATGACCCAGGAAAGTGTGCCCGGCCAGAGGGATCGAGTGTGTTGGGAAATGTTGTGCACCCCTGCAGGGAAGTTTATCTATTCGAATAGCCGTCTCCCTCGGTAAAAGGACGACCCGGAGTTGTACCTTGACCTTATGACAACTAGAACCGGATACTTAATAAAACACACCCACACAAGTTCTAGAGACATCCCGGTGATCGCTTTCCCACAGGGCGACGAGGGGAGGATCGCCGGATAGGATTATGCTATGTGATGCTACTTGAAGAACTTCAATCTACTCTCTTCTACATGCTGCAAGATGGAGGCTGCCAGAAGCGTAGTCTTTGATAGGACTAGCTATCCCCCCCCCCCTCGTTCTGGCATTCTGCAGTTCAGTCCACTGATATTTCCTCTTTACACATATACCCATGCATATGTAGTGTAGATCCTTGCTTGCGAGTACTTTGGATGAGTACTCATGGTTGCTTTGATCCCTCTTTCCCCCCTTTTCCCCTCTTCTTCTCGGATGACGCAACTAGACGTTGGAGTCGAGGAGCCCGACGCCACTATCGATGACGACCCCTACTACACCGAGAGTGCCTACTACCACGTGACGGACGCCGACGACCAGGAGTAGGTTAGGAGGATCCCAGGCAGGAGGCTTGCGCCTCTTTCGATTTGTATCCCAGTTTGTGCTAGCCATCTTATGGCAACTTGTTTAACTTATGTCTGTACTCAGATATTGTTGCTTTCGCTGACTCGTTTATGTTCGAGCACTTATATTCGAGCCCTCGAGGCCCCTAGCTTGTAATATGATGCTTGTATGACTTATTTTGCTTTTAGAGTTGTGTTGTGATATCTTCCCGTGAGTCCCTGATCTTGATCGTACACATTTGCGTGCATGATTAGTGTACGATTGAATCGGGGGCATCACAATCTAGTTGATGGAGGTGTGTCTATCCTACAGTACGCTGATGATACGATCCTCTTTATGGTGCACGACTTGGCAAAAGTGAGAAATATGAAGCTGGTGTTATGCTTATTTGAACAATTGACCGGGTTAAAGATTAACTTTCATAAAAGCGAATTATTCTATTTTGATAGAGATAATGTGGAACAAGAGGCTTATAGGCAATTGTTTGGGTGCGAATTGGGGACTTTTCCTTTTACGTACTTAGGTATACCCATTCACCATCGTAAACTGACAAACAGAGAATGAAAGTGCATCGAGGATCGCTTTGAGAAGAAACTAAGTTGCTGGAAGGGCAATCTCATGTCATAGGAGGCCGATTAATTCTTATTAATTCGGTGCTCAAGAGTATGCCTATGTTTCTCTTGTCTTTCTTCAAAGTCCCAGTTGGAGTTAGGAAAAGGTTGGACTTCTATCGATCCCGATTCTTTTGGCAGAGCGGTGAACTAAAAAGAAAATATAGACTCGCCAAATGGGATATTATTTGTCGAACAAAAGACCAAGGGGGTCTTGGGATTGAAAATCTTGAAGTCAAGAACAGATGTCTTCTCAGCAAGTGGCTGTCTAAGTTATCTGTTGAGACTGATGCCACATGGGCGCAGATTCTCCATAGTAAGTATCTCCAGTCCAAAACTTTGTCCCAGGTGACAGTGAGACCGACGGACTCGCCTTTTTGGAACGGGCTCATGAGAGTCAAATCAACCTTTTTCAATAGGACAAAATTTATTATCGATAATGGCACTACCACGCGTTTCTGGGAGGATACCTGGCTAGGAGAGATGCCACTCGCGCTTCAGTACCCGTCCCTTTATATTATTGTTCAACAACGTGATGCTTATATTGCAACGATATTTCAGTCCATCCCCCTTAATATTCATTTTAGGAGGACGCTTGCCGACAATCATTGGGAAGCATGGCTTCATTTAGTGAGTAGACTGATGGAGGTTCAGCTATCTCAACAGCCCGATCAGTTGCGCTGGAAGCTCACTAGGTCTGGAGAGTTCACAGTTAAATCGATATATCTTGATGTTATCAACTCTAACGCCATTCCTAGTTCAAAATATGTTTGGAAAGTCAAAGTTCCTTTGAAAATTAAAGTGTTTATGTGGTTTGTACATAAACAAGTCATATTAACTAAGGATAACTTGGCAAAGCGCAACTGGACTGGATCTACTAGGTGTAGTTTTTGTGATCGGGATGAAACTATCAAACACCTTTTTCTTGATTGCCCGTTGGCCAAATTTTTGTGGCGGACGGTGCACATAGCCTTTAACATTACTCCTCCGAATTCTGTCAGCACGTTATTTGGAAAGTGGCTTAATGGGATAGAGTCTGAAACAGCTAGACACTTTCGCGTAGGAGTATGTGCTTTATTGTGGGCAATTTGGAACTACAGAAATGATTTGGTTTTTAACAGAACAACAAATATTCATTTTTTGCAGGTTATCTTCCGAGCCACTGCGTTGATCCCCGTGTGGTCGCTACTCACTCCGACGGAGGCCAGGGAGCGTTTTGTTACTGGATCTATCCAGTGGGAGATGGTAGCATGGGATATCTTCAACCGGTTTGGATGTCGGTCATGTAATAGGATAGGCAATTAGTTTTCCTATCTTTCTTATGCCATCCGGTTGTGGCCTTTTGGCTTTTGTGTTTTTGGCCCTTTGGCTCTTTGTGAGCTTGCCTTTACTTTTGTTTCAGACTTTAAGACCTTGTTGAACCTATCTGCTTATTTATAAAGTTGGTTGTATGCATCTTTCTGATGCAGAGGCCGGCGGATAACCTCCAGAGAAGCGGGTGGTCGTCCAATGATCACTGCCCACTTTGCTTAATGCATCCCGAGGACTGCACACATTTGTTTCTGCTCTGCCGTTTCACGCAACAGCTCTGGACGGCGTTCCAGCAATGGACGGGAGTTAGTTTCCCAATGCCAGACAACAGTTATGGAAGCACCAAGGACTGGTGGTTGGAGGCGAGAAGGGCTATTCCGAAGCATGCGCGCCGAGACTTCGACACCATTGTTATCCTCATACACTGGAGGGTTTGGAAGGAGCGGAACGCTAGAATTTTTCAGCAAATTGCGTGTAATATTGAGCGAGTTTTAGACCTCATCAGAGAGGACATAGGAGTTTGGAGGTCTGCAGGGTGTGTGTCCGACTTCGGGAGCTAGGGGTGCTTGGTGTTGCCCTGTTTGTTTGGGGCTGATACATGTACTATCAGTTCACGACCTCCTGAACTGTGAGACTCTCTTGTACTGCTTTTTCTTCTCCTTCTAATTAAGATCGGCCAATGGCCCTTCGACGAGGCCGGGGAGTCCCCCCTTTTCAAAAAAAAAAAACCAGCGAGCAATGGTAGGCATTGAGAACTTCTTGCTGAAGACATGAGCGCTCATGATTTCTAAAATTCCGGGCGAGCAAGAATATATCACTGGATATAGTTGGTGGGCACGCTAGGGTGCCATGAGAAAACATCCACGAAGGACACATTTTCCACATGCATTGTAGAATACTAAAGAGGTCAATATTTGGAAAAGAAAGGATGGTAGACCTCACCACATGCTTAGATCACTGCCAATCAAAGAACATGTGGGCTAGCGACTCAATGGTGGACTTGCAAAGCTGATGAGGTGATCGCCAAGTCATGAGTTTGTCTGTAGTTCACATGTACTCCCTCCATTCCAAAATAGATGACCCAACTTTGTACTAACTTTAGTACAAAGTTGAGTCATCTATTTTAGAACGGAGGGAGTAATTTTGAAGGGCCAATGGTGCGAAGAGTTTGCATATTTGGGGGAACCATGCCTCCCAGAAAGATTGTGAGTGCCTAGTTGGTCGAACTGGCATATAGAACGAGATAAATGTAGTGGTCAACTTTCAGATGATTTTGTTAGGCTAGTCTAGGTAAGGTAAAAAAAATAAGAAGTCAATTCCAAAAGATGACGATCGGTGATGTGGTCCGAGGTGAACTAATCAAGCTTCAGGTTAGACATCTTTTCTTGCAAAGCTTGGAAGGCACGCGCGTATGAGCACATGAACAATAGAAGGGAGAGGAGTGTAATCCGTTGGCCAACCCCGTCAAGCCATGCTAAAGGCTGTCTTTGTCTTTGGTTTACAGGAATTTCATAGGAATCTTGTAGGATAAGATTGTTATAGAAAAAAAAATCCTTTGAAGGCCTTTGGTTTACAGGAATTGAATTCTATTCCCGTATGGGATTTGTTCCTTTCCTTCAGATTTCACAGGATCAGAAACATTAGGTCCGAGCTGATGGAAAATTTCCTATGGCGAACGACATGCGCGCGGATAACTGTTCCCTGCTTTTTTCGCTCAATCGCGTGCAGACAAGGATGGGAAAAGAAATAAAAAAGTTGAATCAAATCTGTGTCCAGTCCTCCCTCCTCGCACAGAACGGCACAGCTCGCCGGAGCGACTCCGGCGGGCGAGGGACGCGGCCACATCCAGTAGACGGGCAACGACCACCGGCGAGCTGGAGAGCATCTACTGTCGACCGGCAAGCCTACAGGCTCCAGCAGCGCCCTCCGTAGTGTTCTAAACGCTTTTATATTTCTTTACAGAGGGAATATAATTGTTCACATTATTAACCATAAACCAAATGACATTATTTCTTTATGTTTCCTATGTGTGTTCCTATCCCATGAACCAAATGACATTTAGTTTCCTATTCCTATAGTCTGAGCATTCATAGGATTTCAGATGCATGCCACCTCATTTCCTATACTTTTCCTATTCCTATGAAATTCCTATCCTATGAACCAAAGGAGGCCTAGACCTATTTCGTGCCCGAGCCATTGCAAGTGATAGTCCTAGTTGCACCGAAAAAAGAGTTGGGGATCTTGTCTTATTTATTTATTTATTTGGGG
>NC_041385.1:712666438-712691936 GCF_002162155.2 Triticum dicoccoides
GCAACACAAGGCTTGTGGGCTTGTGGGGAGAGACCATTCTCAGCGAAGTCATCTTAGAAAAATATTTCCTGTGAATTTCTTGTGTCTAGGATGTCGATGACACCAAGGGGCTTGGGTAAGTCGACTGGTTTTTTTTTAAGTGTCAATCGATTCGGAAATATGTAATTTCAGTTCAATGGAAAATATAACTTGCACCTTTTAACTTAGTTGCATTTTTCTTTTTCTTTTTTCGAGAACCTTAGTTGCATTTTTCTGGGAAAGGGCAAGTCTTAGTTTTCATTTTTTTGTTGATAGTTTACTAAGCTGACCACTTTGATGCAAGTCTTAGTTTTAACCACTAAACTGAAATTGCAATTTTCTGAATTTGATTGGGACTTCAGAAAACCCCAGCTGACTTAAAATTAGCAAAACTACAAATTGATACTTATAGCAATCGTGGCTCATGAAGTCGTGAGTTTTCGGTTTGACCGCTAGATAGTGTTAGAGGATCTGAATCCCCATCGATCGAGCTTTAAGGTTGGCGTTCTCATAATTTCCAATTCATTTTACCAATAATACCATGGTCATATATATATGTTGCATACTGCATACACGCAAAACGCATCAGCACGGAGTGCAATTTACTCAGAAGATCTAGTTTGATCTCATCAGTAGTAGTGTTATTTAAGTTTAATTGCACTCCATGCACGCAAGGACGAATTTAGATTTTTATTTATTCTTGAGGACCAACTTTTTTTTGGTACTCATATGGCTTATCTAGAGGACCAGGGTTGGTTATTAACCAAGATCAAAAAATGGTACTTATGCTTAACGGCCGTATGCATTTTTAGTTGTGAAATTCTCCCCATTTTAACTTTGTGAATAATTAATAAAATAGTTGCATGCATCACCCAGATGCGGGGTCGGGGTCACTCCTTTTCTAAAATATAAAAGATGCACGCAAGGACACTCGATGGCCATTGAGGTCAGCAGGCGCCCAGGTAGCTGTGCTTGCGCTGGGTGTTGACTGCGTCGCCGCGGAAAGGGTTCTTGGCGACGGTGTTGGCGTAGCCGGAGCTGTGGCGGTGGCGGTGGCGGTGGAGGTTCAATGGTTCATGTGGGGCTGGGGCTGGCCCTAGCCGTGGCAATGGCCGTAGAACGGCATCGCCATCTCGCTATCTGTTTCTTTCTTTGTTTCTCTCTTCGCTATCGATCTGTGGCTCTGTGCAGTGTGCCTTGTGTACGTACGGCCTTGCGTGGACTGGCCTTTATAGGAGATGCTCAGGCATCCACATTGTGATGGCTATGGCCTATGAAAGCGTCTGTGCGGTGGTGACCGGCCGGCCTTCCTCCACTCAGGCGGGCGGGCATCTGGCGGTGGAGCATACAGAGACAGCGCGTAAATGTGAAGCGGCAAAGGTAAGATCCTATTCGCTCGCCACATCGAACCTGCGTACATGGTAAAAGCAAAGCAAAATATCCTGGTCAGGTTTGGGGGTCGCTGTTGAATTGTTGATCGATGCCCAGACGACTGAGAGAGAGACTTATTGTGCGATTTTCACAATAATGCGATGCCCAGAACCTCGTACTACTTGTCTATAAGCACAGATGCTTGGAACCATGACAGTTGGTGGAATACAAACCACCCCAGGTGAATTTTCAAGCCATACACAAAGCGTTCTACTTCTACCAGCAGGGTTGTCTCAGCCTTGGCAAGGTGTGAGGAAGCTCCTCGGACGTACGGCGCCTGCCGTTGGGCCACTGACAAGTGAGCCAAGTTTCGGTCTGGCCCACATGTCAGTGACGAAACGGCACCCTGCCGTACGACAGGGGATCCTCGTCCGGGAAGGTGAGCCTCAAAACTGTGCCCTCCTTGCTCGTGGTGACAGACCGGCAGGACCTAGAAGCGAGTGAGGTGTCGCTTCCTCTTCATCGGTAGCACGCCATAGCAGTGTCAGACGCAACAAAATACTCTCTCATTTGTCGCATAAATGGATAAAAATAAATATATATAGCATTAAAATATATCTAGATACATTCATTTCTCCGACAAGTAATTCCGGAAGGAGGGAGTAATATTCTGCACACTCGTATCACGCGCAACTTTTTTTAGGGGTATATAATCAAAAACCACAGAATGTGGGATACAGTTCCGTCATGAGATTGGCCAAACCTGACATGGCGTTCCGGACCTAGCGAAAAAGAAAACTTGGCTAATTTATGTTTTCCACATTAACCTTCCGACTCTCAAAAGTAAAATTACATTGGAATTGAGCTAAGTAGGAATTAATCTCGATAATGATAGCCCCATATCTGCCTCTAGATCTTTTGTTGTTGTCCGCAATGACTTGTTTAGAATCTGATGCGATCACTACTTGATGCAAGTGGAGGTCTTTGGCAAGCGTGCATGCCTCCTGCATGCAATGGCCTGCAGAGTTGCCGGGTGTCAACACCACCTAGGATCAGAAAAGAACAGCCCTTGCCCCTACATACTGCAGCCGTGGCTCCTCCTCTTCCCCTTCGAACTCCGACATGTCGACATAGTGCCACATGAACATGGGCCCAAGATGGTGTGGATTTATTTCTATAAAGAGCAGAGAGCAGAGATCCAATTCTCTTCTTCCAAATCATGGGCTTGCAATAGCTAGGTCGCTACCCTGAAAGGTGTTGGGAAACGTAGCAGAAATTCAAAATTTTCTACGCATCACCAAGATCAATGTATGGAGAGACTAGCAACGAGAGAGAGGGGAGTGCATCTTCATACCCTTGAAGATCGCGATGCGGAAGCGTTACAAGAACGCGGTCGGTGGAGTCGTTCACGAAGCGATTCAGATCGCGGCCGAATCCGATTTAAGCACCGAACAACGGTGCCTCCGCGTTCAACACACGTACAGCCCGGGGACGTCTCCTCCTTCTTGATCCAGCAAGGGGAGAGGAGAAGTTGAGGGAGAACTCCGACAGCACGACGGCATGGTGGTGATGGAGCTCGTGGTTCTCCGGCAGGGCTTCGCCAAGCACTACGAAGGAGGAGGAGGTGTTGGAGGAGGGAGGGGCTGCGCCAGGGGAAGGGTGCGGCTGCTCTCTCTCTCTCCCTCACTATATATAGGAGGAAGGGAGGAGGGGGAGGCGCCCTAGGGTTCCCTAGGGGAGAGGCGGCGGCCACAGGGGAAACCCTAGATGGGTTTGGGCGCCCCCATCCCCTAGGAAACTTGCCCCCCAAGCCGGGAGGGGCGGCTGCCCTAGGGGTGGCGCCCCCACCTCTCCTGGTTACGTGAGATGGGGTGGGAGGGGCACTCAGCCCCTTAGTAGGCTGATGTGCCCTCTCCCCTTGGCCCATAAGGCCCCCCAACGCTTGTCAGGGCCTCTGAAACCCTTTTCGGACACGCTGGTTATCACCTGGTACCCCCGGAACAATTCCGGACTCCAATACCCTTCGTCCAATATACCGATCTTCACCTCCGGACCATTCCGGAGCTCCTCGTCATGTCCGGGATCTCATCTGGGACTCCGAACAACCTTCGATAACTACATACTATTTCCCATAACAACTCTAGCGTCACCGAACCTTAAGTGTGTAGACCCTACGGGTTCGGGAACCATGCAGACATGACCGAGACGTTCTCCGGTCAATAACCAACAGCGGGATCAGGATACCCATGTTGGCTCCCACATGTTCCACGATGATCTCATCGGATGAACCACGATGTCAAGGATTCAAGCAATCCCGTATGCAATTCCCTTTGTCAATCGGTATGTTACTTGCCCAAGATTCGATCGTTGGTATCCCAATACCTCGTTCAATCTCGTTACCGGCAAGTCACTTTACTCGTTCCATAATGCATGATCCCGTGACTAACTACTTAGTCACATTGAGCTCATTATGATGATGCATTACCGAGTGGGCCTAGAGATACCTCTCCGTCATACGGAGTGACAAATCCCAGTCTCGATTCATGCCAACCCAACAGACACTTTCGGAGATACCCGTAGTGCACCTTTATAGCCACCCAGTTACGTTGTGACGTTTGGCACACCCAAAGCATTCCTACGGTATCCGGGAGTTGCACAATCTCATGGTCTAAGGAAATGATACTTGACATTAGAAAAGCTTTAGCAAACGAACTACACGATCTTGTGCTATGCTTAGGATTGGGTCTTGTCCATCACATCATTCTCCTAATGATGTGATCCCGTTATCAATGACATCTAACATCCATGGTCAGGAAACCATAACCATCTATTGATCAACGAGCTAGTCAACTAGAGGCTCACTAGGGACATATTGTGGTCTATGTATTCACACATGTATTACGGTTTCCAGTTAATACAATTATAGCAGACAACTATCATGAACAAGGAAATACAATAATAACCATTTTATTATTGCCTCTAGGGCATATTTCCAACAGTCTCCCACTTGCACTAGAGTCAATAATCTAGTTCACGTCACTATGTGATTGTAATGAATTCAACACCCATGGGGTTTGATCATATCTCGCTTGTGAGAGAGGTTATTAGTCAACGGGTCTGAACCTTTCAGATCCCTGTGTGTTTTACAAATCTCTATGTCATCTTGTAGATGCAGCTACCACGCGCTATTTGGAACTATTCCAAATAACTGTTCTACTATATGAATCCGGTTTACTACTCATAGTCATCCAGATTAGTATCAAAGTTTGCATCGACGTAACCCTTTACATCGAACTCTTTTACCACCTCCATAATCGAGAAAATTCCTTAGTACACAGTTACTAAGGATAAGTTTGACCGATGTCCTGTGATCCATTCCTGGATCACTCTTGTACCCCTTGACTGACTCATGGCAAGGCACACTTCAGGTGCGGTACACAGCATAGCATACTGTAGAGCCTACGTCTGAAGCATAGGGGACGACCTTCGTCCTTTCTTCTCTTCTGCCGTGGTCATGTCTTGAGTCTTACCCAATACTCACACCTTATAACACAGCCAAGAACTCCTTCTTTGTCGATCTATTTTGAACTCCTTCAAAATCTTGTCACGGTATGTGCTCATTTGAAAGTACTATTAAGCGTTGTTGATCTACCCTTATAGATCTTGATGCTCAATGTTCAAGTAGCTTAATCTAGGGTTTCCATTGAAAAACACTTTTCAAATAACCCTTTATGCTTTCCAGAAATTCTACATCATTTCCGATCAACAATATGTCAACAACATATACTCATCAGAAATGTTATAGTGCTCCCACTCACTTCTTTGGAAATACAAGTTTCTCATAAACATTGTATAAACCCCAAATCTTTGATCATCTCATCAAAGCGTATGTTCCAACTCCGAGATGCTTACTCCAGTCCTTAGAAGGATTGCTGGAGCTTTGCGTACTTGTTAGCATCTTTCAGGATTGACAAAATCTTCTGGTTGTATCACATACAACCTTTCCTCAAGAATATCGTCGAGGAAACAATATTTTGACATCCTATCTGCAAGATTTCATAAATCATGCAGTAATTGCTAATATAATTCCAACAGACTCTTAGCATCGCTACGAGTGAAAAGTCTCATCGTAGTCAACTCCTTGAACTTGTCGGAAAACATCTTAACGACAAGTCGAGCTTTCTTAATGGTGATACTTACCATCATTGTCTATCTTCCTTTTAAAGTCCATCTGTACCCAACAGCCTTACGACCATAAAGTAGTTCTTCCAAAGTCTATACTTTGTTTTCATACATGGATCCTCTCTCGGATTTTATGGCCTCGAGCCATTTGTCAGAATCCGGGCCCACCATCGCTTCTCCATAGCTCGTAGGTTCATTGTTGTCTAGCAACATGACCTCCAAGACAGGATTAGCGTACCACTCTGAAGCAGTACGCGTCCTTGTCGTCCTACGAGGTTTGGTAGTGACTTGATCCGAAGTTTCATGATCACTATCATCAACTTCCACTTCAATTGGTGTAGGTGTCATAGGAACAACTTCATGTGCCCTACTACACACTGGTTCAAGTGATGGTTCAGTAACCTCATCAAGTCTCCACCATCCTCCCACTCAATTCTTTCGAGAGAAACTTTTCCTCTAGAAAGGACCCGTTTCTAGAAACAATTACTTTTGCTTCCGGATCTGAATTAGGAGGTATACCCAACTGTTTTGGGTGTCCTATGAAGATGTATTTATCTGCTTTGGGTTCAAGCTTATCAGGATAAAACTTTTTCACATAAGCGTCGCAGCCCCAAACTTTCAAGAAACGACAGCCTATGTTTCTCTAAACCATAGTTCATACACTGTCATCTCAACGGAATTACATGGTGCCCTATTTGAAGTGAATGCGGTTGTCTCTAATGCCTAACCCATAAACGATAGTGGTAATTCAATAAGAGACATCATGGTATGCACCATATCCAATAGGGTGCATCTATGATGTTCGGACACACCATCACACTATGGTGTTCCAGGCGGTGTTAGTTGTGAAACAATTTCCACAATGTCTTAATTGTATACCAAACTCATAACTCAGATATTCATCTCTATGATCATATCATAGACATTTTATCCTCTTGTCACGATGATCTTCAACTTCACTCTGAAATTACTTGAACCTTTCAATAATTCAGACTTGTGTTTCATCAAGTAAATATACTCAGCATCTACTCAAACCATATGTGAAGTAAGAACATAACGACATCCACTGCGTGCCTCAACACTCATTGGACTGCACACATCAAAATGTATTACTTCCAACAAGTTGCTTTCTTGTTCCATTTCACTGAAAATGAGGCCTTTCAGTCATCTTGCCCATGTGGTATGATTTGCATGACTCAAGTGATTCAAAATCAAGTGAGTCCAAACGATCCATCTGCATGGAGTTTCTTCATGCGTATATACCAATAAACATGGTTCGCATGTCTCAATCTTTTCAAAAATGAGTGAGTCCAAAGATCCATCAACATGGAGCTTCTTCATGCGTTTTATACCAATATGACTCAAATGGCAGTGCCACAAGTATGTGATATTATCATTACTATCTTATATCTTTTGGCATGAACATGTGTATCACTACGATCTAGATTCAATAAACCATTCATTTTAGGTGCAAGACCATTGAAGGTATTATTCAAATAAACAGAGTAACCATTATTCTCCTTAAATGAATAACCGTATTGTGATAGACATAATCCAATCATGTCTATGCTCAACGCAAACACCAAATAATTATTATTTAGGTTTAACACCAATCTCGATGGTAGAGGGAGTATGCGATGCTTGATCACATCAAGCTTGGAAACACTTCCAACACATATCGTCATCTCACCTTTAGCTAGTCTCCGTTTATTCCGTAGCCTTTTATTTCGAGTTACTAACACTTAGCAACTGAACCGGTATCTATTACCATGGTGCTACTAGGAGTACTAGTAAACTACACATCAATATAATGTATATCCAATATACTTTTGTCGACCTTGCCAGCCTTCTCATCTACCAAGTATCTAGGGTAGTTCTGCTTCAGTGACCGTTCCCCTCATTACAGAAGCACTTAGTCTCGGGTTTGGGTTCAACCTTGGGTTTCTTCACTAGAGCAGCAACTGATTTGACATATCATGAAGTATCCCTTCTTGCCCTTGCCCTTCTTGAAACTAGTGGTTTCACTAACCATCAACAATTGATGCTCCTTCTTGATTTTCACTTTCGCGGTGTCAAACATCGCGAATATTTCAAGGATCATCATATCTATCCCTGATATGTTATAGTTCATCACGAAGCTCTAGTAGCTTGGTGGCAATGACTTTGGAGAAACATCACTATCTCATCTGGAAGATTAACTCCCACTCGATTCAAGTGATTGTTGTACCCCAGACAATCTAAGTACAATCTCAACGATTGAGCTTTTCTCCCTTAGTTTGTAGGCTAAGAAACTCGTCAGAGGTCTCATACCTCTTGACGTGGGCACTAGCCTGAAATCCCAATTTCAGCCCTTGGAACATCCCATATGTTCCGCGACGTTTCAAAAACGTCTTCCGTGCAACAATTCTAAACCGTTTAATATTACTGAACTATCATGTAGTCAAAAAAACGTGTATGTCAAATGTTTGCAACATCCACATACGACGTTCGAGGTTCAGCACACCGAGCGGTGCATTAAGGACATAAGCCTTCTGCGCAGCAATGAGGACAATCCCCAGTTTACGGACCCAGTCTGCATAATTTCTACTATCAACTTTCAGCTAAATTTTCTCTAGGAACATATTTAAAACAGTAGAACGAAAGCGCAAGCTATGACATAATTTGCAAATTCCTTTTGACTATGTTCATGATAACTAAGTTCATCTAATGAACTCCCACTCAGATAGACATCCCTCTAGTCATCTTAAGTGATACATGATCCGAGTCAACTAGACTGTGTCCGATCATCACGTGAGACGGACTAGTCATCATCGGTGAACATCTTCATGTTGATCGTATCTACTATACGACTCATGCTCGACCTTTCGGTCTCTTGTGTTCCAAGGCCATGTCTGTACATGCTAGGCTCATCAAGTCAACCTAAGTATTTCGCATGTGTAAATCTGGCTTACACCCGTTATATGTGAATGTTAGAATCTATCACACCCGATCATCACGTGGTGCTTCGAAGCAACGATCTTTCGCAACGGTGCACAGTTAGGGGGAACACTTTCTTGAAATTATTATGAGGGATCATCTTATTTACTACAGTCGTTCTAAGCAAATAAGATGCATAAACATGATAAACATCACATGCAATCAAATAGTGACATGATATGGCCAATATCATTTTGCTCCTTTTGATCTCCATCTTCGGGGCTCCATGATCATCATCGTCATCGGCATGACACCATGATCTCCATTATCATGATCTCCATCATCGTGTCTCCATGAAGTTGTCTCGCCAACTTATTACTTCTGCTACTATGGCTAACGGTTTAGCAATGAGGTAAAGTAATTACATGGCGTTATTCACTGACACGCATGTCATACAATAAAGACAACTCCTATGGCTCCTGCCGGTTGTCATACTCATCGACATGCAAGTCGTGATTCCTATTACAAGAATATGATCAATCTCATACATCACATATATTTCATTCATCACATCCTTCTTGGCCATATCACATCACACGGCATATGCTGCAAAAACAAGTTAGACGTCCTCTAATTGTTGTTGAAAGTTTTTACGTGGCTGCTATAGGTTTCTAGCAAGAACATTTCTTACCTACGCCAAAACCACAACGTGATATGCCAGTTGATATTTACCCTTCATAAGGACTCTTTTCATCTAATCTGATCCGACTAAAGAGGGAGAGACTGGCACCCGCTAGCCACCTTATGCAACAAGTGCATGTCAGTCGGTGGAACCTGTCTCACGTAAGTGTACATGTAAGGTCGGTCTGGGCCGCTTCATCCCACAATACCGTCGAAACAAGATAGGACTAGTAACGGTAAGCATACTGAACAAAATCAACGCCCACAACAACTTGTGTTCTACTCGTGCATAGAATCTACGCAATAGACCTAGCTCATGATGCCACTGTTATAGCAGAAATTCAAAATTTTCTACGCATCACCAAGATCAATCTGTGGAGAGACTAGCAACGAGAGAGAGGGGAGTGCATCTTCATACCCTTGAAGATCGCGATGCGGAAGCGTTACAAGAACGCGGTTGGTGGAGTCATTCACGAAGCGATTCAGATCGCGACCGAATCCGATCTAAGCACCAAACAACGGTGCCTCCGCGTTCAACACACGTACAGCCCGGGGACGTCTCCTCCTTCTTGATCCAGCAAGGGGAGAGGAGAAGTTGAGGGAGAACTCCGACAACACGACGGCATGGTGGTGATGGAGCTCGTGGTTCTCCAGCAGGGCTTCGCCAAGCACTACGGAGGAGGAGGAGGTGTTGGAGGAGGGAGGGGCTGCGCCAGGGGAAGGGTGTGGCTGCCCTCTCTCTCCCTCACTATATATAGGGGAAGGGAGGAGGAGGAGGCGCCCTAGGGTTCCCTAGGGGAGGGCGGCGGCCACAGGGGAAACCCTAGATGGGTTTGGGCGCCCCCATCCCCTAGGAAACTTGCCCCCCAAGCCGGGAGGGGCGGCTGCCCTAGGGGTGGCGCCCCCACCTCTCCTGGTTACGTGAGATGGGGTGGGAGGGGCGCTCAGCCCCTTAGTGGGCTGATGTGCCCTCTCCCCTTGGCCCATAAGGCCCCCCAACGCTTGTCGGGGCCTCTGAAACCCCTTTCGGACACGCTGGTCATCACCTGATACCCCCGGAACAATTTCCAGACTCCAATACCCTTCGTCCAATATACCGATCTTCACCTCCGGACCATTCCGGAGCTCCTCGTCATGTCCGAGATCTCATCCGGGACTCCGAACAACCTTCGGTAACCACATACTATTTCCCATAACAACTCTAGCGTCACCGAACCTTAAGTGTGTAGACCCTATGGGTTCGGGAACCATGCAGACATGATCGAGACGTTCTCCGGTCAATAACCAACACCGGGATCTGGATACCCATGTTGGCTCCCACATGTTCCACGATGATCTCATCGGATGAACCACGATGTCAAGGATTCAAGCAATCCCGTATGCAATTCCCTTTGTCAATCGGTATGTTACTTGCCCGAGATTCGATCGTCGGTACCCCAATACCTCGTTCAATCTCGTTACCGGCAAGTCACTTTACTCATTTCATAATGCATGATCCCGTGACTAACTACTTAGTCACATTGAGCTCATTATGATGATGCATTACCGAGTGGGCCTAGAGATACCTCTCCGTCATACGGAGTGACAAATCCCAGTCTCGATTCGTGCCAACCCAACAGACACTTTCGGAGATACCTGCAGTGCACCTTTATAGCCACCCAGTTACGTTGTGACGTTTGGCACACCCAAAGTATTCCTACGGTATCCGGGAGTTGCACAATCTTATAGTCTAAGGAAATGATACTTGACATTAGAAAAGCTTTAGCAAACGAACTACACGATCTTGTGCTATGCTTAGGATTGGGTCTTGTCCATCACATCATTCTTCTAATGATGTGATCCCGTTATCAACGACATCTAATGTCCATGGTCAGGAAACCATAACCATTTATTGATCAACGAGTTAGTCAACTAGAGGCTCACTAGGGACATATTGTGGTCTATGTATTCACACATGTATTACGGTTTCCAGTTAATACAATTATAGCATGAACAATAGACAATTATCATGAACAAGGAAATACAATAATAACCATTTTATTATTGCCTCTAGGGCATATTTCCAACAAAAGGCCTGCACTTGCTTCCCACGCTGCAATAAAAAAATTGCATCAAGTACTCTAGTTTGCAATGGACTAGATAGGACGCTCCTGGAATGAGAGTCTCCAAAGTACTCGTGGATAGCCCCAAAAGTATTAAGAGTTTTTATCATTTATGTCACTAGTTGTGTCACACTACTTAGTTTTGCCATTAGAAGTAACAATTGCTAAAAAATGCTATCGTTGCGTGAGATGCTTGCTCAAAAATGCCATTAGATATCTAAACAATGCCATTGTTTCATTATATGTTTGCTCAAAAATGCCATTATATATTGTTAATGTCAGGTCAAACTCATTGACCAAGTTATACGAAGAAAATGCCCCTATTCCCACATGTCAGCTCTCTCTATCTCACGATGATAAGTGTGGACCCCACTCGTCGGGAGTAAGAAAGCGAATAGTTTTAGACGAAAACAGGAGTATTGTTGGGATCAAGTGAAATCCACACTTTATTGTAGTGCGACAGAAGGAGAGCTGACATGTTGGTCTATAGGTATTTTGGTCATTATAACATGGCAAACGAGATTTGAGCTAATAGTAATGGTGTTTAGTGGCATTTTTGAGCATGCGCCTAACAAAGCGATGGTATTTTTGAGTAGCAGAAATTTCTAGTGGCAAAACTGAGTAGTGAGACGCAACCAATGGCATAAATGATAAAAACCCAAGTATTAAATAGCGGTTATGACAAACTGCAGCTGAAGCTTTATCATGTTAAATTACTGCATGTGATGCCTCTTCGAACACTGTAGCGTTGAGATAGCACACTATTTTAAACTATGATATGACAATGGAGAGCGCCCTCAAGACCGGCCCAACAGGAGGTACAAATGCAAGTTTAAAAAATGTTTATGAATTCAAAAAATGATTGCCGACTTGAAGAAAAAAATGTTGGCAATATATATATTTTTTAGATGAACAGGTGTGCTTTTTTACGTTCTTCCCTAACAACAAACATTCCCTGTAACTACGCAAGGACTATATCTCGCTTGTACCAAGATTTTCTCTCTTCCCGCTTTAAAACTTTTCATGTAGTGTACAATGCTGGACCAGCCCATTTCTAGCTTTTGTTTACACTTGCTCGCATGCTGTTTCGTGTGTTCGCTGCTGCGGTCTTATTTGTTTTTTCTTCTTTTTCGTTTCATTTCTTTTTCTCAAACATATATTTTGATGTAAAAAAATTCCTTACACGTTATGCATTTTTCTTATATATCATGAAACATTTTTATATAAATTTTTAATATTTTTAAATGCATGATCAACCATTTTTGAAATACTTTTTTGATGTCTACTAGTTTCCATACATCTTGCACACTTTTTTCATACACCAGCAAAAAAAATTATGCACGTTCAACACTTTCTCAATATATGATTAACATGTTTTTAAACATATTTTTTGATGTCTACTTTTTAATATACATTGTGCATTTCTCATATACATAAGGAACATTTTGTTATACCAGTTTAACATTTTTTTAATACATTATGATCATTTTTATACAAAAATATATGTTTGATGTCTAGTTGTTTTCATACACATTGTACATTTTTTAAATACATGAATAACATTTTTTAAATACTTGTTTGATGTCTACTTTTTTTCATATACATCCATACTTTTTTATATATGTTTATCATTTTTTTTGATGCATTATTATTATTATTACTGGAAATGTCAGTACACTTCTTGAAACACACAACCATTTTTAAAGAATTCCACAAACATTATTTTAAATTTTATCAACATTTTTTAAAATTACGCTAACATTGTTATTATACTGTGGTAAAAAAATGAATGCCATATAATTGAACTGGCGTCGCCACCGGGAGGCAGAAACCCTAACCGCCTTTTTCTTGGGAGAAGAAACAAAGGAGGGGTGGGGGGAGGTAGACAGAGGAGCTACATTCTTTATTTTTGCGTACATGCTAGCTATCACTGTACGCACGGTAGCTGTCGGTGTCAAAACCGGCGGATCTCGGGTAGGGGGTCCCGAACTGTGCGTCTAGGCGGATGGTAACAGGAGACAAGGGACACGATGTTTTTACCCAGGTTCGGGCCCTCTCGATGGAGGTAAAACCCTACTCCTGCTTGATTAATATTGATGATATGGGTAGTACAAGAGTGGATCTACCACGAGATCAGAGAGGCTAAACCCTAGAAGCTAGCCTATGGTATGATTGTTGTTCGTCCTACGGACTAAAACTCTCCGGTTTATATAGACACCGGAAAGGGCTAGGGTTACACAGAGTCGGTTACAATGGGAGGAGATCTTCATATCGAATCGCCAAGCTTGCCTTCCACGCCAAGGAAAGTCCTATCCGGGCACGGGACGAAGTCTTCAATCTTGTATTTTCATAGTCCGGGAGTCCGGCCAAAGGTCATAGTCCGGCCATCCGGACACCCCCTAATCCAAGACTCCCTCAGTAGCCCCCGAACTAGGCTTCAATGACGACGAGTCCGGTGCGCAAATTTGTCTTCGGCATTGCAAGGCGGGTTCTTCTCCAAATCCCATGTACCCGTCGAATAGTGTCCGGCTTCCAGTGCATGCTGTACTCCTCAACTTCTGTGCCCAATAATGACCATCTTCCACGTGTCAAATGAATGCGAAAAGCCAGGGAGTTTTTTCATTCACCCCCTAGCCACGTGAACGAGCTGCCCATAAAAGAGACGGGGATTTAGATCCAGCCCACACCATCTTCCCTCCGCGAGCCTTCATCAGAGCGCCTTCGACAGGGATCCATTCCACCATGGTCGGTCGGTGCAGCTCCTCCTCTCGCCTCTCCAGCCCTCGGCCCGGAGATTGGGGGCGGTGTTCCGTCCCGCATAGCAAGCTAGTAGTGCTTCAGTCCAAGGGGCTTCTTCCCCCAGCATATATGGTCCCGGTTCGAGCCGGGATTGTCACCTATAGTGACGGAGAGCAGGCGGAGAGCATCCCCAATCCCTCCCGAGGAGAGCGGGTGTGCCTAGTCCCTTACTTAATAAGAGGACTCGGATTTCCAATTCATCCGTTTCTCCGAGGGCTACTGGAGTTCTACGGCCTTCAGCTACACAACCTCACACCTGCCTCCATACTGCATATCGCAGGCTTCGTGGCCCTCTGCGAGCTGTTCTTGGGCGTTGAGGCCCATTTCGCGTTGTGGAAGAGGTTGTTCTACCTCGTGCCCCGCTCTCAGGAGGGGTCTATTTATCAAGTGGGCGGAGCCGAACTATGCCGCATCGCTTGGACCAGATATCTATCCGGTACCCCAAAGAGGTCGTCCGAGGACTGGCCTTCAGAGTGGTTCTATATAGATGACGTCCCCCTGCCGGACCCTATACGGATCGGCCTCCCTGAGTTCAATAATGCTCCGTTGAAGAAGCGCCTGAGCTGGCGCCCGCGGAACCCTCAGAGGGAAACTGACAGGGACGTCCTTTACCTGATGAACCGGATAAGGTTGTTGGCTCATTCCGGACTGCCCATGATCAAGGTCATGGCCATATGCATTACGCGAGGGGTGCAGCCGCTTCAATACAGAGGCCACCCCATGTGGAATTTCAACGGGGAGGACGATGCCACCTGGTGCGGTCGTAAGGGGCCGGATTCGGCCGCCACTTTAACGCGAATCTTATCCGCTTTGTACAAGGGAGAAGAAGAGGAATTCCTCCGTGTCAACCCAGAGGGCGGATTCTCCATGTACAATCCTCCAAGTTGGGTGAGCGAACTCTTTCACTTGCCTACCTGTTTTCAAATTCCCATGGTTAAGTATTTAATCTAGCAATTGCAACGCAGGAGCTGCGCCAGACCGTGAAGGAAATGAAGAGCCCCCCTCCACAATCCGAGGACCCGGAACGGGCCCTCGACCCGGACTCCCAGGAGGACCCGGACCTATGTGTGGAGCTAATTGATGGGGTGTTTCATCAGTTAAGTAAGGACAACACCTTAGTGGCCATTACGGCCGATTATCCCGGACTACTTCCAGCCTCAAAGGTGACCGAGATCAAAGTCCCAGTACTCTTCGGAGGATCCATCCATGCTCATTTTGATTGTCATAAACCAATAGTGTTTCATTTTGCAGGGGAAATCCTCGCGGCGGAGGGACGAGCCCGCGGTGGGTAGTCAACAAGGGCCGTCGAAGCCAGGCGGGACAAAAAGAAGTGTGGACCGGATCGAGACTCCGGTGCAACGGTACGGCGCGCAATTTTAACATCTAGGGTTTATGCCCTCGAGTCGCGCTAACGCTCATGCTTTCCTCGGGAAAAACAGCGCCCGCTGGACTATATCTACCGGCCAGGCTTCAAGGCCGGATCCGGAAGCGGAGGCGAACATGGGGCGCGCATCGGACGTTCCTCCGACAGAGGACGCGGACGGGCTATCTGCCACCAATTCAGAGGTGGAGAGTGTCATGAACCACAGGCGTCGCCGGACTGTTCTTCGCGACGCATGTTTTTCCCAAGAGGCGTTGGACGCCTTTAATACGGGAGATGCGTATCTCCGTGCCGCTCAAAATGGTCTAGCCAGAGCCACAGAGCAGTATGTGAAAGACATACGGGTAAGTAAGTCCGATGGTTATATATATCAGTAGCCCCCGAGACTTGAAGCAGTTAAGATAACTGATTTAAGGATCATATGAAATGCAGGATCTTACAAAGAAGAATACGCAATTGTCCCAGGAGCTGGAAGAGTGCAAGGCTCAACTTGAGGCCGCACTGGCCGCTTCGGAGAGTACCAAGGGGACACCCTCAGGTAATATATGCTTCGAAAGATAATTCTGCTGAGACGTGCGGCATGTGTGCAATTCTGAAAATAACGGTGCAGATAGGGCCGGAGTGAATCCGGACGAGCAACAACTCCTGCGCCAGTTGAGGGACGGCGAGAGCGTGCTGACGAGGGTGAGGCAGGAGAAGAACAAGCTTCAAGACGCCAACACCCAGCTGGGCGAGGAACTAAAGAATGTTCGTGCTCAGCTGTCTGATTCTGTAAAGGAGAATCAACGACTTCGGCACGGCATTTTTAATAAGTGCTTAAACGAATCTTCAAAAAAGAGTTCAGCGAGGAAGTCGACTGACAGGGCTATGTCCGCAGGTATGCTGACAGGTCGGCCGGGTGAGGAAATGCCCGGTTCTGCGGGGGACCTTCTTCCCGAACTGTTGCGGCTGCACGAACAAGTTCGGCAGGTGATGCAGGGCGCCTTCCAGGCGTTGTGGCCATCCCTCTCCATGCCCGAAGGCCTTGGAGAGCTTGCTGAGAAGCTGAAGGGAGTGCGGCAGTGCTTCCGATTATGGAAGATATCGGCCTGCCGTCAAGGTGCCAGGGAGGCCTGGGCCATGGTGAAGACGCGGTACACGAAGGCTGACCCAAACCACATGGCCAAGGTCGGCCCTATGGGGCCCGACGGGAAAGAGATCCCTGTCAGTTTAGTGTACAGCCAGGTAGAGCTGGCCGCCAAGTATTCCCAGCAGGACTGTAAATTAGACAGCCTGTTGGATAGTATTGAAGAAGAATATACCCAGTCAAATTGACTATGTAATTTTAAAATGGCATGTATGATGCCTTCTAGCCGGATTGTAGATCGTTTGTCAGTGCGGACCTTTTCGCTTCAACCTCCTGGACCCGATAGTACGGAGTGTGTTCGAATACCCTCTCGGTTATGTAAGAACTGGGGCATGCATGGAGACCAGGCGTAGGGGTCATAAGTGCTTTAGCAGATAAGTGCCCAACTAGTTATGTTATATTACATGGTTAGTAAGAAACATCTTCCAGGGAGAATAGTTCCGTTAAGGGTTCCTTTCCCTGGGAGGCATGCCCTAAAGTGCATGTCCGGACTGCGAAAAAGCAGAAAAGCATCTGGGGGCAGATAAATAAATAAGTGAAAAGTCATCTTTTATTTCACCGACCGAATATTCCCTTAAGAATGCTAGCTTTCGGCTTCACCCAGTCTAAGGTACACGTCCGGCTGACCCGGCAGTAACAATCGCAGAGGTGCTCCCTTTACCACCTAGCCGTACAAACGGGAACGTAGGGGTAAGCACAGGAGCCAGACAACCCAGCTTGGCCAAAACTTAAGTCATATCGATGCATATAATGGTGCATAAAAGGTTCATGCGGAAGTGTCACGCATGTTTTGGGCCTGAAGCCCGTGTGTATAAGCTTCTGATAAAGAAGCCCCCAGGTATAATGAGAGCGGATAGCGCGTCAATTATGCGCGAACAAATCGCGCAAGCAAGCCCCTAAAGGCTTGGAAGAAGGAAGGGAGGAAAGAGGAGAAAAATACCAGGCAGCTAAAAATAAAAAAAGGAAGGTGACAAAGGAAGGAGACGAACACAGAGTCCGGCGCTAGGCGTAGAATCTTCATAGGCGTGCTGCGTTCCATGGGTTTGGCTCGAGTCGGTTGTCCGATGCATTTCGCAGACGGTACGCTCCACCAGTCAGGACTTGGTCGATTATGAAGGGACCCTCCCACTTTGGGCTTGAGTTTGTCCTTTTTCTTGTCCGGCAGGCGTAGAACTAGTTTGCCAACATTGTAAGTTTTGGCCCGTACTTCTCTGCTTTGATATCTTCGAGCCTGCTGTTGATAGAATGCGGAACGGGCCTTTGCAACGTCGCGCTCCTCTTCCAATGCGTCCAAGCTGTCCTGCCGATCGAGCTCGGCTTCTCTCTCTTCGTACATGCGCACGCGAGGTGAGTCATGAATTATGTCGCACGGCAGGACCGCCTCTGTGCCATATACCATAAAGAATGGTGTGAATCCGGTAGTGCGATTTGGCGTGGTCCGCAGCCCCCAGAGTACGGAGTCAAGCTCCTTTACCCAGTGCATGTTGGATTTTGTAAGGGATCGCACTAATCTGGGTTTGATGCCGCTCATGATTAGACCGTTGGCCCGCTCGACTTGACCGTTAGTTTGTGAGTGATAGATTGAAGCGTAATCGATCTTAATGCCCATGTCTTTGCACCAGAGTTTAACTTCATCGGCCGTGAAGTTTGTGCCGTTGTCAGTAATGATGTTGTGGGGGACGCCGTAACGGTGTACAACCCCGGATATGAAGTCTATCACCGGTCCGGATTCGGCCGTCTTAACGGGCTTGGCCTCTAGCCATTTGGTGAATTTATCCACCATGACCAGTAGATATTTTTGCTTGTGGGTTCCTCCTTTAAGGGGTCCCACCATGTCAAGCCCCCAGACCGCAAAAGGCCAGGTGATGGGTATGGTTTGTAGGGCGGTAGGTGGCATGTGGCTTTGATTAGCGAATAGTTGGCAGCCGACGCATTGTTGGACTAAGTCCTGAGCGTCTGCCCGGGCCGTCGGCCAATAGAATCCGGTACGGAAGGCCTTGCTCACAAGGGCTCGGGCTGCAGCGTGGTGCCCGCTGAGTCCGGCGTGAATTTCCGCCAGAAGGTTCCGCCCTTCCTCTTCGGAGATACATCTTTGAAGGACTCCGGTGGTGCTTTTCCTATAAAGGTCTCCTTCGTGGACTTTATAGGCTTTAGATCGCTGCACTATGCATCGTGCCTCATTTTGGTCCTCGGGGAGTTCCTGCCTAGTTAAGTAGGCTATGAATGGTTCTGTCCACGGGGCAATTACTGCCATTATTACGTGGGCTGAGGGTGTGACTTCATTGAAGGAGTCTTTCGTTGTGTCAGGGTGTTCGGGGTCAGGTGATGCGGCTTGATCCGGATTGTTAATTCCGGGGTTCCCCTTCCCACTGTACGAATGGCTTAAATAGCCTTTCCAGGAAAATGTTGGGGGTACTGCATCGCGTTTTGCGCCGATGCGTGCCAAGATGTCTGCTGCCTGATTATTTTCCCGGGCTATATGGTGGAATTCCAGTCCTTCGAACCGGGCTGACATATTTAGGACGACGTTGTGATAGGCTGCCATTTTTGGATCTTTGGCGTCGAAGTCTCCATTTATTTGGGATATTGCGAGGTTCGAATCCCCACGCACCTCTAGGCGTTGAATGCCCATGGAGACTGCCATCCGGAGGCCATGAAGAAGGGCCTCGTATTCGGCTGCATTGTTGGAGTCTGTATACATTATCTGGAGTACATATTGGATTGTATCTCCTGTTGGGGACATCAGGACGACGCCAGCCCCCCAGACCCGCCAGCATTTTAGAGCCGTCAAAGTGCATGGTCCAGTTGGAATATGTGTCGTACTCTTTAGGGAGTTCGGCTTCAGTCCATTCAGCGACGAAGTCGGCCAAGGCTTGCGACTTGATGGCTCGCCGTGGCTTATATGTTATGTCGAACGGAAGGAGCTCAATGGCCCATTTGGCAATCCGGCCCGTTGCATCGCGGTTGTTTATGATATAGTTAAGAGGTACTTCGGAGGCTACTATTATCGAACACTCTTGAAAGTAGTGACGTAGCTTCCGGGACGCCATGAACACTTCGTATGCTATTTTTTGGTAGTGCGGGTACCGGGACTTGCATGGAGTGAGGACAGTGGACACGTAGTACACTAGTTTCTGGACAAGGAATTTGTGTCCGTCCGTTTCTCGTTCGACGACGAGGACTGCGCTTACAACTTGGTGAGTTGCCGCGATGTATAACAACATAGGTTCGCCGATGTTCGGCGCGACCAGGATAGGGTTTGTTGCCAGTATGGCTTTTATGTCTTCAAGTCCGGCCGTGGCGGCATCCGTCCACTCGAAGTGTTCGGTGCGCCGGAGGAGGAGGTAAAGGGGTAATGCCTTTTCCCCCAAGCGGGAGATGAAGCGGCTTAGGGCCGCCACACATCCCCTCAACTTTTGTATTTGCTTGAGATCTTTTGGAGTATCCAATTGTGACAGAGCTCGGATCTTGGCTGGGTTTGCTTCAATTCCTCTACCGAATACAATGAAGCCCAGGAGCTTTCCGGCTGGTACGCCAAAAACGCATTTTTCCGGGTTAAGCCTAATGTCATACGTTCGGAGGTTATCGAACGTGAGCCTCAAGTCGTCTATCAGAATTTCGACGTGTTTGGTTTTGACGACCACGTCATCTATGTATGCTTCAACAGTTTTGCCGATCTGGTTGGCCAGACATGTCTGAATCATGCGCTGATATGTTGCGCCGGCGTTTTTGAGCCCGAAGGGCATTGTGTTGAAGCAGAATGGGCCGTATGGGGTGATGAATGCCATTGCGGCTTGGTCTGACTCTGCCATCTTGATTTGGTGGTAACCAGAGTATGCATCGCGGAAACACAATGAATCGTGTTCTGCAGTGGCGTCAATGATTTGATCAATGCGGGGGAGGGGGAAGGGATCCTTTGGGCAGGCCTTATTTAGGTCTTTGAAATTGACGCATAGGCGCCAGGATTTGTCCTTCTTTGGTACCATTACCAGGTTTGCCAGCCAGTCCGGATGTTTTATATCTCTGATGAATCTGGCTTCCAATAGTTTGGCTAGCTCCTCTCCCATGGCTTGTCTCTTAGGTTCGGAGAAACGCCGAAGAGTCTGCTTAACGGGTTTGAACCCTTTTAAGATGTTCAGGCTGTGCTCGGCCAGCCTGCGTGGGATTCCTAGCATGTCTGAAGGATGCCAGGCAAAAATGTCCCAATTTTCGCGTAGGAATTCTCTTAGTGCGGCGTCGACGTCAGGGCTCAGTTGTGCCCCGATGGAGGCCGTTTTTGTAGTGTCCGTTGGATGGACTTGGAACTTGACTATTTCGTATGCCGGCTTGAAGGAGGTGGATTTGGATCTTTTGTCGGGTACCATGTCGTCCTTGTCCACCGTGGAGCGCAACACAGTTAGTTCCTCGGCCGCCAAGGCTTCGGATAGTGCCTCGAGGGCTAGTGCGGCTGTCTTGTTTTCGGCGCAGAGCGCTATGTCCAGATCGCTGGCAAGGGTGATTATTCCGTTGGGTCCGGGCATTTTGAGCTTCATGTACCTGTAATGGGGTATAGCTTGAAAAATTGTGAATGCTTCTCGCCCTAACAGAGCGTGGTATCCGCTGCTGAACGGGGCCACTTGAAATGTGACCTCCTCGAATCTGTAATTATCCGGCGTGCCGAACACTACATCCAGTGTGATTTTTTCTGAGCAGCACACTTCACGACTGGGGATTATTCCTCGGAAGGTTGTGTTGCTTCGCTCAATGCGGCTCCAGTCTATTTCCATTTTCCACAGGGTTTCTTCATATATGAGATTTAGTCCGCTGCCACCCTCCATGAGTACCTTTGTAAGCCGGAAGTCGTCCACTATCGGACTGAGGACCAGTGCGGCTGGCGCTCGGGCTGTCCGGAATTTAGGTTCGTCACTGGCGTTAAAGGTGTTAGCCGTGTCACTCCATGGGTTTATTGTTGCTACTTGGTAGACTTCGGTAAGGCTGCGGAGCGTTCGCTTTCTCGCATTGTTTGATGCGAAAGTCTCGAAGACTGTCGACACCGTACTGACGTTTGTGGGGTGGTGCTCTGCGGATTCTGGAGTTAGAAGCTCCTCGCCACTTCTGGCTACCTGCCGGAGTATCCAACACGCTCTAAGGCTATGAGTTGGTGTGACGCCCTCTGTATTATGAATTTTACAGGGTCCATTGAGCCATCCCTCCAGTACGGTTCCATACCCTGTAGAGGGTTTTTGTTTTTTGCTATTTGGCCTAGGTGCCTGGCGATAATGTGCCCTTTTGTTTTGGACTGGTATTGTATTCAGGGTCAGTTTGTCCCAGAATTTTGTTTTGGTTTTCCGGACGCTTTCTGTCGCACAATACTTTTGTACTATGGATGTCAAGTCGGCGAAGCGTGTAATTTCGCGGCGACTTATGGCGTTAAGGATTCCGGTGTCCGTGCAGTTATTGCAGAAGAACGAGATTGCATCTCCCTCGTGGCAGTCATGTATCCTGTTCATAACCAGGAGGAATCTGTCCCAGTAGTGATGCACTGATTCCCTGGGCTCTTGCCGAATTAGGGATAGATCCCTTATATTTGGGTGGGCGGGTGGCTTTAAATCCGGAACCTCGCCCGACATAAGGCTCAAGGGAAAAAGAGTTTCCAAACTCGGAAGCTTGTTTTCTTGGACGTTATTCAATGAATCAGGCCTGTTGCCTGACTTTAGGTTTAGGGTTTGGGCGACGTCCTCCCCTCCGCGGATGTCCGGCTTGGAGGGATCGGGAATCCGGACACATATGGTCCTTAGGATGGGCGAAGATTTGCCATATTGTTCCTCCACCACTTCAACGTGGTGGGTGACCTGGGGAGAGTCAATCTCTCTCGATCAGGTTTAAGCCCAATCTGGCCGTAATCTGTAGCGACTCCCAGGGAGGCGATGTGATCCAAGAGCTCGTTTAGGGAGGAGAGCTCCATCGGATCTAATTGCTCGGCAAATTCCGAGCTGACGTGGAGATTGCTTTCGATGACCCGAGAGGTCATCGTCGGCGTGGCGGTCGAACAGGCAGTCATCAAAAACCTGCCTAGCCGGAGAGTTTGACTGACAGCCAAAGCTCCTTTAGCAACAACGCCATCTTTAAAGACGGGGTGCGGCATCCTTCCTGACGGTGACGACACAGAGGAACTCTCAATGAAAGCACCAATGTCGGTGTCAAAACCGGCGGATCTCGGGTAGGGGGTCCCGAACTGTGCGTCTAGGCGGATGGTAACATGAGACAAGGGACACGATGTTTTTACCCAGGTTCGGGCCCTCTCGATGGAGGTAAAACCCTACTCCTGCTTGATTAATATTGATGATATGGGTAATACAAGAGTGGATCTACCACGAGATCAGAGAGGCTAAACCCTAGAAGCTAGCCTATGGTATGATTGTTGTTCGTCCTACGGACTAAAACTCTTCGGTTTATATAGACACCGGAGAGGGCTAGGGTTACACAGAGTCGGTTACAATGGGAGGAGATCTTCATATCGAATCGCCAAGCTTGCCTTCCACGCCAAGGAAAGTCCTATCCGGACACGGGACGAAGTCTTCAATCTTGTACCTTCATAGTCCGGGAGTCCGGCCAAATGTCATAGTCCGGCCATCCGGACACCCCCTAATCCAGGACTCCCTCAGTAGCTAAACTCAATAAACATTTTCACGTCATTATTACTGTTGTCTTTTCAGTTTTATCAGATCGGTGTCTACGTGGCTTGTACTATGATGTATATGATATAAATGAGACATATATTACCATGGAAAAAACACAGGAAAGTGCTTTATTTTTTTTCAGAATGATGTTACATATCGTGCAGTCTAGTTCAGTTTTTAACCGGAACCCCACTAAATTTCTGGTTCAATAAAAAAATCGGTTCTGATTCTGTCATTTCAGAAGACCGTTTTTTTTGAACCGGATTTTGGTTAAAAAATCGGTTCTATTCTGTCATTTCAGAAGACCGTATTTTCTTCTTTTTCAAAAAAAGGAAAAAGTCCAAAACAAACCTTGAATTGTACACGAAAGCTAAATCAAACACTGAACTTCTAATCCCTGAAATCAGCACACTGAACTATCTGATCCCGGTCTATTTTAAACCTTAGTGCATTCCCAAACAGGGATGGTGGCTGAACCCGGGATGGGTGGCTGCGGCCGACTGGGCCGGCCCATAAGGCAGGGGCGAAGCTTGTTCTTTTTGTTTTTTGCAACATTTTTTTCCGAACAGTGCTACATAAAAACGATGAAAAAGAAGACCCCTGCGAATCGATCTTGCGACCTCACGCTCTAGCCACTCTAATTGTTGGCTGTGGGTGACGTAAGTGTAGCACAAATATATTTAAACACACGCAGCGTGAAGATTTGAAAAACATTTTTTGTAATTGTTTGAAACATTTTCTTGAAAATTGTCAAAAATTTCGAAATCCGAATGTTCTAACAATCAAAAAACAATTTTTAAATTACTTTTTTCTAAATAAATGAAAAAAAATTGGAGTTACGAACAGTTTTTGAAAAAAAATATTTTTTAACACCTGAACCATTTTTAAAGCCCAGAACATTCTTTAAAGTGCGAACACATTTTGGTAAAAAAACAAAAATTGTTGAAAACATGAACAATTTTGAAACCTGAACAAAATTTTAAAGTTCAAACAAATTTTCCCATTTTAAATGTTGTTCAGTTTGCAAAATTTGTTGCCATTTTTCAACATATGTTTATCTTTGAAAATGTTCATGTTTTCAAAAACAAATTCACTTTTAAAATTTAGTTCAGGTTTCAATAATTGTTAGCGATCTGAAAATTTTATTCAGGTTTAAAAATGTTTCATGTATAAAAAATATTCAGGGATTTAAAAAATGGTTCACGTTTCAAAAATTGTTTGTGTTTGTTTTAAATCGTAATTCCAAAAAGTGTTAATTTTTTTGCAAACCATGTTTGGAACGGAAAAACTGTTTGTTCCTTTTAAGAATATCCGAAATTCAAAATTGTTGATTAGTTTCAAGAAAATTTTGAAAAAACCAAAATGTTTTTGAACCTCTATGCTAAGTAGTCTGGTTAAATACATCCGCGCTTCACATTTGTCACTAAAAATTATCTGCTGGGAGTGGCTATAGCACTAGTTCAGCAGTGCCAGATCGTAAGTTCGATTCCACCTGAGTATTGTGTTTTTGCTTTTTTTTTAGTTGAAAATCACGTTTCGCGTTTGGTGGGCCGGCCCAGTTGCCAACTATCCCAAGTTCGACCTGCTGCCACATCGAAAATCACTTCGAAAACGCGCTCAAGGTTTAAAATAGACCGGGATTTGATAGTTCGGTGTGCTGATTTCAGGAATTAGAAGTTTAGGGTTTAATTTAGTTTTCGTGTACGAGTTTAAGGTTTATTTTGGACTTTTTCAAAAAAAAAAACCGATCAGTTCGGTCTAACCAAACGCGACCTAGCTTTAGCCACGACATTGCCTTCTTATTTACGGACCAGTGCCACCGCCAACCCACACGTTCGCTCGGCCTCCTTTTCCCCTCGCCGTCCCTCCCTCGCTCAGACCGAAGAGCACCGCCGCCTCCCACCAGCATCTCCTTCCGCCGCCGCCGCCGCCGCCGCCTGACTCCCTCCTTGAGCCGGAGTCCCAGCTCCCCGCAGCGTCTCCTGTAGCTCCTGCAACGACTCCAGCCCCCGACTGCACGCGCGAAGCCCTCCTTCGAACTCGACATCGACACCAACCCTATCGGCACCGGCGCCGGCGAGGCGAGGCGACCATCCGGGTGTCACCTTCCCGAGGTTTGCGGGCGAATCCCTGTCTAGCTAGCTGCCCCGCCCTCTCCCTGCGCCGTTGAGCTCGAGGAGGAGGAGGCGATGGGGACCATGACGATCGGTGCCAAGTACAAGACCACGCTCAAGGACCCCGGCCACGGCGGCGTCCTCCGCAT